>NW_026623242.1:1536884-1681924 GCF_030028575.1 Malurus melanocephalus
TTTTTTTTTTTTTTTTTTTTTTTTTTTTTTTTTTTTTTTTTTTTTTTTGTTGAAGTCACTGGCTTGAGTGAGTGATTTCACATCCGAGATTTTAAGAAGCTTGGAATTGCTGTCTGATTTCCTTGTCCAAAATATTGTCTCTTAAATTTTACATTATTTTCTTTATTCTTGGCAAAAACCATATCAGTAAACTGAAAATATTTATTGAATGCCATTTCTAATTTTTAAAACAAGAATCRAAAAGAATTTCACCTGTTGATTGCTATTAAAACATAGGACTTAAAAATATTTTCCAAATTCTTTAGCATTATACTATAGTTATACTTCATGTGTTTCTTTTCACATTATTATTGTAAATCAAATATGTTATATTAAGAATTTATACAAAAAGTGTGCAGAATTGAAAACTTAATTATTTTATTCCTCTGAGAGCATATTCCTTGTGACACTTCTCTGCATAACTAAATGGAAACATGCAATTTTGTGCCCAGATGCAGCTGCACTTCTTATATAAGGTCCAGGTTTGTCCATTAGGTCTAGGAAAGGTGCCATAAGACTCCATCTCCATGAATTGATTATATCATGAAAACCTTGAACCTAAGCATTTTGTGATTCACTTAAAWGGCAACAATCTGTAATGTCAGCGTAATCATGTTAGTGTTATGTTGTACTGAGTTAATTTTGAACATGATTAGGAATTTTCTTGACACCAAATTAAAAAGATACAGTCCTGGCTGATCTGCATTTGAAGCCTCAGAAATGAGCTGGCTTGGGTGTTTGTGCTACGCTCTAAATGGGTTTATAAGGGTGCAGAATGTTACAAGCAGTTTTTCCCAGACCTGGACTTAGCAACATATGGAGGTGATGTTTTAAAGATTTTTTTTTTGGTGATAAGACATCAGTTTTCAAGCTGATGGATTTTTCTAAAGCTTATTAGACTTTATTTTAACTAAATCTGAGTCCAATTTTTGCAGCATTTATGTTCCATTTCCCCCACATGTGCACAAAACTCCCATTAATCTTGATAGGAGCTGCAAAGAAACACATATTGAGGAAGAGAGCGAATAACCCACATTGTGTCAGCTTGACCTCGGTTTCCTGTTATATTTGCTGCTGAGCCAGATTTAAAATCCTAAAAATATAGGGTAAGCAAATTTCCTCAGCCCTCATTATACATTTTTTGATCTGTGCTCGTGCTGCTGGTGTCTACCTTAAAAGGGGGACACTCAGTCTGGCCATGTTGTTCCCACTCTGAAAAGGAGATCTCCAAGTTGACCAGCTAGAAACACACACAGCCCCTGGGAGGTTTTGCTATTCTGTACCTGTTTGCAAAGCGCTGTTTTGTCAAGTTGTTTTTCTGTCATAATCCAGCAGTCAGATTTTGCAATAAAAAGATAACACTACYATTTATTCCTATCCTTTAGATTCCTAACTCTGTGACCATTAATAGACTGAGTTCCACTGACTGAACTACTTTATACAGATATATAGACAGATATTTATATATAATAAGCCCAAATTCATCTGCTAACAGTAGAATAATATACAATCACATATCTCACATATTTTAAGAGTAATCTTAATTCCCCAGATGCTTAAAATTAACACAAAGCTGCTTTGCCTTAAGTTTGTTTTTTTGTGTGTGGTGTATTTAGGGGGCAGCAAATAAATGGCATAGAATGTATCAAGTCAAACATGGGAAAGAATATGTAGAACCAACATCTGCTTAAATGCCACAGTGCTCTGTGACTTTGGCTTCTGAATATACAGAAAACACCCTATGTTCTCATGAGTTTTTTATAACATAACACTTTGAGCTTGTACTTTTCCCACCATCCACTTCCATGTGAACTGCAATCCTATAACCATAGCACCATGCCATGTGTCCACCAAGTCTGAGATAGTGTGGACCTTGGCCACCTTGGCAAATTCCATACAGAGTGAAACTTTTTAACCTTCTGGAACCCATGCTCCGAGTAAGGGAGCAAAGTGCTGTCAGAGCAGTAAACTGGGCTTTCAAACACTGTTTTAAATGCTATGCAGGACAAATAAAAATAAAAGTATTGTTTCAATTTCTCTGCTTGGAATGATACCGCTGTTTTTTCTCTAAGGAACAAAGTAACACAATGCAATATTTAATTGATATTTAATATATATTTGTACATCAGAAATAAGTGATTTTTTTTCTCCCCNCCCCCCCCCCCCCGCCCTCATTAAATGAATTAAATACTGTTGGTATACTACTGTATCTTAGAAGAGAGATGACCAGTCCCTTCTTTGAACCACTATTTTGTAAGCACACTTGGGTTTCAGTTGTGCTGGTGAAGTGTTTTTACTTGTTCTTTTTCTGTTTGTATATTAGCACCTGGAGTGTGGATCTGTTCTTCCAAATTGTATTTTTTAAATATTTTTTTTTTGTCTGAAGTTAGGACTAAACGTTTCAATGTGTGCTAACCTAGCGCACTCTTTGCCCATAACATTTTTTATAGGCAAGATGGCAAGTCCGAGCCGGGAGCGGGCGCTCCCAGTAGATGGCACTAGGCATTTGCTGTTCCGCACACCCATGGCTATATGAAAAGCTTCCCGTCTAGGAGTCACGCATGCAGAAAGTACATCCTGAGACCTTAGAAATATTTACTAGTATTTTAAGGAAAGTGTGAGCACTGGGAAGAAAGCACAATCTTTGCCTGTATGCACACTGCCATCACATTGGTTCAAGGTTTTTCATTGCCAATACGTTGTGTCTGTCGTGTAACACAGAAGTGTTGCTCCTTGAGCCCGGTTAATTAGAGTTGAATGTTCTGAATTTCTTTGGAAATGTAGGATGCACTCAGCACCTGCCAGGATTTAATTCACAGAAATGAAGTCTGTAAAAAAAAGTACTTCAAAATCACAACAATCCCCACTAAACTTTCAGCTAAAAACTACTTCAGCTGCTTTATGCTTACCAAGAAGCAACTGATRCAAGTCATGATTATGCAGATTCCATGTACATATGTTTTCTGAAGCAGACCACCAAGCTATAAAGTAAAAAGATAGCTTATATTGCTTTGTTGTGTCTTTTAATTATTATGGGTTCTCATTTCTTAAAAAGACCCTTTATTTCTCTAACACTTGGAATGTTGTGCTGCTTACATCACATATTTTGCATGTGATAATTTGGCTTTTCCTCTCCTGTAGATCAAAGAAAATTATGGTGCTTGTAAAATTATGTGAAAGTAATGATGAAGAAATTACAGGGGTAGACTTAGGGTTGGTTTTTTTTTTCCTGTACAATAAAGTTCTAGGTAATATTAAATTGTTGTGTAATGTTTAATTACTAAAATAACTACCAGCAGGAAACCATATTTTTCTAGGGTTAGATTGAGCTACAATGCATCTGTATGAGGATGGTGCTGGGCATATGGTGTAAGTCTTTACTAAGTAAATATCTGCAGTATAGTTTCTCACTGTTTTATTAAATCTGTTCATTGTAAGTTTCAGTATAATGTCTTTTCATAACATTGAAATTAATAGTGAAYAGAAAATTACTGGGTCTCAAAATTGGATTTTTAGCATTAATCTATTAACATAAAGGATTACTTTTAGGAGCATATTTTGAAAACATTTGCATACATGAATTATTTGTTTTCACTTGTTCCTCTAAACTCTGAAGCTACTCATGTCAACAAAAATACCTGTTCGCATACTGTTTGCCAGATATGACTTTAACAACAGAAAGTCTAGAAAAAACCTTAGTCTKGTTGGGTCAAAGTATGGTAGTTGCTGTCAAACTTTGTGTGACTTGAGTATGACTAAACATTTCATATTGTCTGTTTCTGTGGTCAGAGATATAATTTCTATAATGTATGTTATAACTTCCCCATAGTTTTCCGTACTGTGTATCACCAGAGATGTACTACTACAGATGTCTGTTCACATGGTCCAAAAGAAAATAAAAGTAAGACTGATATTCTATAGCATAAACCACCCATACGGCTATGGTTAAATGCCTGACAATGTTTTCATTATAAATTCATATTTTCTGGGGTTTATATGTTGAACATAAAATTTTGCTCTGGGTTTAAATATGTGATACAAGGTCTCAGATGGATGTATTTGTTCCTCAGAACTGGCTGGGGGAGAAAAATTAAACCTGATTTGTATCCAGCTAAATTTTAAAAACCTGCAAGTATCAATTTGGATCAAAAATAGATTTTTAAAATTTAAAACAGTCTTACAAATACCTAGTTTACTGCCTCCCAGCAGTTATGAGGAAGACTCTTGAAAGGAGTCTGGAAAATATGCACTGTGAGATCGCAATAGTAAATGACATGTGAAACCATTCATGTGTCATTATTATATAAATGTCTGTGTGTATGTTTGCCTTTTAGTCATCTGATAGTAGAACACTGTATTATCATAATAGAGTATAACATTATCATATTTTTGGTATGACTTGAAAATGGGTTTTAAAAATTACACGTAACTATCTTAATGGGAATATATTTGATTTTATAGGTGTATTTACAAATGTTTCTTTTATGCAATAGTATTCAGTCTAGAATGCCTTATTTAATGCAGTTTAAGATGAAGTTTATTAGTAGGTATCTCATTGGGAGTAATACTCTAAGAATGCCTGATACTTGCCAAACTTGGGATCATAAAGAAGACTAGAAGCCTTTTGTTATGGAGCCTAGAGTTTGAACTCTGTTTTTTTGCTCTTCTTAAGTGTTTGTTCTGGTGGAGTTTTGTACTCCCCTTCTGCTCAGAAGACAGATGGTACTTGTCCCTGTCTCACCTGTGTGGAGGCTTCTCCCTTATTTTTGCACTGAGAAGCACTGAGACAATTAGGCATTTGTGTTCCCAGATCATGGACAAAGACAGTCCCTTAATGTGTTCCCTGATGGATCATTTAGGGTTGTTTTCATTCCATTCCTGCTCCTATAAAGGATTCACCACAAACCATTTCCACCCTTCTTGCAGGAATGTTTTAATTCTGGGAGCTCATAAATTTTCTGTGTTCTATTCCTGAGCCCTCTGCAGCTCAGGCTTGGTGTATTTTCTGCTTACTTGGGTATGGAAAAGATGAAGTTTTGGCACGGTGTTTCTGGATTTTAAAGTTTGTAATGAAATTTTCTCCTGGCTTTGTCTTTTCTCTGAGGAGTATGTGATGAAGATTTCAGAGAAGAATGTGATGTAAAGGAGAGATGAAAGCACACAGAAAGGATGGAGTTTTTCTATATTGCAAGCTGAGGGAGGGCAAACAAGAAAATGTGCAAGAAGCAAATTTGAACCCTAAAGTCAGTAAGAGTATGTTGGGAAACAATGGAGGAGATGATCACTTAGGGAATGTATGAGCTTGGAATTTGATGGAACATTGAATGGGTCTAGAGTGTGGACAGGCACTAGAGGCATGAGCATTACCATAACTTAGCTGTGGGTTACCCATAGGTTGCTACAGCACAGATCATAATSTGGGGGTAAATGAGTAGAGAGAAGTACTTCAAAAAAAGCTGTGTTGGGAGGGGATGCATGGCCAGCGTATGAAGGTGCCCCCTGTTCTGTCTGGAGAAAAAGTTCCTGTGGGACATTAGGTGCTGGTGGCTTGGGTCTGGCTCTGGCAGCTTCGTGCACCCTGGGTAAGAACTCCGTGATCAATACTCTGCCCCAAGTCAGGGAGTCTGGAGGAGAACAGAGCAGGGAAAGGCTTGACCAAATTCCCTTAAGCCCTTTTACATGGCTTGACCCCATCTTCTTGACCCATAAGGCATGGCTGGATTTTAACAAAACATAAGGAATTCCAGAAGGCCCATTAGGGAATGAAGTTGGCAGTAACAAGCCTTTTTGACTGTCCCTCTACCTTTAGTCCTGAAGCAGGTTGAGAGGGAAGGGGGCTATAGTGTTTTCTGTGGTGGTCATAGCAGAGCATGAACTGGAGCACAGAGTGTCCCAGTAGTTCCTCTCTTCATGCTGGGTATGTCCCTCAGTGCTTGGAGATGTGGATGGGATGAAAGGCYACAGAGCAGGCAGTGCCTGCTTGTGTCTTTGCACTCCACAGCTGGAGACAGATCAGGTTTTTGCAGGGGCTTCAATCTGGGCTGTTGCAGAGAATTGAAGCAGAAAACAGATCTTCCCTCAGCCTTCTCCTTTCCACTRCCCCCATCCCAAGCACAGATTGCAGCACCTTGAGTCTTGAAATCCAGTGTTCATTTCACAGGCCACACATCACTATTGTGGAGGGAGCAACAGGAGGATTTAGCAACAGCCTGAATGCCAAAATAAGCTACACACCACTGCTGGCAAATGCTGACTTTTTAATTGTTTCTGCTGCAGGGTTAAACCTTTATTAGAGCAGTGTGAATAAACTTATTTTGATGGCTTACAGAAATATTTTAAATGCAAAAGGTAGCATAAAGCACTCTTTATTTAATTTAATAAAATTAATCTCAATTCCACTGTTAATAAAATACCTTTCCATGTGTTGTGCACCCTTTTATTGATTCTGGCAGAAATCTACTGGCCAGATAAAGAGTGCTTAGTGTCTCTGTCTTTCTTGTTTTTAATTTAAACTAATGTAGTGCCTGTGAAAGGTGCGAGGATAATATCAGCAAAACAAAAGTCTCTATCTCTTAGAGGGAGAGGAAGAGAAATCCATTGTTACARATATTCCTCCCTTCACTGCTGTGCCAATAGATCTTGATCTTGTCTTGCCTGGTTTGCATCCCAGAGTAAGGCAAATAGGTCAGCTGCCCTGTGCGCTCAGTCTTTGGCCATCTTAGCAGAAACGAAAACAAATGTGGCAGTTTATAACATAATGAGCTTTTGCTCCACTTAATTCAAGGTTCTTCTATTAACCAACCTCTGCTGAGCAGCCACATGCTGTTGTCGCTGCAGTGCTAGTGAAGATGACAGCTCAAAAAGCTCCAGAGGAGGATGCCTTCATCTCCACCTGCTCAAGTGCAGTATGGTGGTGGACTTCTCAGTCATCATAATTTGAACAGGTTGTGAGACCAAGGTTGTGTCTGGTAGTGACATTTATTTCATTAATGCCAGATAAGGAAGTAAAGTAGCCATGCCTATGGAGGACAAAAGGAGCTGTTTTCTTTCCTCCTTTCCCACCACGCAAAACACTTCAGTCTTTTGTTAAATGTTTTTTACATTCACAGGGAGGGGAGCTTCAGATTTCTTTTCCAGGGAATGTCTCTTTGGCTTGCATAGCTGCCTTAGCCATATAACTTGCTGCAAGCATGTTTGCAGACCTGTGGAAACTACAGATGCTGCCTATATGGCACTGTTGGGTTCTAGGATCACTTTCTGTGGAAAGAAAACAAGTGCATAGAAAAGTTGCATTAGTTGGCAGTTTGGTTGGGCAGATTTTTTTGTGTGGGTTTTTTTTTGTTGTTGTTTGTTTTGTTTTTCTTTGTTTATTTTGGTTTTTGTTTTTTGTTTTCTTTTGTTTGGGTTTTATTTGTTTGTTTTGTGCTTGAGAAATGTGCTGCCTTACATGGGAGATTTCTGATGGTGATTCAAAAGATATGTGTTGGTATTAAACAAGAGCTGTGCTGATGAGCACATGGTAAAAATAAATGTGACAGCTCTGTTACTTGATTGTGTGGGAAGTTTGTGAATTTGCAAAGAAGAGGCTTGTCCTCCCCTTCTGACCATCTGACCCTCCTGGATGTTAAGTAAATAATTTTTTTTAAGTCATTTAGTTTTTGGGTGGTGTTTTTTTAAGATAGACCCTGGCATTTGACCCAAAATTCAAACTGCTGTCCTGGTACCTGGCTTTTGGATTTTCAATGCACAATATAGTGGAAATGGTCTTCGCTCCATTACTTCTAATGCTTGCATGAAACTGCAAATGGTATTTCAACAGCGGGTGGGAGTTAGCTATCTACAGCAAGAAAGCAAAGGAGCCACAGATCTGTTTTTCAATGTGTAAAACATTTACAGAGTTTTTTTAATGATGAAGTTTGAATTTTACTTAAACCTGACCTCCCAGCATTTCAGAGCTCTTTTACATCTATCTGAGTCACCAGCAGGCTAAGGTAATTTGAAATGGTTTGTGAGGGGATTATAAAAAGAATTATCATGTCAAATACAGGTTTTACAAAACTRTGTTTTCCAAATACAGGCAAACAGAACTGTTTGTAATGTAACCATTTTCAAGAGTTGTTCTTTTTTAAATTAGATGAGCAGTTCCGTGTTTGTTTGCAGTGAAAGAGCACTGCAGCATTCTCTCAAGGCTGAAGACGAGGCTGCAGGGAATAAATTAAATAGAAATGAGAGAGTTGTGAATTTACCTTTTCTTAATCACACAGTGAAGCAAAACTGTCAACAAAAGGCATAAACTGTAATGAAATTTGAACTAAGAAGAAATGAGAGATTCCGCTTTTAATAATACTAAGTTTTAGCAATAGCATACATAAGGATATTTATCTAAAAAAATGTATGCAAGTATTTTTTAACTTCGTGGAATTCCTCTTCATATCAGTTTGAGGTAATTTTCCATCGATCTACCAACGTCTGACCCACTTGTGAGGAGACAGACTTTGGGAAGCAGAGAGATGTATGCTTAGAGCCAGATCCTGTAATCTGATGTATGTTCATAGACCCTTAAGTAGCTATGCATATTCCCAAGAGTCTGCCTGCACAGGTCACATTGCGGGATTTGGGCTGGGGTGGTATATGAAAAATAAAATGTGTTGGAAACTCCCTGAAAAACTGCTTGGGTATATTAAAAAAAATAGTACTGAAAACTAGAAGCCCGATTTATTATATGTGTGTGCTCTGCTGGAACATTTGATCTTGCTGTATTTAGTTCAGRAAGTCTAAGTGGTATGTGCTCAGTGCATGACTGTAATGTCCATTAATACTAGTGGAACAGAAGCATACACAGAAGAGGGAAAATGTATGTTGTGTATTCCAGGCAGTTGAAATATTGAATTAATTTCAGTGATAGGAAGCAACAAAACATATAATTGTTAGAATGGTTCAAAAGACTTTTTGATATAGGAAAGCCATCAGGCAAAATGCCACCATATTTCAGGGTATGTCAGACACTAATCACCACCCTCTGGTGTGTTAGAACAGGTGAGGGGCTGAGTGGTGAAGAGTAATGGTCTGCTAACTTGTGTCTGTCTGTCTGAACATATCTTGTTGCTAGTTTTCTTGTGATTGCTTATAGGGAAGGAATGTTATGAACCACARATTTGAAAAAGTCTGTTGCAACTTATATGTGAGGTGAGGTGCTTAATGTCTTCATTACCAGGTCAACACCAGAAAATACTTTCTGTTCACTTAATGTGTACAGYGGACTTCAGAGCTGAACTCTGATATGTCCATAATCTGCAGGTGAATAGTAAATTGCAGCGTGCATTACCTTGCTTTGCAGAAAGAAAAAAACATTACTAAACACAAGAATACCATGAATGCTCCCAGAAGGGTTTCTGCTAGTTTCACCCTCTTGAGCTTTTTTTTTTTTTTTTTTTTTTTTTTTTTTTTTTTTTTTTTTTTTTTTTTCATGTTTATGCATTTAGACTTTTGAGCCTGGTCTTTTCCTCACAAAGCCTTCCATCCTGCTCCCAGATCGTAAGTGCCTTTAGCACTGCTGTAACTGTTGGCAAAGGGCTGAAGACAAGTGACTGTTGCTGCAGTCGCCTGCACACTGATCTTCTTAGGAGCGCCAACCCCAACGAAGGCGCCATGGGGTGCTGGTTGGAGAGATTTAATCTGGCCTTCGATCCTGCAGTGGAATGTAAAGGGAATTTTGTCTGCCTTTGGAGGCCAGCGTTCACCTCTTCCAACAGCTTTATCTAGCTGGAGTTCAGAACACAGCTGTCCTGGGCTTTTCTAAAAGTCATTGTTAAGAACACTACCTCCAAAGAACAAGAGTATTATATAAGAGTAATACAGATCCTAGGAATCCAGGCTCTCTTATTCTCATACTGTATTTAATTTAATGTAACCTTTAATGTAACCACRCTGATATACTGTTTGTAGAACTGATGACCTTTTTTCTCATTTGCCTCAAACTGTGTAATTTGCCAGGGAGCTATGAGCTTGCCTTTATGGCTGGCTTGCTGAAGCATTTTGTTGCCTGTATGGAACCCTTTCCATGGCCCAAACCTCATCCCATCTGTGGAGAACCAGACTGAGGAAGGTCCTTGTTAATTCTCTGGTTTAATAATGAGTTTGATAACAGCTGCATTACTAGGAGCAGTTTTTCTCACATTGGGCATATCTTTGTGTAGCTTTATGATGTTCCCTCCCAAGATACAAACAGTTGGCTTGAATGTGACAGTCATGTCATAATTGAACAGCTGCAAAACCAGAAGCAGCCACTCTTTTACTGAAAGTTGAGCACTTTTGTCACTCTTGCATGTAATTTTTTTCCTAACCAAAGGAATGTATTCCTAGAATCCCATTCAGTAGTTTCTAGGATTCATTGCATTTTTATAGAAGCTTGTAGGCTATCCCTGTTTGAGATAACATACCCTTATATCCTCTGCAGTTAGGGATGAGTCTTGCTTGACCTCCTTGGCTCTTTGGCAATAGGGAAATAGTGCGATCTATTTACTGAAGTGTGTTTGTTGGCAGCAGTTAAATAATAAGTACAATTAAGTGAATAGGGACTAGCTTGAATGCAGAGGGCTGGACTAAGAGATTTCCTTTATAATTTGTAGTGAACTTTTTGCTGATCAATACTCAAACTACAAACTTGCAGAATCCTTTATTGGGGTCAGTTGGATTTTACTTCAGTGCAGTTAGACAAAATTCCCCTGTAGACAGAAATAAATGATTTATATATTTATATTGATTTAAAAGATATGGTTAATTATTTAAAACAAGGGAGCAAAAGATCTTTTTTTAACATGCATCCTACTTCTGATCTATGTTGTGGATCATGTGGCATCTAGAAATTTTCTTATGTATATACTGAACCCATAGATTGGAGAACACTAAATTTGTAAAARAGATGAAAAATTACTTAAGGAGAGTAAAGGGGGAATATTGACTATTTTTTGAGACACTCAGTATTTTCTCTTTTTTTCAAAGCGAAGTTATCCTTGGTTTGCTTTTTATGCAGCAGTTAAGGAGCAAATAGAATTTTTTTTTTTAATTATGGGTAGATATTTTAAAAAGTGATGTTGTTTTTAAAGATTCTTTGTTGCTCTCTAGACTACTTTTAAAAACTGAAATTACAGATAAAACACTGTCTCTCAAACAGTTTCTTTCTGAGCTGCATAATGCAAGATAACAATAGCTATTTGTATAATGCATATGCTTCCTTTCCCTGTTAGCTATACTTTGAAAGACTTATTAGCCCTAGAGTCCTGAACGTTTGGAGAATAAAAACCTCCAAAGTTTGACATCTTTAAATAAGCAACCAAATGTTATAAAGAACAAACCTCACTTACAGTTAGGAAACAATATTTACATTTAAGGTTGAAAAGCCAGGATGTAGGAAAATTTTGCTAATTTGGAAGGTGACCTTTAAGTGCACCAAAACCAAATAATTTGTAAGCTATGGCACAGGGCACATTCCTGCAAAATTTGTGTGAATACTGCTTTAGTGGTTCTTGAAAGACAAACAAAGAGACCTGGAATGAAATCTTTATCCCTCTCCCAAATAAGATTGAAGCTAACAAAGGCATACAGCAGCGCTCTTTCAAAGCTTGCCATTAAAACGAAGGCTCTGCAGCACAGCTAATGAGATGGGTCAGAGTGGAAAACAATCTGTTTTTAAGGATGTTTAGATCAAAAGTAATTTCTAATCTATGAAATAAAGTCGCTTTTCAATACTTCTCTTTCACTAGTAAAGCTTTTTATGTTTGCACTATTTACTTCAATCAGATGTTTTCAATTTTACTTTTTTCTTCCTGAAAATACTTCCTAGGGTTAGTCAGTAGTGACCAACAGCATTATTCTTTTTCTCTYTCCYCTATTCACCCACCCCCACACATAAAAAAAATTGAGAAAAGAAGAGGGGGAGGAAGAAAGAAACATCTTTTCTTAAATGATTTGCAAGCATCTGTGCTTTAAGCTACTTTTTATGAACGCTCCTTAGTAATGACTCAAGGTAAAAAAGCAGAAAAGCATCCAATGTTAGGAAATTGCAATCCAATACCATGTAATTTAAACCTGCCATTGCCTCTCCTGTACTAAATGACATACAGATGGGTAGCTCTGTTACCTCTACTTTGGGAACACAATTGGTCTTTTTATGAGTGTATATACATTACTAGGAAAAAATATTTTTGTTGGGACTGTTTATTTCTAATTGTACCATATTTTAATTACTGTCATAATTAGAGTGCTTTTTCCCTGCTGTATTTTGTCAGCTAATTTTTGCCAATGATTTTCAAAGTTGCAGAAATACTTTGCAATTTTTGTTACTACTTTGGGAGTTTTCATTCCCAAAAGCAACCTTATTGTTTTTTTCTTTCCTGATGTGAATTTTTGCACTATATAAATGTGGATTTTTTACAGTAATCCTTATGTACTCCTTGGATTTTCTGTGTGAACTAATCAAAGCTTTAAGATCCAATTTTCAAAGGAGGGTAATTTCAATAGCAACCGTGAATTTTACAACAACATTATTGTTGAACATTGTACAGCTTTGTGCATAAAGAAATTACTTACTCCTTAAGACTCCTGTTCTAGTGCTTCAACTGTGAAAAATGAAAATGGCTACTGTTACAAAGAATGAGGATGCAACTAGAAGTTAAATCAATCTTACTGTAATTCTGAATGTTTTTCAGCTACTTTAAATGGTACTGAAATAGCTAGATGTTGTGGCTCAACATCATATGCCCATTACCGTAAGTCTCCAATATAGATGTCTTGTAAAGAATGTTTCAGTAGTTGGGATTTTTGCAGATTTTTTTTTAATGGTCAGAAAAATGGTGCTTTCTTGTGAATGGTTGTGTACACCACAGTTTAGTGTATAACACACCAAAGGGCTTTGGCTGTAGCACGTTGTCACTGCTCCAGTGGAATCACCTGGCTCTCTATAAAAATGCTTTTTCAAACTTGGGTTTGAAGAAATAATCAGCTGCAGTTGAGCTGAGCCATTCTTTGTGCATTAGGGACCGGTCTGGTCATTGACAAGTGAATGCAGAAGCTATGCTGTGGCTGTCTGCCAAAGCAATTATTCAGGATTTAAGCTAAAAAGGCTCCTTCTCCCATATCCTCTCCTTTTGCAGGGTCATGTAGGGATAAAAAGGACTGTAAGGTGGTCTTTTCCCAGGAGGAGCTGAGGAAGCGGCTGACACCCTTGCAGTACCATGTCACTCAGGAGAAGGGGACTGAAAGGTAAGGCAAGATGAAGGAAACACAGACCTCAAAACACAGACAGGCATCTTTCTTTTCTATCCCTCCTCTTGCTGCTGTTTCCTCACCTTCCCTACCAGGTTTTGTTGGTTGATTTTTTTTTCTCCCAGGATTTCTGCACTTGTTTACTAACCCCTACAAATTAACACTACTGCAAAGACAAGCATCTGCAACAGGGGGGCCAGGGCCAAGGGTCTTGTGTGACTTTTTCTTTTAATGAACACTGCATGCCTTATAAAGTCACCAGGCACATGTTTAGAGTCTGTTTTTAGTTTACTACAAAACGTGTGGAAGTAATAGTAGTTTAGGTACACATTTTTTGGAAGACAGCACAGTAAGCAGAACCACGAGGGAAATGGCCCCGTGCCAGGAGGCTGGAGTTTTGAAGGTGGCCATTGTAAGTATAGACGTTTTGGCTGCAGAAAGAAGGTAGCATAATTTAGTTCTTTTCCACCCCACTCCAATTTCTTTTTGAAGCACATGTGGAGAAGGTATTTATTGGCTCATTTGTGGTTGGAATGTCAAAAATTTTCAATAACTGCCCTCACATGGCTTTAGTCGCTGGAAGCCAGCCTCAAGTCCTGGAGGGAAAAAGAAAACGGACTGGCTTCCAAGATTGTTTTTAGTGAATAAAGTCTCTCTGTCAGCTGATTCCAGCCAAAGGTAARTTGCCAAGGCCCAGCCATTTTTTGTTGTCTAATTTATACCACTAAGCTTGGCTAAAGGCCCTGGCTTTACCTCTCCTCCAAATGTACTAATGATGTAACTGCTTGTTTTCATTCATGAGCTGAAAGGGCTCCCTGCTGCACGTGGGGTCCTGATTAATAGGCAAAACTTTTCCTGAGAGCACTGAATTTGGTGGCTGAGTGTGCAAGAGAAGCTGATGGGCACGGTCCCCCTGTCTGTCCCAGCCTTCTCTGTCCTGCCGCAGCCCTGGCAGGGCAGGGGGATGGTGGCCTCTGCCAGGAGACCTGTCTTGCCTTCCCCACGGCCCTTCACTCTTGTGTACAGGACCAACAACATGATTTAATGCACACAAACAATCGGAGATTAGGTCATTCTTAAAAATCCTGTTTATAAAAAAAAATTGGACCTCATAAAAAGGGTGAAAGGATAATAAAAACAAGCTGCTGAGCACATAGGCTTTTTGTTGGGCTAGCACAGCTGATTCGTATTAGGTGAATGACCTCCTAGCCTTTTAGATTGTTAACTTAGAAAAATATTCCCTTAAAGCTGGAATATTGCTTTTCAACTGAAAATATAAGGCACGCACAGCTTGAAAACGTGGACCAATTATTTCATTTTCAGCTACAATGTCTCTGCCGCCTGGGCAGCCGGTGTTGGCCTGACCCAGCACCACAGCTCTGCAGCGCTCGGCGGCCTCACACCTTGCTCCAGTGCAGCTGCCGAGCCCTGCACACGGCCAGGCATGGACACAGCGAGTGCGGCAGGTTAAGTTACATGCCAAACAGTCTGTGTTTACAAAAACTTGACATTTCACTTGCCAAATATTGAAAGACTCCAGTTTTACCCCTTTTTGTTTTTGTTGTTGTTATGGYCTTTGAACTGCGGGACAATTCACTTCCCTTAGCATGATGCGTAACATCCGAGGCACACTAAAGAGGACATTCCCCTTTTCCCATGCCTGCTTTATTTCCTACCTTTAATAAAAAACAACTGCCAACTTTGAAATCGTGGAGTTCTTCTATAACATTTTTCTAAAGACTTAGCTACTTTAATAATTTAAACCCCCCCTTTATTGTATTTTAAAATGTAGTGTTGTTGTTTTCCCAGTGCCTTTGAGGGGGAGTACACWCACCATAAAGCTCAAGGAATATACAAATGTGTTGTTTGTGGAACTCCTTTATTCAAGTGAGTATGTTAAACAKAGTTTTGGAATTTCTGTCTCTTAGGCTATTGGTAATCTTCTATATATTTCATACATAATTGTATAAGGTCTTTTCACAGAGTCACAGAATGGTGAAGTCATTCAACCTTTTAAGGGATGTATGAAGCAGTGTAAATAATGCTGTAGTAAAATTAGCTTTATAGTAAAGATAAAAAAATTAAGATAAATAAATAAGAGAGGAAGATAACATTCAGGTAAAAGAGGAAATATGACAGGAAAAAAAGAATTAGTAATTTAATTTTTTTTCTATATGCAACTATGCCAAGAAATTGTAACAGTCTTTCACTATGCCAATAGATACTGAGGTTTGACTGTTAGCATTATTTACAGCTTTAAGAGATACTGGGTGGCAATGCTGAATTTTACTTACACCATTTTAGTTGATGATGGAGAAAAAAGTAGATGCTTGTTTTTTAGAATTCAAGCAGTTAAGAAAACAGAACTGAAGAAAATTGCATTACTTACTGAATTTCCATCCATCCCAATTAGCACATATGGAGAGCTAGTTTAAAGACTCTCTTTAGAAATACTGTGTGAATTTGGGCCCTAAATTTGATTCTAGAAGCAGTGCTGATTGAATTCTCTTGATCACTGCCTTGTTCTGCACAGGTTCAGTTGTTGTTTATGTGGTTTTTCTTATTTCTGACTGCTTGTGTTCATTCTGATGAAGAATTTAAGTTTTTTCTTGCTTTTTTCCCTCCTCAGTTCACACTGACTGAGACTCTCTCACTTGAAGAGGTACCTTTACAAGAGCATGAAGCAGGATGGTCAGGATAGCACTAATAGGATAGAACATTGTGGCAGTAATAGGTTAAAGGAAAAYGCAATTGATGTAGCTCTAAAATCACCAGATGTGGTAGTGATAGTTGTCCTCAAGAGACTGTCTGTAGAAAGCAGCACCTCATCTCTGTAATGTCTTATTCCTCTGCTAGAAGGATTACCTGCAGAAACTGAGTAATAATGTGAAATTTTTGGGTTGAAAATCTGATGGTTATAGACACAGCCGAGACAATAGTCTCATGTCATGTGTTACTRTGGTCCTTGGCTTGAGGGTGCAGTGGGGATCTAAAGTCTCCATAACCTGTTTTTCTACTCTGCGACTTAGACATTCCATTGCTTACTATAGCTAAATCTTTTGGGGGAGAATCCTGGCTCTGTTGAAGTCAATTCATATTTAGCAAATGAATACAACAGAGTCAGGATTTCACCTTCTACCTTCAAGACTGGTTTCTGTCATCTGACGGAGAAAGAGTAGGGTGTTTTTTGTGGGGTGAGTTTTGGACAGCAGTAGTGCACATAAATGAATGTGAGCTAGTTTTCAGTTGCATTCACAATGGTTTTAGGATGGGAAAGAACTGCAATATGAGACTTGTCTGTGAGTATCTCAGGTGCACAGTATGCTTGGGCATGGTCTTGAGTTAATGAGTTGGATTTCTCTATGTGAAATGAGCTATATGGAAATGTCTCTRTTTTCAGATTCTCTTTGAGACCCCCATGGATTTTATGGGAGGAGTCAGGGAAAGAGGGAAGTTGTTTTTTCATTTTAATAATTCCCAGGCCAGTGGGCACCTGAAGAAAACACCTGACTGACTGTGTGTGTCCTGAGACTGGACTAACCTTAACTCAATATCTCCCCAAAGTCTTTGTGTTGCCTTGTGAGCTCTTGTCACCTCTGGCCTACATCAAATTCAACCAGTTTTTCTGAMGTGCCTGGCAACAGTGGGAAAAATGCAGAAGGACTCCATATTCTTTTGTTTATTGACCTCAAAATACCGGTATATAATGTCTACCTCAACTAGGGAAGATAGATTTCTGAATCTTGGTCACTGATTCAGCCCAGACAGATAAAAAAAAAGTGAGAAGGAAACATAAATAAGAGAATGCAAAATGTATGCTATTTACTACATTTTCTCCACAGAGTGTAAATCATGGAAGTATTTTCTTAAGAGTAAAATGGGACTACAATGCAAAGAAAGTCCATTGCCCCATTTAAAATGCAAGTAGTTTTTGTAGTCCATGGGATTTTTTTTAGTGTTTTTTGATTTGTAATTTCCAGATAGTCAACTGAAACTTGCGTTTACTTTTGTTTCTCATTGGATGGCCATTAATTTTTTTGTCTTCATGTCACTGTAATCTGTAAATATATATGTTTGGGCTATGGACCTGTCAGTTTAACTAGGAAAGAGACTGGAGCTTCAGCAGTAATATTAACAAACTTCAACTTTTAACATTTCTGATTTATGTTGTTTCATTACCATGTGACACATAAGGTCAGGGAACACATGAATTTTACACTCCAGATGAAAGACCTGTTTTTTGGTAAGTCTTTAAAACAGAACTTTGTCTCTATCATAGGAAAGATGAAAGAAACAATTAGGAATTTCACATCTCTTCATCTACCTACTTGTACTTGTGTTATGAGAAACCTCCCAAGCTTTATGGAGGACATGCTTTAACTTTTTCCACAATCAAAGGTGCCTCACACATAAAATCCATAGTCATGTTATTGCATCTTACTAGTTCATCTCTGAACTTTCATACCAGACAATCTCCTACGTCTCAAGTACAGCTGCTTAAAGAAAGCAATAAATGAGAGAGACAATAAACTAATCTCAAGGACCTCCTCTTCTACAAGCCAAGCCTTATGCAGTTTTGTGTTATACTTACTCCAGTCTTGCTGTAGGCTTATGCTAAGAGAAGGAACCTTGCTGCCCCTACCTTTCTCTAAGGTGTTTTTTCACAGCTTTCTCTGCACTGGACCTCACCTGGTATAGCTGGAGCATGTCTCTATGCAAAACACGCATCTGAAAGAAAACTAGTAAGTCAAAGTCCTCATACTTGTCAGCCATATCTTCTTGTGTTAATTTTTTATCAGCCACATTTATCATGGCTGGACTGTTTCCATGGCAAGATTGTGGGTTTTTTCTGTATCAGTTCACAGAGAGCCACCTATGCTACCTGAATCCTAAGTGTTTTCTAAGGGCCTAGTTTATTTGCAAGGTTGTGCTACTTTAATTTTTCAAGGGATTTTCTTATGCATTATGCAAAAATACCATTCTGTCCAAGCCACAGAAAGAGGAGGAATGGAATGAGTGAAATCCACAATGTGTGCTACTGCCATAGGGGAGAATCTATTCCATGCGTAATAAAACCATGGCCATGTCCTTTACCATATGCAGGACTGTGAGAAAGATGTGGAATAGATGGGAATTGGGAAGCCTGAGAGAATGATTTCCTTTTAAAAAAAGAAATATTATTTTTTTGTCAGTTTCCAATTTTTAGGGCCAAAGACTAAATTACCAAGTCTTCATAAATCACCCACTGCTGCCTTTATTGCTTCCTGGAAGGAATTCTTGGTAATGGTGTTGGCTCTTCTGAACGTGTACTAGCAGACATAGCGACAGCCTTATCCATGTTATGTTTTCATTTGATTTTTGTTGAGCTWTGTCGGGTCTTCTCAACATGTCTCAGACATCAAATCAAGAGAAAATGAAAGAGTGACTGGGCAATATAATTGTACTATTAACATTGTACCATTCTTGCCTTCATAAGACAAGGAAGGATTTCAGTCACCAGATGAGACTGAACAAGGAATTTCCTTGCCCCAGTGTTGAGTGCTTAATTAATGGTCTTTAAACTTTCTTATTGATCTTCATATCCTTTAAGMAAGCCAAATGAAAAATCAGCACTGCTTATCTGGCTAGGAGAGCCCATATGACATCATTGATGTGGTTTCTCTATTAAGATCTAACAGAACTACTTGAGCAACTTCATCTGTCCTGTCTGACTCTTAGCTTTCTTAAAATACCGTCAAACCCAGCAAATTCTACTGAATAASATTTGTTTGAAGTAAGTTGGTTCTCACCAGTGTAGGAATCAATGAATTGTTTATGTTGGAAAAGACTTTTAAGGTCATTGAGTCCAATTGTTAATCCATCATTGCCAAGCCCACCACTAAACCATGTTTCTAAGTGCCACATCTACATGTCTTTTGAATACATTCAGGGATGGTGACCCAACTACTTCCCTGGGCAGTCTGTTCCAGTGCTTGACAATGCTTTCTATGAAGAAATTTTATTAATGTCCAATCTTAATTTCCTCTGGTACAACTTGAAGCCATTTCTTCACATTCTGTTGCTTGTTACTTGGGAGAAGAGCTCAACACCCACCTGGCTATGCCCTTCTTTCAGGTAGTTGTAGAGAGTGATAGGGTCTTCCCTGAGCCTTGTTCTTGTGCTCCACATCCTTCACCAGTCTCCTTACCTTTCTCTTGACACACTCCAGCACCTCAAGGTCTTTCTTGTGAGTGGCCCAAAACTGAACAGGAGGTGCAGCCTCACCAGTTCCGAGTACAGATGTTCCTTGTATAGATTCTGGTTCTGCTATCCTTGTATAGATACTGATTCTAGTATGAATTTCATTGCTGTTTTCAGTGTAAAAGTACAATGGATTATTTATAATCTTATAAATCTGATACATTATTTCCTTTTTTGAAATTTACACTGCTTTGTATTGACTGTTCATCAGTAACTCTGCTTGGAAGAAATAATTTTCAGCTGGTTTTAACCTACTTTATGTTTTATTATTTGTATGTATGTACCTCAGATAAAAACCAGATAGGGTGGATTGTTATGGATTGTGATTACAGAAGGTCTGGATTTCTATATTTATCTGTTTATAGCTCTCACATTAAAATAAACTGGACAGAAATCACCCAGAGACAACTCTTCACCATCACTGGGGGTATTTAARRGACATGGAGATGTGACACTTACAAATATGATTTAGTGATGGATTTGGTAATGCTGGGTTCATGGTTGGACTTGATGATCTTAAAGACATTGTCCAACCTAAATAATTTTCTGATGTCAAAATACTCCTTTTGAATTTGGCTTTCATCAGTGTGCAGAACAGAAATGATCTTTTTGACTGTAACAGATCTTTATTCCATTGAAATCCTTTTCAGAGAGAAGTAATATTTTGAGCGTCTGCTGCTACCAATGCTGTGTTTAGCATCTTTGAAGCCAAACTTCACAAAGGAACATCCTGGTATTAACTGCTGATGCAAAGGCCTAAGAAAGCCAAGCGGAATGCATGACTCCTTCCATTTTAAAATGCAAGGATCAGAATGGCAGAGTACTATCTGAAAGAGTTGTGGGGCTTCCAAAGGCTGTTCCCCATGTTCCCTCAACAAAACCTATATAAACCCATTAAATACTTCATCATGAAATGTAAAAGAAAAGCAGTTGTAACTTAACAGCAGTTTCTGGAGGAAGTCCTCTTTCTTCTCAGTCCTTGCCAAAGGGCTGCTTCCCTGTCAAATAGCAGATCTGCATTAACTTGAGCTGTAGTGTGTTGTTCACACTGTAATATGTGGCACTGAACAACTGCAGTCCGGTCATACTTAGGAGGGCAGTAGTTTAAAATTCAGACATRGGAACATGTGGTGATTATCATTACTCCATTTCTCTCTCTTTCTCAGTACCTGACAGTCTGAAGATCTGGTATATAATGTCTTTAAGAAGAAACAGGTTGAAACCCTGCACCTCTTTGCAGTACAGATAAAAAGACCGTAATATATTCTATTGTTTTTGTTTAACTTAGTTATTCCTGGGATCTTTAAAAGTATTGCAGCATCTTGTGCTTAGCTAAACCTTTCCAGCAGCTCACTATTTCCTTGCAATATGGTGTGTTGATAGCTGAGCCTGCGTGACCTTTGTATTGCCATGTGTTGTGTGTATTTGAGCCTTATTGAAGTTGGAAATGAAATGCACTTCATAAATACCCTGTTGTTCCCTTTATGCATATAGACTCCTTTCCAAATATATTTATGAATGATTACCTGACTTTCAGAATATTATTGTGAGACAGAGTTAGAGAAAATATGCAGAAAACTATCATCTGTTCATTGTGGGGGGGAGGGTGGGGAGTGTAGGGGTGTTCCCTTCTTGTTGTGATAAATGATAAAAGATGATTTGTGCAGTCAGGGCACTGGCACTGTAAGGTTCATTTTGTCTGGTAGGATGCTTAGGTTGAATATCAGAGTATGTACTATGATAACAATGTACTGAGGAGGTTTTTTTCCTTCTAGTTAATGTAGTTTTAAATGTCTACAGGATTCAGAGTGAATATTCATGTGTGTAGCAAAAATCCCTTTGGTATGTACTTTCAGTATTTAATTTTATCCTATTTAATGGCCGTATTTTAGTTGCGCGTTTTTAACACCTGTGTGCAATTAGTTTCTGATACTTTTGTCTAATGTGTTGTTGAGAAGCAGATACAAATACTGGAAGAGGGGAAAGGTGCTGCTTCCATTAAAATTGCTGTAACCTTTATCATTCCTTCCAGTAGTCAAGGTGATTGTGTTCTTTCAGAGTGTTTCTCACATCTGCCACTTGTTGCTTATTTACAATGCAAAAGAGGCATCATTATTTTCCTCCATTTTTTCTCTGCCTTACAAAGATCTCTAATAGTTTCTGTAATACTGTATCCTAAATTTTACGTTGTTTACCTAAGGGGAGGTAATGACCATAACATAGGTGACCCTCCTGCTCTTCATGGCTCTTAGTACTACCTCCCATGTTGTGTTTTCTTTCATAGTTATTCTACTGTTGCCAGCCAAAGTTCTATTCATTTATCACCCCCATATCAGTTTTCTGATGTGTTGTCCAGTAATTTATGACTGTTTGGAGCTTTGGTACTCATTATAGTGCCCAGTGACCCTTATGACCCTCCTCCCCATGCACTCTCTGCCACCTTGGCCCCTGGGCCAGTCTGTTGATGCCACAAGTTGCAGTGCATATGTCCAGAACAAGCCATTCAGGCTGACAAGCGAAAGCACTGTTTGACCAACTAATAGCAAATATCTAGAATTTAGGCAATGAGAAGTTGATCATGCAGATAAACAGATGCTGAGGGYAAGATTTGTTCATTGTGTCTGACTATGTAGGTAGTGAGGTGTTGCTGACACAGTGATGAGCAAGAGAGAATAGTGTAGGCAGATACAGAGCAGCTTGAGGAGAATATTGTAAATAAAACACTACGTGGCTTTACTTGTAACTCTGTGGAATTTCCCCCAGGTTACTGCTTTTCACAGGGTGGGGACTTCATCCTGCTGGGTGTAAATACCAATTGAATTACACTGCCAAACTGAGCATTGGCTGGTGCCCCGGGCAGTTACTGGTGCTGATATTTGTGAAGGCATGTCAGCAACATGCTTGCTTTGTTCAGTACTTTTGGTGGTACTTAAAAATATTAATTATGATGATATGTCTTTTCCTTTTCATCTTTTCATCTCCTAAGAGTTATATATAAGACATAAAATATTGTGAGTGCTGGAGGAAGGGGCAGAATGAGTAGGATGGGAGAAGAGTGTTGTTTCCTTTCTGATGACTTTAATAGTGTGAACTTGTTAATTTTTTTAACTGCGATTGATTTTATATTTGTTAGCTGTAGCATAGGTATTTGCTGTAGAATTACTATGCCAGTTATAGAAAAATGTAGTAGAGTACGTGTAACAGCACGTACAAGCTTATAAAATAAAAGTTGAAAATAAATCTGCAATTAGTTTTTGAGCTTCAGTCATTTGTTTCTGAAAAAAGGACTGTAACTTCCCAAAATACATCCCTTCCTTGATGCAATGTAAAAGAATCCAACATTGTACTTCCTCCTTAGAATTTCTGGGGAAATGCACTTTGCTGCCAACGTAACATGCTTTAACAGGTCTCCTGCTGGTCAGACCTTGTGTCCTGCTGTGACAGCCATGACCATGTGTACAACTGATTGTTAGTGGGCGATATAAATCTGATTGGAACATGCCTGTTAATTGGTTTGAGAGCTCAATATAGACAATGCTGTCTTGTAGCAGATTGTGTAGATAGGCCTAGTCATAGGGTTAATTCTGCTTGACAGCACATCAGCAGCATCTTGAGTAATTACCCAACTTAAGTTTTCCCACAGTTGAATTGAGATCTTCAAAGGCTTCTACATTTACAAGTATTATTAACTGATATCTGAAACATGATGTTCCCACAAGGGCTAATTTTTTCTTCCTTTTATTAAATATACAGGTTATAGGGTTCATTTGCTAAGTGCTAAGCCCTTAGAAGAAAACATTACTTGTTAAAGAGAGAAAAATCTGCAGTGCACGACCAAAGCTAATGGTGCATAATGCACACATCATTGTCTTTTTGCAAAGACTTTAAAACAAGTTAAAATTTAGGTCTGCCTCCCTTCCTCTCTCCCTCTCTCCCACCCCCACTTTCCACTTTTAAGAAAATCAAACCACTTACTCCTATGTGCAGAATGAGTAAATTGAAGACACACACAAACAAAAACCTCCTAGGATGTTGTACAATTAAGTACAGATCATTGGATACAATACATATGACATTAATGAAACAGTATCTGCTTCAAAAATAGATTGGAAACATTCATGAATAAATTAAATCCTCTTAATGACTTTTCCAAAATGAAAGAAAACTATTTATTTCATACAAACAATCATATGTTATGATTCACTGTGTGTAATTTAATAGTGGTTTAAATTTATATTTTATTTGCTTAATTCATTTTGTGATTTGTCTTTTAAAATACCATCTTTGTAACTCTACAGTGTAGAAAACAGTAAAATATTAAAGGTAGTAGTTATTACTTGGTTCAAATGCCTTTGAATGCATTGAATGTTAATGTACTGAGTTAAACAGTCTTATTAAAGATGGTATTTGCTGGGGGAATCAGTCTGACAAATGGCTTTTATGGCATAAAGCAGTTCTTGTAACTTACGATCTTTTTATTTTCTTTTACAGGTCAGAAACAAAGTTTGACTCCAATTCAGGTATGTTTAGATTTACAATGTTTTACTGAGTGTACACTATTCAGGTTAATCTCAAAAGAGTAGTTTATCAGTTCAAGTTCAGTTTAGTTTTAAACAAACTGGGGTAGGTCAGTCTTAAAAAGGATCTTCATTTCTCACCCTCTGAAAACAGCATTGTTACTGTGAAACATTTGCTTTCATTCCTTTCATTAGTTCCGGTCTCTTTACATTTTCCCAAAAGATGATCAGGAAGATGTATCTTGCAACAGACTTTAATTGATCCAGAAAAATTATAATACAAATAAATGATAATACAGACTAAAGCAAATGGAGGATTGAAGTTTGAGAATGATCACTGCTACAGATGAGAATGTTTTTCTTCTTAGTGGACAAAAACATTTCATGAGAATTTGAAGTCAGTGCAGCCTATCTGTCAGGAAACAGATGATTTGTCATCAAATTTTCATGACAGATGCATGTACACAGTGCATGCCAGACCAGTCTGTAGAGCTCAGTTGAGGAGGATTACCAAAAGGCAGTCTCTCTCAAGTTGTCTTTTTAAAKAATTGTAATGTGTTGTACAGATTGGGAGGGAATGAAGGTCAGTCTAACAGGTTAATGTGTATATAACAAGACAAAAAACACAGGGCAGCAAACAGGGGTGAGGCTGGAGGAAAAAACCAGATATCCTAAGACTGTTACTTCAGTTAACTATTCCTGGGTGTTCCTCAGAGTTAAACAATAATAAATTAAGAATAGGCTGTTGTCCTGAAGCTAGCTGAAATGTCCATTGCCTGAAAAGGTAATTCAAAATACATTTTTTATTAAGATGAAAAAGTCTGTTTTAAACAGGAAACCTGATATTATTATGGCAATTTTGGGTTTAGGCCAATGTTATCTTCTATATGGTTTGCCTAATGTAGTGATTATAATTGCTTATAATGTTATGATTTTTACAATATATATTAATCAGGGTGTTTATGGAATAGCACATTTCCTTTTATTCCAGTTACATCATGATTTGAGTTTGAAATATGAGGCATTATGTTGCTTTTTCTTTCCACATTAGATTTTATCTTTGGAACTATATGGGAGTGAAATCTACAGCAGGAAGCATTTAAATAGCCAATGCCTACATCTTGTATACGTGTGTCATCTTGCTTCTATTACGATTTTAGTCTGTGAGTTTGAGGTTACTTGCTTTAAAGGCTTGAATAAACTCCATGGTAAGACTGATTATTCTATCTTGACAAAACATGGAGGGGTTGCAGGGGGGATAGCTCTGCACACTGTCTGCCATTACCCCCTTTATTTTAGTGCAGTCACCAAAACTATGGTGAGGGCAGAATGTCACGTGTCTGCTTTTCTATTGAGGGGAAAATGCTTTCTGCAGAGCTTCAATTTGCTTGGTAGCTTAAGCTACAAATAGTATTCTAATTTAAKAATTTTAAAGCAGTTCTCCTCTTAGGTGCACTATTCTGCCTTCTGCTCCCCTTGGCACTGAGGGCAGGGGCATGGGTTTTCCTAGAGAGCCCAGGGTAGCGGTAAAAGTTTGGGACTACTGCAGCTGTGGTGAGTGCCTGCTCAGAATGTGTCACCAGGCCTTTTTGCATGGGGCTCTTGGTTCCATATTAATCTTTGCCCTGAATGCTGTACTTGGAACTGAGAATTACTGAGGTTTAACACCTCAGTTTTGGCATAGGTTTCAGAAAACAGCCAAGGGCAGATGTTAAAACCAAGCAACACCAAGGCTGAAAACCCCCTTATCTCTGTGAGAAGTACAGCAGCCTTCCCTTTACAGGGAGAGCACTCAGTTCTTCGACCAAGAAGCTGTTCATGGCAATCAGATGGCGCCAGGACTCAGAACTCTTTTGTTCCCAATATATATGAGCAGAGAAGAAGTGGAGATACTGTCAGCATCAACTCAACATCTACTACCCAAATAAAATATCACTGGTTTTGTTTCCCCATCAAAGAATTTGCTATCACTTTCCAAACCAGACAATGAGCCCAGACCTGCTGCTTCTGAGTGAACAGGATAGTGTAGGCAGGGAGCAGAAGGATTCGTTGGTGATGGCATCCTTCTGAAAAAAGGCTTCTCTCGTATAGGGGGTGCAGTGCCCTATGTAGCACCACGTCCTGTATTACACAGGCCTTTGAAGAGCATCAATGTAGTGTTGGTTCAAAAAAGGTGCTGGCATTTGAGTCTGTATTTGTGCAACCTCAGGTTTCTTGGAAACACCCGAAGGTGTTTTCACATCCCTCATTTCAATTTGAATTCCCTAGACTGTCATTCCTAAGTAAAGTAAATGATCCTGGAAACTGGAACAAACATGCTTTGTTCTCATTTATCTTATGTTACTCAAAGTGGTTCAAGTTTTGAACATGAGAATGAGGTAATTTTATTATAGAATACATATTTTTTCCAAGGGAGCTGTTCTATTGCTTGCTCTAAATTAACCCCAGTGTTAATTCCAGTTAACTTGCAAGTCTAGATGTGCCCTTAATAAACATTTATCAATGCTTATTATACTTGTCTTTCCTAGAAATATTTGTGAAGCATTGAAAAATTAAAAGGAGTCTTTCTGAAGCAAGTACAAAGTCAGAAATAAACTTTTAAAGTACCCAGTAGGCTCACTGCAAATGCAGCCCTGCAAATGTTGTTCAACACTGAAATATTAGGCAAACATTGTCAAAAGAAGATTAATTTGAACTTTAACATTAACTTAAAAGAAGCCTGCAAAATTCCTACAGTGATGGTCAGGATTTATCATACAAATAGCTAGAACATCTGTAGGGGACACGCATTCTTCATATCATGACTAACAGTTCCATCTGAGAAACCTCTCTTGCTCTGCTGATTCTTTATAAGTCTCGCTGGCAGAATTTCTGTCTCAGTGACCATGGGGTTAGTCTCACGCTGTTAGAAGAACTTACAAATGAAACAATTTTGCTTTCCTGTCATAATATGATGAATTTTACTAGTACTTAAAATAGATTTTTTTCTTGCAAAGTACTTGAAAGCAAAAAAAGGTTGTAGGTTTTTTTTTCCTCACAATTTGTTAGGGAACAGAGTAAACCACGAAGAAATCTCAGGTGAAACAATTTTGTTCTAATTGTCAGGATTTTGTTAGTGTCTAAAATGCTTATTATGCTGTATGCTTGGTTAGAAAAATGTGGAATTTAAGAATGCAATAATTATATTGGAGTAATTAATGGAATTCATTTGATGAATGATAAATAGATATTTTCCTTTTTAATTTAGAGTAAAATAGGTCTTCAGGGTTCTGCTCCATAATAGGAAGCATTTGTAGGTCTCAAAATCTGTTGCCGAACACTTTGAATCCCACATTAGTAATGGCAAAAATAAGAATAGAAAATGCAAACAACTGTCTCAGCATGTCCCCTAGTCACTAGGGAATGGTAATGGTGAACTGCCTACTGGGAAGACTGGAGTTCTCTTGGGGCATCTCCTGTAATATTTGCTGTATCCTGCATGTCACTGTGGAGGTGAGACATGATAATCAAGTGATAGTGTTTGCAGTGAAATCATGAAGGACAAAGCCATTCAGTTTTGTTCCATGTTAAAAAGAAACTGTTGTATATCTCTGTGTTGTATATCTGTCACTCAGATCATGGAATGTAGAAAGTCAGAGAGCGCAGGGTGCAAAAGGGGCAGTCGGGAAAGCACCATTATGTAGAAACATATCTGTGCACTGAAGAAAGAGGAGTGCCCAATGACACCAGGTGCCTTCAGCTGTGCCCATCATCTGCTCTGCCAGCTTCCCACTTCTCTCAGAGAAAGAGATGTATGTCCAAAATCTGTTCTTCTGTCTCCCTTCTTCTACAAATCAAGTGAAATATAGAGATAATCTATGTGATTTTATGTCTCTGTGTCATTACTTTGGAAACATTCCAATTAGAATCAGGAATTGAGCTATAATAGTTGCCGTTGCAGCGAAAGGCTGTCTTGAGGGACAGCTACACATGAGCTTTTATTGGATTCCTGCTGCCCCAGCAGTCAAATATAAAGGCAAGGGGCCCCCAACAGTTCCTAGAATTTCCTTCACCTGCCTTGTCTGGACTCAAAGTGCCAGCCAGTGACTCTGAAGGTCATTTCTCTTCTCTGCACAYTGCATTTTCCACCAGAATGAGTGTATCCCCATGTCTTCAGCACTGCACAATGCTGCCACCCCTAGATCCCCATTAAGGTTCCCACCCTTTCCTTTCTCATCTCTTGTATTTACTGGTATCTTTCTTTTAATGTGGCCCCTACAATGTACTAATTTGCAAGGCTACATGATTCAGTGCAGGTGTCAGAGAACAGATGAAGAAAATTACAAGGTTGGGGGTGATCAGATGTTTTCCTTTCACAAATTCCTCCAGGCTACATTTCCAGATGTTCAACAATAGGCTTTYCAAACTCTCCATATCAGGCCTGGTTTCCCCTAGCCTGTCATCAGTCTCATTGTTTGAGTCATCAGTACAACAATTAAGAGCATGAGGAACTCTGCCCAACTAAGAGAGAAATGAATACCAAAAGGCATTTTGAAAGTGAGTAACTTCTACTGACCTTTGCTACCAGGGTAGCGCAAAAGAAATGTAACTTGCCTGAAACCTTACGTCAATGAAGAAGCAAGGTAYTTAGTGCATCCATTGATCAAACTTTAAATAAAATCTATCGAAAATAAATCTTTAAATAAATCTATCTAAATATAGATTAGGAAATCAGTTCCTAAATTTTATTGATGGCAGCTTCTTCACCCYGGTTGTGTTAGAGCAGTTCTTAATTTCTTTGGAAGGCTAAGTAGTTTCAGGAGCAGGAAAGAGAAGTGACATTTGGTGTTCTTAACAAAATCATGTTGACAAGTTCACCAGTCACTCTACAATTGGAGTATTTGATTTAAAAGTATTAAAAGATCTCTTGCAGAACCTGTAATAGGGAAAAGTGGTAAAATAAACTGAGATACTGAAGAACAGGGAAGCTCCAGAGCTTTCTGGAAGAGGCACATGGACCTCTTCAGTTTCTCTTTCAACTATGAGGAATTATTTCCTTCTTTCTGGCCACCACCAGCAGGTGGATACTTGAAGAGGTGCATAAGCTGGCACACAGAGATGGTAGGAGACAGTTACTGCAAAAGCAGAACAGCAGCTCAGATTATCCTGTTGTTACTCATCAGTGCTATWTTGTTCTTGGCATTAACAACTCTTCATGCAGGTTGTTGGGAATGCAAGGGCTGGAGAGCATGGCCTGTTACATTTGTTCAGCAGCAAGATGAGCATTTAGTGTCACACACAAGCTGAACCTGATGAATGTTTCAGGGCCATGCTGTGGTGTGACTTGGAGCATTAGATGACTGGGATGTCTCACTGGTACATCCCAGGGAATTGTGCTGATGTGTGGCAACTGATTATCGCCTGTTTTTGTGTCACTTGTAAAGCTTGGCAATAGTGAGTCACATTATTTCAACATATAGAACACTGTTTTACACCRTGAAGGACAGATTAAAAATGTTGTAAGCATGCAGGCAAATCTTCCTTTATTAGAATTTTTAAAGAAGGCAGTCAGGTACTGGAGGACTCCAAATATGTAACTTCCCAAATTCTAATAGTGGCTTTGCAGTTGCAGTTGCAGTCTTTTCTTCTCACTTCCTCTGTTCATCTTATTTATATCTAAGCTGTGCTATTCCTTGCTATCATTGGCATGATTGTCAGTTCTCAAAGTGTTTTAATAGGAAGCCCAATCACCTCTATAAGCTATATCTGTGAATCTAATAATGGAGAGCAACAGCCTTGAATCTTTCTATGTGAATAGTTAGCATGATTTCCATTTTTTTCTGAGGTTTTTTGGCAATATATTCCTCTCTCCTCTGTGTACTCATTAATAGGGCTACTTAAAGATGCTCTGCCTTTGTGCAGTTGCACACAGGCTCACAGTGCCACTCTGGCATGAAGCACTGCTTGTCGGGATGTGGTAAAAACTGTGTGTTGAAGGGCCTTGCTCATGGAGCCAGGAATATAATATCAACAAGGGCAAAAACAATTTTCTGTGGTTTTGTCATATGTATACTTTAATAGTCATTGCTGCTTCTTTCTTGCTTTGCTGTGAGGATCTTGCTGAGAAGGATTTTGCAATGCGTTTAAATTGGTCCTGTAATGAAAATATTTATACTTAGGTTTTCCATTTTATTATTATTAACATAAGTAAATTCATCAGACTTATTTAGGAGAATTTTTTGCCCTTCTTTCTAACTGATGAAGACAGTATTTTCTTTTTTTTCTCATTATAAATAGCTAAAAAAGGCTGTCTTTAAGAAACAGTTTGGCAAAGTAGTCTGAGAAGACGTGACTAATATATAAATCATGCTTTTATTGCATGAAATTGGAAACTGTGGTACTGAGTTGCATTAAAAATTGTAAAGTAGATTGGCTGAGGATTTTTTATTCATCTTAATATAGATAGGTTTGATCTATTATGGATTTAGTTTATTGTTAGTCAGCAAATTGCCCTTTCCAGTTAGCAGCACTGAACACTATAACATCTTTACTGTTCTGGATGGCTGAATTTTATAAATAATAATGCGTTTTTTACTGAACAAATCTACCTAATTACTTTTCAAGAGCTGCTAGCATTGCAGTCTTGTTCAATGAACAAAACAGAAGATTGTTTGTGACACTGTTGAATCATCCTACATAGCAAACTTCATAAAGAGTTATCCAGGTCCCTTTAAATGACAATTCATTCAGTCAAACTAATCCTATTTCAGACTAACTGTGACAACTAACTTTGCCATAGTCCTGTTGAATCAGCCAAAAAATGGAGTACATGCAAGAGAAGCTACAAGAATGGACAAGCAGGGAGGTTTGTGGTCCCAGCCRTGGCTCATCGAGATGGTTATATAGCTCTAATGCAACCTACCTACACCATGTATGGCTCAAGTCAAGATGTATTGCTACCTTGCTTTATTAGTACTCAATTCATTTAAAACATGAAATTACTGCTTTATAATTTGAAAGCTGAACTATAATTCATTTGTAAGGGGAGTATTAAGGCGTTGTGCATCATGTACATTCTTCTGCAGAGGTTTTGAAGGACAGCAACACAGGACATTGTTTAGCTCACTTCATAGTGCCAGGAAACTAAAATTTGGTAGGAAACAAGAACATTGCACATCTTAACTGTCTTTTGGCAAAGAAACGACTGCCATTTAGTTGGATGTATATAGGTAGCTGGGATGTACAGGTTTGGCCATAAAGTAGATGGTGKTTTCTATTTTTAGTGTGGTATGGGCATCTGCTGATCCTGTATCATMTTCCTGCATATCTGACAGCTCCGTGCCCTGGGCAAAGTACCTTTTCCCTATGCCTTTTTGCTCCTGCACATTGTCTGTCTAGTTTGTTTACTTTGTAGGGATTTTCAGGGGAAGAGCTGTCCTGTGCTATTGAGCATGTCCAAGACCTAGAGCAGTGGAAACACTTTCTCAGTTAAGATCACCACATAGATCCACCATAAATTGCATCATGGGTGGCCTTTGCAAACTGTCTCCTTTTAGACTGAAGCTCTTTTAGAAAGAATATCTGGAAAGCAATAGAAGAGGCAGCATGGTGTATGTGTTCAACTGAATTCAGAGTATTTCACTCAGCCTGTACCACCAGTGACAYCGCAAAGCAGAATCTCAGTTCTCTGCAGAAGAAATACAGTGGTCTGAAAGTGATCTTCCCAGGTTCAGAATTTCTCCCCTAATTGAACTGTGGGATTTCTGCAGCTGAATGCATGACTGCAGCTATASATAAAGGCCTGAATTTGTTTGTTAAAATCCAGTATATAATAGTAGAGTTTAAATGGCATGGAAATAGATCTGAGGACTGAGGCATGTAGGACAGAAAATACTTACAGAATGTGAAACTTCCAAAAGCTCTTGAAGACTAATATTCCGATCAGTGAAATGGGAAGTAGTTTCAACCTGTTTATCATAGGATCATTCATGCATGCATTAATTTCTGAAAATTACCCCACATATTTGCAAACGTGAATGATACTTGACGTAGTGGGTCCTGGAGGCTGTAAATGTTCTGAATGTTCTGATCAAGGCCAGTTCATTAAATCACTTTGAATCTTTCAAGATTCTGAGCAGTCTGATTGCTTCTGCAGGCCCTGAGAGTGGAAGATGTTGAAGACTTGTCATGGATCAGTTCTATGGTGCTTTCCATTATGGTGGAAATACTACTGATTTTGACGGGAAAAAGAGATGAAACAGAAATACTGAAGATATCCTGATAGTGTGTTTGCTAATTTTGACTATATTTAGTACAATCCAATGCATTCTCAAGACAAATTGTTTTTTTCCTCCTTAAAAAGTACTCTTTTTAAGCTATGTCTCCTGAATATGCTTATAAATTCCTTGCTTATTCTGAATGTGCATGTGGAGTCTCCACTGCATCCTTCAGAAATGTTTATAAGAAGTTCTAAGTACTTTCACTCCTTTTTCATTCATTCACTCCCACTGAAAATTCTTCATGTTCTCTTTGGTGGTGACTAATAAAAATTTTSATCTTTTATTTGGCTGGAAAAAAACAAACTGAGGAGGTTGGGTTGGAGCCCTATCTTCATTTGAGCAGTGACTAAGTCTATGCTGGGAAATCAAATGCTGACTTAGTAGTTCCTAAACTCTTCTTTGGGTAGACCACTACATCAGTTGTCCTATGAAAAGGCATCCCTTGTTCCTCATAGCACTTTTTTATTCTGCCTTCTTGACAACAGACAAGGTCAAAGCAGAAAAGAGCAGAGTGCAAGGTTGCAAGGTTAGTGCTCTCTGAGATACTAAAATCCAGAGCTACTACAAATTCCTACTTGTTTTCTTGTGGAGGAGGGAAGTTCTTCTGTTCATGTGATGTCCTATTAAATCAGAGGAACATGATGAAAAACGTGGCTTCTCAGCTGAGGAGTGGTCCCACTTTTTCATCCCCAGAATCTAGCAGCTTCTTCATGTCAGCTTTCCAGTTTCACAGTAAAACCAAATCAAACCAAACATAACCAAATGTAACCTAACCTAACACACCTCCCTGGGTTTGGCTGAGGGAGAATTCCTTAGGTTGCTTTCCTTCACCCACCCTGGATTCCCTTCCCACTCTGGGAGGAGTCTGCAGCTTCAATAAGGACAACTTAAGACAGCAATAACATCATTTCAGTTGTGACAATCTGGAGATGTTTGGCACTACTGTGACCAGATCTGAGCTCAAAGGAAATCTAGAGCTGTGTAAAGCCGTTGGGACAAGCACCACACTGCCAGCCTCTGGGACAGACCATAGCATTCAGTGGGTGTCCTGCTGGAACCCACATACACTATGTGTCATATGGCTCTTGGACTTCAACAGCTTGTTKATGTGACAGGCTGCAGCCACACACCGGGCAGAAGACTATGGGGGTGTTTTTTGCCAGTGTGCCTTGTTGAATTGAGCAGGACAGGATGGTTATGGTCATTATGTCCATTCTTGTTCTCATTATTTTCTCACCACCATAAAGTTCATTTTCCTGTTTTGGTTTTAGGCAATGTCTCATTAAGCACAGTGTCTTTTGTGGATGCATGCATGTTGTCCAATATAGCACATTTTCTATTTTGATTAGCATGGTTTATGTGGTTGTGAATTTGAGTAAGAAGGAGACGCTAGTTATTTTTATCTCTTCCCTCTGGATTTGTTAGAGAAAAAAAACTTAACATCTTGTTTGTACAAGATGATGAGAATGATCTCATACAGTATTAGTTGAAACTGGAATAAATCTGTTATTTGAAAAAAAATAGACTGTGCAAACTATCTGCATGATAATTATCAATGACAGAAGTTTCAATAAAAATTAAAATATTTAATGTTTTTCTTTCATTGATGTAGTGCTGTAAATTTATGACCATTAAGAAACCATATGAAAGATCTGTCAGCTTTTGCTATTTCACATTTTTGTCTCTTACCAAAACKGATTTCAGATTTTGTAGTACTAAAAGTAAAGGGAAAAATGCAAGCTGCTTTTAATCAAACTGGAATGTTCAGAGATCACCATCACAGTCTTTACAGTATTGATCTGAGTATGAAGCAAAGAACATTAACTTGTCTTTTGTTGACTTAATTTAGTGGCAACCACAGCCTTTAGGATGTAATGGTAGACAAGTTTGTGTCATTCCACTGCAAGTGCCACTGTACATGTGAGGAGCCATCTGCTTTGGATTAAGTCCTAAATCAAAACACCGATGAGGTCTAATGCTGCCAGTTTAAGTAAGACACAATTTGCACTGAGTTTTATGTGAGTAAGGGCATCACAATCAGGTCTAATGCCAGACAACAGTAAATTCAGTTACAAAGGCTGGAAGCATTTCTGAAAGTATTGTATCCCTATGTAATTGGATCATGAGTGTTAGCAACCTTGCTTTACACTGGGGGTAGAATTACCATTCTCTGTTGTTTTGTCTGTAATTGTCTTGCCCACCTATTGTTATTTACAAAGTGGTCCCAACCTTGTCATCAGCCATGGTCCAGGTGTCTGAACAATTTTAAGATTGTATGCTCCTCTCCCAACACTGCCTATCAAGATCACTGAATCAATATTCACAGCATTTGACAGTTGTGAATAAAACTGAAGCATTAATTGAGCACTAATTTTTCTTTTCTTTACTTGCTGTAGCAATGGAGGTGCTTTCATTATGTCCACAATAGCCCTTTCAGGTTATGTCTGTGACTGGCTTTCACACAATCCCTGTGTGTCTGTGGAGAAATAGTAGCATTCCATTTAGAGGGATATTTTACACAAGCTATTGCCATATCGGGAGAATGGGATCATCTTAACTAACTGTAACATAGCCCTCTGAGCTTGATCTTGAGTCAGTTGGAAGAGATAAGCATCCTCAGATGAGTTCATCCCTTCTGCTGGAGAAGTCTGTCTCAGGGTACACTGAATCACCCTTTTGAGTGCCCATCAATTTTAGAGTTAGGCACATAACTTTGACAGTTTTTACAGAGTTGTAACAGATTATCACTGGAATGGATGTGCTGAGAGTTGGGGATGAGAGGATGTGATCCCCAAGTAATTTTCTGTGGCTAATACTGTGGAGGTGTGGTGGAAAAAAAATCAAATTTAAGAGAACTATACAACTGCTCCCAAGTTATTCTGCTGGGTTTCAGTAAAGCTCTTGTACACAGAGCTTGTGTGGAGTGTATTTATGGGAAAGATAAGTTTAGCTGTGATTATTTTAGTTCTGTTTCTCCTTGTATGCGTTTTCATTTCCTTTTTTTTATCTTACCTTTCCTAAACAACCCCAAATCTACTTATGTGTCTCCAGCAACAGCTACCCCAGAAAATTGCTGCATTTTTATCACATTTTCTTGAATTATGAGTGAGAATTTTCCGATGTGAAAAAGGTGATAAAATATGTTTTGCAAATTGATGATTTACCACCGCTCATCTGTTCACATGCAGGAAGACAAGTATGTAACTCAAAGAGAGATGGCCTAAGGGTAATAAAAGTGAATAAAAATATGTTGTATTATATTCAATTTAGCTTCAATCATGCCCAAATATTAAACTGGTCTTTGGCATGTTTCAGAAAGCATGTGAAATTTTTGAAAGGCTTAGTAGGAAGATATTTTGTTGATTTTAAGTCACTATTGAGAAACTTTAGGAAAGTCAAAGTCTTTTATTTTGCTAACTGCTTTAACCAAGTTAAGGAAGGCTGACACAATAAATGTAGAAAAGAAAACAGAAGAGTGTATTTTTAAAACAGTAATATTTAAAACCAGAAGTATTCTGTTTCTGCATCTTAATTTTCAAGGAGATGGTCATGAGAATAGATTTCTCGTGTTTATATTCTCACTTAAAAAATATTTACCCTAAGATTTATGGATTTTGAAAGTGCTCATGTACTTGTATACTCACTTGCACACTATTATCTCCCCTTCAGTCAACAATTTTTTTCCCCTGTCACACACACTATAAGGGATTTAAATGGAGTCCCAGGAATATTGACTCACAGAGGAGTGGGATTTGAAATGTCAACTCTCAGCACCAATAGAATATCTGGAAACTGATTAAGACATACTTAGGTTGGAGAATAGCAAAAAAAAAAGTGCTTATGAGTAAAAAATCTGCTGCATAAAGTACTGTGTTGAGAGCATTAGGTTCTTGAAACAACTTTCAAAGGCAAGGGAGGAATTTACAGTGTTTCTCTGAAATGAAAGCACTCCCTGATTTCAAGTATAGTAAGAAAACCCTGATTGAAAGACTACTGTCAGAGCTGTACTTTGGGTCATGAGTTAGTATTAGTGTTAGACTGTGGCAAACTGAATTTATGTTGGTCATCGCTTACCCTGTTAACTGGTTTTGCTAGAGAGGARAATTACAGGAGCTCTCTTCTAAAAATGTTTTATTTTCTTTACTGTCTGCATGTGTGACTTTTCCCTGGCCCCRCAATGACAATATATCTCAGGCGTAGCTGCATCTATATCTATTGTTGTGGCAGTATGATTAAATAAAGCAGCATTTTGCTGTTGAAGATCAGCATGATGCTGAAATCTGTGCCAGCAGCTGCTTTCACTCCTTTGGTTCTAGGCATCACTGTATAGACCATACAAAAAGTAAGCTAAAAAAGCAAAGAAACATACATAGCAGAACTGTAACCTTAACTCCTTTGCTCTCGTCTCTGTACAAGTAATTTATTTAATGATACATTAACRTAAGTTTTTGTGTCGCCCTTGCTTTCTCACACCAGGAAAGTCTTTTCCCAAAGGATGTACTCTGGCCAGGATGCGTAATACACCAGTTAGACATCCTGGTGGGACATGCTGCCTCCTGTGCTCCATTTCTGGGAGGAGGGAGAGGGTACCTGACCACCTCCCCACCTCCTGTGAAGACTATACACAAGTCCAAGTTTGAGACCTATGTTGTCACTTACTTGGGTGCCTGTTASTGTGACACATAGAGTGGCAAGGTAATTTGACTGTATTTGGGTGGGAGTGAGGACACAGACCTTCATCCAAATACTCAGGGCTTTAACATGATCTAGAAGTGGACCATGCAGAGACTCTGTCCATCCCTGCGCCCTCTACCCTCCTTCCCACAGTGAAAAGGGTTATTGGGAAACTTTAGAAGCAGAAACTCATGRGATTTCCTCTCAGACTTTGCCTCTGAGAATGTTTCTACTTATCCACAAAATGACTGAGCTTTAGTGAGTTTCTCATAATTTGTACAAGCACTAACAATGCTTTCATTCCTCTGCCAATAGTTCCTGCATGTCTTTTAAATTTTCATAAATTTCACTGTCTTGTCTAGTGCCAGAGTTTAACCTCACACAAACAGAGATGGGCAATAATATTAAAATACCTAAGTAATCAAATGTATTACACCCTGCAGTTCTGCTTTAACATTTGGATGGGACTGTGTTCACATTTAATAACATAAAGGTATTCTGTTAAAGAAGCTGAAAGAATAAGGCAGAGTGTTCGTTGAATTAATGAAGATTAATAGATGAAGGGCAGGCAGTGTCATCTTCGCTGCAATGTAAAAGATAAGATAATCTAAATTATGCAGACATTCTATCTTTAATTCAGGCTGTATTTACAGAAACTTACCACCCATATCTCATTAGTTCAATGCTATGGTTTATTTGTGCAGGTCTGTTTTAAAACTAATGAATGATGGGGAATTAGAGAGTTACAGCAGTGATAGCAGGTATTAAAAAACATTCAAAGCGAGAGTGAAGAATGTTACCTCTCAGGAAACAAACTGATACTTACTKTGGCCTATACAAATATTTAAATTATATAATAAAGATTAATGAAGAAAAAAAACTAAGAAAAATAGTTGCATGGAATGAGCACAGGCAAGTAGATTTTAAACACAAGGATAGTAGAAAGGTAGACTACTACAAAGCCACATATAAAATTTTTGTTTCTCCCGCTCACCCAATTTACATATTTGGATAGATACAAAGCCTGTTGTATCTGTTCTTACTGCAGAAGGAGGTAAAATGTTCAGAGGTTAGGGTTAGTCCCAGAGGGTGGAATGACCAGAGCTAGAACTGGTAGATTTTTAATTTGGGGGCCAAACTTGTATATGGGAAACAAGACTGGGGACTTGTGTATCCAGGCAAGTTGGTCTTAAGATTTGGGGGTTTTTCTATGTATTGAACTGGGGCAGGGTATATACCACTCAGATTTTTTAACATATCTTGATATTGGAAAGGAAACATTTAAAACAAAGACTCGCATTATATGCTTGCAAAATTAAGAGTGGAAAACAGTTGAGCAGTTTGATTTTTAAGCAAATTCTCTAATTTTTCCAGTCAAAATTTTTTAAAAATTTAAGAACTTTTCAGAAAGTTTTCTAGACACCTAGAGACTGTGGGTTATTATTACGTAGAAAGTAACTAAAAACAAATTCCCAAACCTGCCATCAACCTAAAACTCAGGTCTCATTTAATTGGATGCTTAAGAGTAGGCACCCACAGGTTCGTTTCCTAGATTGCACAATCATCCGGCTGTGACAGCCTTTCTTTTCGGTTCTGCCCTGGTACAATGCARCTGAACCCTTCTGTGACCCCCGGGAATGCCAACAATAGAGATGATCGGTCATTGCACAAACAGCTCTGCAAAGGGTGATCACTTTGTTTCTAGGCCTTTCTAGAAAACAAATCATAGTTTTGCAAGTATTTTAGACTTAACATTTCCTAAGGTGTAGGTTAAAAATGTATTAGTAGCAGTGCGAAACAAATACTATACCTAGTGACAGTAGTGTTGAACAGTGAAAAATAAAGTTGAACATTGGAAGTTTTGTTACTGAGGCTTCTTCCTCTCCACTCCACCTCCTCCCTCAAAAATACACCAATGGGATGCTGCCTTGTGCAAATGAAGCACCATATTTCATGCCAAAATGTTTTGATTGGGGTGGTGAGGCTCTGAAGCTGATGTCAGATGTGGCCTATACAGGTCATTAGGCTGCCTGCAAGGGCGGGAAGTACGTTTATAAGATACATTTTGGAATGTGGCTCAGAGGTCCCAAAGTCCTCTAGCTCTTGCTCTAAAGCCAGAAGCTGCAAGGCTTGTTTGGGTTTTCAGTGAGCTGCTTTTTAAGGGCTGTTGCTTGTGGCATGGGAAGCAAGTCATTTGTCAGACACTGACTATGCTGTTGGCTCTGTTCTCTTCCTGCAGCAATCTGGATGGTATTTTACTGCTTTATAGGAAGGAATCCTGTTGAAAACACCTGAAGTGATACAATTACAGCATGAGCATTTAAAACCATGGGTATGGCTCAGTTTCCTGGGGAGCTGGAAAGAAGTTACAGAGCACACAAAAATTTTTTTATTATCCTGATTGGTTGCTTGACACCATTTGCATTTCAGTGCAGGTTTGGGCTTAGAACAGTCTCTTTTAGGCAATTGAAAACAGATATTTTTTCCTAAGGCTAAGAGTGCACTGCAGCCAGAATGTGTGTTATTTTGGTTGCAATCTTATGAACATTTGAAAGGTACAGAGGGAAGACCCAGGAACCTCTGGCATTCCAGTCCTTCCCTGTTCCTGCAACTTCCATTGTGATGCTGCTAAATCTGCTTCGACCCCTCAGAACTTAAGTAAACAGAGACTGTACTTGTAGGGAGTTAYGTAGTATTTAAGTTTGTTGAATAGGGTTGGATCAGTACTTGAGTAGCTTGGTGTCAAAGGTTAGATTTTATTATACCTAAGACAGGGTTGGGAACTGACATTACTGTAGCTTTTGAGGTTTTTCTTGATCTGTTTTTTTTAAGTGGTCACAGTATGGTCAGGGAATGAAACGTACAGTGTGTTTCAGTCCCTTTGCAGAAAAGTTCATCCTCTGCTACCTGCTCGCAGTGAAAATATATAGCCCAGGTAATTTAAGTTCYAAATTCACATGCTTTGCCTTTTGTAATGCTGAGACAGAGGAGATCTTTGGAACCGAAGGATTACAGGCTTATTTGAATGATAAAAGCACTGACCTCAAGCAGCCTTTTAGTCAAATCTGGTTTTTGTGTGGTCAGCATATAATCATGTTTCTGTGATACTAGTGCACAGATGTAGTGTCAAAGCTCAGTTCAGAGGTTTAGTTTATTCTAACTGTAGAATTTTTATCAGTCAGTCGTCCTTGCATTCCTTGCCCTGTATTCTCAACTTCTGCCTTGGGTTGCCTCCAGCGCTTGTTTAACCTCTCAGTTAACTGATTGAGCTTGTTAGCCCAGAAAAAAATGGTTGAATAATTTTCTTCTGGTTTAACCAATTAAACTTTSTCCCAGCAAATGGATAAGCACCTGAGTTGGTGAACAGTGAAGAAGCATTACGACTAAGACAACTGAGGGGAAAAGACGGGCAAGAAGCTGATGGATTGTTTCAGCCATCTTATGACACCTTCCCCTAAATCTGCCTTGTAAAGCTTCTCCAATTTGGATAGAGAATTTAGAAGTTATTTAGAACAGAAGCCTCCCATGCATCTCCATGGGACCTTATGAGTAGCAGGTTACTGACTGTCCAGCACTGAGTGTGTCTTTGGTGAAAGACCTCCCTATTGAAAAAGTTTGGTTCTGGAAAGTAAGCATTTCATATTCTTTTTGTTTAAAAAACAGGGKTTTTTTCATGGAAGACTTCCTACTGAGCCCTTGTCAAGATTTTGTATTTTGCCTTTTCTGGCGAAAGTGTTTRTACAACTTTCCTTTAAGAAGGAATCACAAAATCATCTCTTAAACCCAAACAAAATCTCTGTACAGCTCCTTCCAAGGGCAAATCAAGGCTACAGTTCCTTGACTTCACATTCCCAAGCACACGCTGCCTGAGAGGAAGCTCCAACACCCAGTTTGCTGCCTTTTTAAGYGAACAAGGAAAGAAAGAAGTAGTGTAAGAAAAAATGGAAGAGCTGACAGTGAGAAGTGGGACACATTGGGTATAAAAAGCATGAAATCAAAATTGAAATCTCATTAAAATCTTTACCTCCAGCTACTTTTTCGACTTAGCTTACTGTCTTATTGTCTTAGTGTGGATGATGTTTCTGCTGCCTAACTGCTATTTAGTTAAGAATTCTTCTTCCAGTCAGGACTGCCCTACATGACTYTCCTCTCGGTTATATCAGCGCACTCTTGGCAGAAGTTTTGGTAGTAGGGAACGAAATAAACAATTGTGTGTATGAGGTGTTAATTGACTTTGCTTTGGTCAGTTTAAAATACCTTGCAAACTCATGTAGTGCTATTTATGCCAGGTTTCAGCAGAGTTTACTTTTGAAGTAAATATTAAATGAAATGAGCTACAGCGCTGGTTTTGAATGTAGAGCATTATTTTACACCTCGTTAGGTCTATTTTTCCTACTAATACAGCCATGGCAATTGGACAAGCAAAACACTGATGGGATAAACAAAAGCAGTGTTCCCTTCCCATTCTGTATCCATTCTGTAAATGTGACATTAAAAAAAAAAAANACCACCACCACCACCACCACCACCACCACCACCACCACCACCAACAACAACAACAACAAAAAACACCAACTAAAAAGCCCCAAACCACATGGCAGAAGTCAGGCCTGAAAAACCAGGAAAACCTGCACTACAGCAGTTTGCACATGCTCCTGCATCCCTTTACCTAATGTTTTCAGACACTGGAAGGATGATTTTTCCATGTGCAGCTAATTTGCTATTTTACTTAGAAGGTTTCCTCAATGAAATACACAAATGGTATAAATGTGGTTGAATGCTTTTATGCTTTTGAAAATTTGAAGTTTTTATAAACTTTTGAAAGCGACTTGATCCTGATACTTAGCAAGGCCTTTATTAATATCTCTTAAGTAACAATTCTTAACACTTGTTTTGGGCTCTGCTAGTCCCAGCAAAAGCTTATGCTGCAATAGTTGTGATGGGGGAACTGTCCTGAGCATGTGTCTGAGATACCGTGAGAATAAACTGTGCAGGGATGGAAACTTATTCACAGCTTCACACAAGCTGCTGATGCCATGCCCAGAAGATGTAAGAGTATTCTTTTTTGTGGTATCACATAGCAAATAGTTCAAGTGGTATCTCTGATCACTACCTGCATCATGTCTCTGGCATCAGCTGTGTGTGAGTAAACCAGCACAAGAATCAAGTCATGATATGTGTACTGTTCCACACAAAAATATGCACAGCCTTCACAGATGCATGAGTATTGTTGTAAATTTAGTGATGCTCTATTTTGATGTAATAATGACAATGTTATGGCTTTTGAATGCCCCTTGGGTTTTTTCCCCTGTAGAATAAGCTTTGCAGTGCTACCATCCCTTCATACCCTGTTTTCATTGCCTGCAAGACCAAGATATAGCTGCTGATACGGGATTCTAAAAGGCTTGTGGGTAACAGAGTGAATTAAACATTCCTCTTCCAGCTGCTGCTGTTCACAACACTTTTGACAGTTAAAATACATCACACATTYTCTTGTCTGTTTAATATAAACAATTAGTGTTTTAAGTGGAGTCCAGAATCAATCCCAAATAGGAGGATCCAGACAGGCAGTTCAGATAGAAAACTAAGAAGTGTTCTAAATTTATATAAAAGCAGTTTGCAGTCAGTTCAGCCTATGCCTAACACACTATCTACTGCAGCATATCAGACTGTGGAAGCTGAAAGACCAGTGGCTTGTCTTTTGAGGAAGAAGGTTTCATTTTTCATCTCAAAATTATTTCAAAACAACTTTTCATCTGTAGTTTTTAGTATAAAATATAAAATGCTGGGGGAAAATTAAAATTAAAATACAGTCTTTTTGTTTTCATATAACGAACTCTTTGTATAATGAAACATTTTAGTCAACCCAAGATTCATTTTGGAGGAAAGCTTGTTTAGAGAGAATTTTAATTTTTCTTTTTGTCTTTTCTGGAATAAAGACGTTTGAAATCACAGACCTCACTGAAGCAAGCAAAAAAATCCATCTTTTCTGTAGGTTTACATCCTTGAAGCTGAGGCGAACCTGAAATAACAACAGGGTTTTAATGCAAACTCAGTTTTAGTACAGAAGCAACATCATGGCAATAGTATCAATCTTTGTAATTTTAGGAATTCTAACATGATCGTTGCAAAGTGCAATTTGCTAAAACTTAATTAATGTCCTAAATAAARGTTTTTTAATGAACATGTTATCAACTGAAAAAGCTCCTCCTTTTTGTTGCTCCTGACAAAAAGCATTTGGGATGCAATACTATTCAAATGTAAACACCTTCTTGAGTCTAGGTATAGCCTACCACAGAGAAGGTAACATTCCATGCAACATKGTTTCACACAAACCATCTTGAAATTCCATTTACCTAAAGTTTAGGCCTTTGTGGGCATGAAGATTTCTCTAGAAACATCTCTTTCAGCTTTTCYCTGTCAAAATGTAAGCATGCACCTCAATATGAAGCTGGACCAGGTGTAACTATCATTTAGGACTATACTCTCTAGTTATTAGCATGTGTAGAATACATGATAGGAAGCATTAAGCTTCACTTCTGCTTGGCAGGGAAAAAGCTAAATGTTAAGTTATGAACTTTACATTGATGATTTCCATTCATTCTTTTGCAATGGTCAGTGGCCAACTGCACTTGGCCCTGAAGGGTCTACAACAGTGCAAATAATGGATCATAACTAAACAACTTACCAYCTTTTTGAAAGGAAKCTARATAATTAATTTCTTTTAAATTGAGACTTCATCTAAAAGGAGAAAGTCCCCTCCGCTTCTGCAGCCATCAACTCAGTTTGCACCTTTAAAGAAAAAAAAAGAAGCAGGGCACAGGGAGTAAACTGAAAAAAGCTTCAGGTTGTTCAATTTCCTGTTTCTTTAAATTTGTCCTTCTGACATGCAGATTCATCACACTCCTTTCCTGGTGACTACTTCATTAGATTAGTCTAGTTAGTTATTTAGAGGGATTTTTATCTTCTGACTCATAAAATTCTTGAATTCCCCCAAKAATTTCCTGTGTCTGACTGGAATTTTATGTCTTTGTAATTTTAGTGAGACTCCTTGAAGAAGTGGCTGTCTAAATTGGTCTGCTTTTGAGGTCTTCAAACAGCAGATCAAGAGCCAGCTTCGAGCCTGATTCCTGCTTTTCAGGAAAACTGATCCGTGCCAGCACTTCACATCTTAAAATCGTAGTCTGAACTTTTTCTGAATATTTTTAAACTCTTCCTTTCCTGACAGTATTTCCCCTTGCTTGCRCATGCCCTGCCCAGGTGTCCACAATATTTCTGTCCAATTCCAAAAATGCACTCCAGTGGCTCAAAGTGCAGTGTGCATGCTGTTCCATCAGGTTTTCATCGCTCTCTTGCTATAAACCAGAGAAGCTGAGGTTATGGGTATACTGGGCCATTTAGCAGTTGATGAGAAATGCCTTTGTATATCCCTTCCCTGTCTTTTTTTTGTTCCTTTCTGAGGAGGGTGAGAGCCAGATTAGGCTGGAGCCCTGGTGTGCCTGGTGTGCTTCTTTTGAAGGGTTCAGTGAATTGGAGGTGATGCTTTTTGACATGTGAGCTCCAGAAATGTACCGAGTGATTGTAGTGCCAACTCGGCTGCTTGCACTGGGGCTTCGCCTGCCTTCGCTGCCCTCTCGGCACGGAACCACGGCCCTTCCGTGCCCTGGGTCACCGGGGCTCGGCGGTACCTGGGAATGGCTTTGACGAGGAAGAAAGACGGAGGAATGGCRCCCTGCCTGTCTTCCAAAAGTCTCAGGGGGAAACGTGGCCCTTGCGGTATCGGTGTCTTCTCTCCCCAGTCACGGTGTTTGCTCAAGAACAGACCTGAAACACGGCTGTATGGCCACTGGTATGTATCTCTCTGCTGGTCTAGCCGTGAGGTTGCTTCCCCGGGTACATTCGCTTACGGAATCGGCAGGTGGAGACAAGAACAAGGCCATGCGCCGTGGCTCCCCCCGCCCGGAGGCGGCCCCGTTCCCCTCCCCTCCGTTCCCCGCCCCAGCCCCGCTGCCCTCCCGGCGGCAGTGGGAGCGGTGCATGTCCTGGCCATGGCCCGTGCCCAGCAGTGGGATCGGGGCGCCGGCTGCGCTGGGGCGCTGGGACATCAGCATGGCCCAGAGGAGGAAGCCCAGGGAAATATAAATACTAAGAGCCCTTCAGCGTTAGAGAGTATCCAAAGGGCATCCATAGCTGATGCTGAGAAAGGCAGCTACCGCATGTAGCTAACTGTTGTGGGAAGCATCATGTAATGGAGGCAAATCCGCATGAGTATGGAGAGTTTTCCTTAAATTGCTTGAATGCTTCTGTGAGAGGCACTGGGCTGCTTGCCCACTCTTTAGGATCTTGTCTCTCCAGTTTACTCCTGCATATGGGCCTAATTACTTTTGCTGATTCTCTCTAAATCTTTKGTTTTTCCTCTCATTTATGGCAGCAGCTTTCTTTTCCAAGCAAATTATTTCTTCATACATATTTCTTTACCTAGAGTAATATAAAAGAAAACAAGACCGTGAAGTGAGTTGGATGTTTATAAACCAATATTATTTGTCTGTGAAAACATGTAGTGAGTATAATTGACTTCCACTGTGAACATTTGCACTGTGCCTAATTACAAATACTCATACCTTTTACCTTGAAAATTGCTTCCATGTCTTGAACACTTCATGTATGCTACTTTTGTTTAAATTATTTATTTGGATAAAAAAATATAAAGGAAGGGTAATGAAGAAGAAAAAGAAGACATAAAAAATGTGACCATGAAAGGAATAGCACAGGCACAGAAGAGAATAAGAGACCTGTGCTGGGCTGACCTGTGCAGTGGCCAAATTAATGTAATGCTTGCTCAGTCTTTGGGAGATTCTGGAGGCAAGCTGGACTTCCCCCAGGAAAGCATTGAATGAGAACAGCTCCTCATGAGATTGGCTTTAACTACTTTGCTATTACTATCTACAGACTGTGTCACTTGTAACTTAGTATGGCTGTGAAAAGGTTTCCTTTGAAAACCTTGAAAKAAAACATGGTGTGTAGGGGAAAGAGCCTGATTTACTTTAGAAACTGTAACAGAAAACAAAATGTGAATATTACAATCAGAAACACTAACTTTTCCATTTCAATACTTAGAGTTTTCTGAGGCTTTCAAAGTACAAAATTTTCCACTGAGAGTTAAAAGCAAAGGAGTGTGTGTGTGTGTGTCTGCACATGTATATTGTTTTTGTCAGGGTTTTCTGCGAAGAAAGGTCTTTATTTTCTAGCAGGCATTATTACCTAGTTCCTTTTGTTTGCATAAGAGGTTAAAAAGATTTAAACCTCCCCCCAAACCAACAGCAACTCCAAACAATCTAACCCTGCAAATAATTTTATTTTTCCTCTTTTAGGATTTTATGTAGTGCCTGTACCTTTTGCATTCTTTAATGCATGCAGCATAGTGTGTTGCAGAGACCAAGGGGGTAATGTAAAATTAGGCAGGGGTAATGTAAAATTGCCCTGAGGCCTAGTGTAGCAGAGGTACCTCAGAAGTCTGCATAAAATTGCAGTGAGTAGATYTTGCACTTCCCATGAGAAGCAGGACTTTAAAGCTAGGTTCCTTGCAGGGCTTGATGAGCCTGTAGTTCATGGTGAGATGTTCTTGCAGTGGGATAAAAATTCTGCTCCAGAAGTGTAAGACTCTTAAGGACTAGCTTAGTGGATAAGCTGTAATATTMGGCCAAGAGAAGGGTTTTGCTCTCCATGGTGGCATGAGAAGGAGCCATACTCCACCTCTCCATATTCTCCTCTTTCAGAGTCTTGTCCTGTACCAAATAGCCCTTACAGACCTGGTGGTTTGAAGCGCTGTCTTCACCCTGCTTTCAATGCTCTATTCTGTCAGACTTTGGCACACATTGCCATCAGCTAAACTGCCCCAGTTTTTGCCTCAGTCCTGACAAAAGCTTTCCTTTATGGCCAAATAAATTATGTCCATTTTTAGTTCCCCCACCTAGATATCTCACTTAGTATCTAAAGTAAACAGAAGAAAGGGAGTCTTTGTCTTTTCTGTTGTTGTCATGGGGGGTTGTGTTTGTTTGTTTTAATTAGTGTAGCAGCTCCTTCCCTTGTCTCAGAACTTTGCAGCTGAAATAAGAACCTATTTGTCCAGCTGAAATGAGGAGGATGCTTGTCTCCTGAAGCACTCAGTACTAGAGGCATTACAGAAGGAGGTTCAATAGAATGAATAGAACTCCAAAAGGAAGACAGTACAGGCTTTGGGGTTTTTTTTGATTAAAATTAATTCTGTCACCTCTGTAGTTTCAGTTTAAGTGTGCAGCTGAGTTCTGGCTGTTCTTTACAGACTTTATTTCCCAGACATGCATAACAATAGTAAAAGGAAAATATTTCAACAAACAAATTGTGGATGTTCATTATTTGAAAGACCCCATGACAAATTTTTCAAATATGTGTTTAATCTGTGACTGCTGTATATTCCAGGACCAGATGTTGATTATTACAAGGTTGCTGGTTTTTTTTTAACTTTCTCAGTGAACATACTGCATTAGGATTCCAATTTTGTCAAATCACTTCCATCATAAGGCCTGCCAGCTCTACTGCTATTCTGATTTCCTCATCCTATGTGAAATCTTTAGCTGTTTTAGTGAGATTACTAAACAGATTACTCATTGCTGTACCAGTTGCAAAGTATTTTGCAATACTACTTTTGGAGGGAAAACAAAAACAACTATTCGAAGTTGAATGCTTTAGACTGAGGTTATTAGGTCAACAGTAAATTTTAAAAAGTATTTGAGAGATTTCTTGATGGCATTTTAAAATTATAGCTTAAGGTTACACCGCTTCACACAGTTCTATTTGGTTTCTTTGATGCTGAAGATCTACAGCTGACTTATGTGTAAGATACACTTTTAAAAACATTAGCCATGATTTAAAGTAACAAGAGACACTGTTCAGATGAGGGGAGAAACCTGTCCTTTGGGAGGAAGTGAGTTAGGTTCAGTAGTTTTGTTGAACCTGAACCAAGAAAGAAACCATTAGTAACTCAATCTTTGTAAGAAGACTTGAGGAAGCTCCTGCCTACCTGTAGATTTTAGCAGCAGCTACATTCAAAATGTCAAGAATATTACAGAGGAATGCTCTAAAAGAGCCAGCTTGTATTTATCAGTATTTTAGAGCACAGTGAAATCACTAAGGAAGCAGCTAGGGCAAGAGCAGTATTGTGATACAKTTATTAATTGCTAAAGAGAGTAGGCCCCATGCTTTTATTGCTCAAGAGACATCAGGGGCACTCTTGTTCTGAAAAATTCAGATGTCAAATGTAATTGTAGACGCTAAGTTTCAGATCTCCCTTAACAATAATTTTAAACAAATATAACCTCCTCCCACTAACCAAGAAATAAATCTGGATTGCATATGCTGTTTCATCATAAGTTGTTTGGATGCTCTGAGTGCTATAGTAGAAGAAAACAAATACCACCTTTATTCATGGCTTTCACTTTTTTTTTATTTCCCAAGTGGGAAACATAAAGGAAGAAGCAGATGACAATTGTCTGATAAAAGCTGCTATTAGAAGTTCAGTTGTTTTGAAAAATTCCCTTCCCACATTGTTCTGCCAGCATGGTATTTGCCTGCTGCAAGAGACCAACTTCGCTGTTAGAGACAGCTAGTGTTAGAGAKAAGCTCTCTCTTTTCTTCCAGAATTAAGCTTCATTTTGTCTTTGTATTGTTCCCTTCAACCTCAGCCTAGCTACCACTCTGACTCTCTTTTGGCATGGTCTGCTGAAAAACAGTACCATGTTGTCCTTCTTGTATCTGAGTTGTGCTGGAAAGCAACCACTTTTTTTTTTTTTTTTTTTTTTTTTTTTTTTTTTTTTTTTTTTTTTTTTTCCATTGGAATACATATCTAATGTAAAGCTGTTTGCTGGTGAGCAAGCGTCTTTGAGTTCCTGATTCTGCTTCTAGTTATATTTGGGTAAATTACATGAGCCTCCAAAGAAAGTAGTGTTACCTGATGGTAAAATAATTGCAAGTACAAATATTCATTATTCATTCACCATCATGGAGATATTATGAAAAATAACCCAGGATGTTCTGTGCTAGCCAAAAAAAAAGCCCTGTATCTGTACAGTCATCCTACATAATCGCAACATGTCACTTTGTAGTTCTACATTAAACTTTTATGTGAGAAGTTACAGCTGTGGATGCCTATGTCTTTCAGATTCTGTTTCAATAAACCTTTGAGAAAGAAAAAAGTGAGGGCCCTTCAGCTTTACAGCAGTTTCAAAGCAGAAGCTTTATTACCTTTTTTTTTTAATCCTAATACACTTTATATTTTTACACAGACATGGCTTCTCAGTGAAGATAAATGATGAGACTCTACCTTAAAAAGCCTTTGGGTTTTCATTAATCCGCATTAGGTTAAAAGGGAATCAGAATTCTAAAAATACAGCACATCAGAGAAACAAGGTATTTTTCAGGTCAAGGTCCTCTTTTCCATCTGGTGCCATTTGGTAGTTCTAACATCTTCCATCTCCCCCTACTTCTCCATCTGTAAATAWCTCACTGAAGTAAATGCTTGGAATAATTACAGCAAAGAATGATAAAATGCAGGTTGAATTTAATCTTGCTGGGATCTAAAATGAAAAACAACTATAGACATCACTGTTATTGAAAAACTGGAGGTCTCCAATCAGCAGGTGTATGAAATGGTAATAATGTCAGAGCATTACATACTTTTAGATTGCAACTGTGCTGTTCAAAAAAATGCCAAATGGCATATTATTTCAGGATAGGGGAAAAAATAGCCTAGCAGAGCTGATTTTCAAAAGCAGCCTGCCGTTTTGCTTCTGCAAATAATTATAGACCCACATTTTAACGGTTAGATGCCTAAGTGCTTGCATCCATCTAGGAAGCGGGGGATCTAACTACAATAAATGTGTGCAAACTTGCAAAATTGGAAGGAGGTTTGAGATGCTTCAAAAATTGATTAATCAATCAGCAGCTGGACTGCTTTCCAAAAGCTTATGGGAACAAAATGTCTTTCTTTTTTTGCATGAGGTTAGCATTGCCCCGAGAAAGAATCCTATAGTAGCCCACAAGATAAGGGGCTTTAGAGCTTCCTGGCTAAATGTGAAAGAAACAATCTCCTCCTGCTGCTGTTTCATATGTATCAGGAATGCAAAAAGGAGACTGGACTATGGGCACACTATTTACTGTTGCTAACTTCCTCTGGCTCTATTGCTACTTTGGCATTTCAGTTTGACTGTTCAGTTTGTCAGATGTCTGGGACTGCTTTGTGCTTGCAGCTGTGTTGTCCTGATACCCACCTTACACCAGCTGCTGGTATAGGTGTCTGCTGTGGATGGCTCATTAGTAATATTAACTCCATCCGGTACCTGGAATAGGAGGTCTGAAAGTGAGAAAGAAGATGCTTCTTTTGAATGATTTGAAGCCTTCTGTCCAGGGTGGCAAAAGCAGCAATCCAGCATTGTTTACCAAACCCAATATGTCTCTTCCTCCCTGTTCTTCTGAGTTGCTGCCCAGGGCAGTAGCAGGCAAGAAAGCATTCTTTGATGAAGAGTCATAAACCACTGTCTCCTCTTTGCCAGAATAGGGACCATTATGAAAAAAAAAGGTTCCATTTTGCTGAGGGCATGTGGAATGGATTTTAGAAATGCTGTACAGTTTTTATAAAACATTTGGGGGAAGTCCTAGAAAGAGAAAGAGTGGGACATTACTCAGTATCTGTGACACCCAGCAGTGTAAGAGTCTCTCTGTTACTTGYGCGGGATAGAGTGGAAAAGATCTGTTGGTAATGTTCTGTTTACACGTTTTTCAYTGAAATACTTGACAGAAGAAAGTTTCATTGCTTTATTTAGTGTATTTGAGATCCAGGAAAGGATAATTGCTGTATATTTGAAAAACTATTCATCTTTGTTCCTTACTTATTAACTTACCAGAAGCTGGCCCTTAGGACATAATGGCCTGACTCCTGTGGGAAGGATTGCTGGAGTGAACACAAACACAACAGACTTCTATTTTAAAGCCTATTTATGTTGCCATTGTGATGCAATGTGGCTGTGAATCTAAGAATGAACACATTTTAGATGTCTATAATGCAATAAAAATTGCTGGCTGTCACTGCGTCGTACTGTCCTCAAACAGCCTATTTCTTCCTAGCTGGTATGTTTTACCATCAAAAGACAAGAGCCCAGCTCCTGCTGGCCATCAGATGTGGACTACACCTGACAGTGCCATCACCCAAGGAGGGTTGAGTCTCTGAACCAGAGTTTGCAAAAGGATCTTTTCCAGTGCTCAGCCTCGGCAGTGCTAAGGGTTACTGTTTCTCTGGCCCAGCTCAGTAGAAGCACAGGAGATCCAGAATGGTCATCTTCACCCCTGTCCTTGCAGGAGCATGCCCTTAACAAGTAGCCAGAGAGCCTTCAAAGGTGGGCTGAGGCTTTAAAGCACAACTGCAAGCGGTCTGAAGTGTAGAGGCAGCCATCCATATTGCAGCCTTACAGAAGAAAGGAGGCAGGTGGGCAGGAGTGGAGGGGCTGCAGTCAGGGAAACCAGTGAAGTAACCTGGGGTCTGCAAAGTGGAGTCCACTGCTGGGTCATTTACCACTTATATAGACAAAGCTTATGGCTGGCTTTCTACACCTCTGGCAGTTGCCTAGTATGCAGGCAAGCAGACTACTGCTGCAACAGCTTGTTCCTGGCAGCTTTTGAAGTAGACAAAATGGTGAGTGAAGGCTTAGCAAACTGTTGGATGGGTTTTCCACTCTAGCTCAGGAGAGGAAATGAGAGCGCAAAAGGGCATTGATTTTCTGGTGAGTTTGGCTCATCAACTCAATGAGCAATTCACTCATCTTCCTCTCAAGGTCAATAGAGTGTCAGTGTGTCTCACTGTGACCTTCAGGGCCTTTTCTGTTCCAAGGTTTGCTCAGTCAACTCTCATAGAGTAGTGGTTCGTCCTGGGAATGCCTGGCCTGCCATGTTACTTGAGAAGATACGGCTTGGTGGAAGTTAAAAGTCCACACTGTTTAGGTCTGTTTCCTAGTCCCTCTCTTGGGGACTCTATGTAGCAGTGGTGGAGCCTTTGGAGCACGTTTCTCTTGTGGCATGAACTGACAGCCTAATCTGAAGTCACTCCAGTTGGGTACAAAGACTACTTTAGGAGAAGTTTGCCTGTTTGTATAGGTTTCAGATTACTTCATTTTTCAAAAGTGTGTGGAGTGCATCCAAAGCAAATAATTTTTCTCTGGTGAATGGGAAGACCAAAAGGAGAAGTCCGGAGAAAGTAGGATGGATGGTCTTTCTTAATGTCAAAGCTGACATAAACACGTCTTCTACAAACTCTTCTCACAAGATAATTTTCTCAGCAAGACACAAATTGCTTCAATCTCTGTGTTGTAGTCTTTGAAGCTTCCTCCTTATTGCTATAATGAAGGAGGCATGGTTTTCTTTGAGAATTTCTGCAGCCCTGAAGTTTTCCTTCTCCAAAGGCTTTCGCATGTTCAGATAGTTAGCTGCTCCAAAAAGCTCCCTGCTCTTTGAAACTCCTCTGCCATCACACAGGGGCAGACTGGTATGTCTGTTTTGCAAAATTATTAAATTAAAAAAACAAAACAGGCTTCATTAAAAATATTCTGACTAGCACTATGTAAGGCCTCAATTTTCATTAGACAGAGGCCCAGCTAGGAAGTTGAAAAATGGTGTTGGAAAGGAGCCACCAATTAGGAGACATGATTTTTTCTGTCAGCAGGATAACCCCTTTTACAAAACTTGTCATATGTTTACTTCTTTCCTGTTTGTGAGGGTAGTTGTTTGACAGCAATATTTTGCATGAGGGGAAGAATTTATAAATTGTTTTTTTGCAGTTATCATTGGCACATTGTTTTGAATTCCTGTCTTGTGGGATTTTTTTTCCTTGTTCAGGTTTCTTGCTCCTCAGTCTGCTGCTGTCTGTAATTTTCTTTTGTATTACTTGGAGAGAGGGGGATGACTTTCCTTATTTCTGCCATGAGTTCTAGGGTGGAAACACTTGTGATGGTAGTTGGCACCTTGGGAGCATAGGACTTCTGACTTGCAATGCCTTCAGGTAACTTAGAAATGCTACTATATGTGTGCTCTGAAAAGGAAAAGAAACACATTTCTGAGCATTTCTTTGTTTAAAAAAATTTGCTTGTTATGCTTACATCCTAAGAAATGTTCTTCTATGTTTAATAATCTGAGATACAACTGAAGATATATGGATCTTTTTCCAGTTTGCACCTTTTCTCTACTGCTTTCAAAAAAGTTGTCAGCTTCCACATCTCCTTATACAGTATAGAAGATTCTACTGACTTTTCTTTTGGAAAGCTGTCTACATCCTTTATTCATCTGCATGCAGTGATTCACAGTGGTGCTGTGTTTCTTAATAGCTTATTGCAAACTGTTTTATGAAATCATCAGTAGCAAATGTTTAACAGATATTAGGAGAAGAAACAAAGAAATTCTCTATCCTTGGGTGTGTAATACAGGGAGAGAGCAAGAGCTGCCTGTGCATTTTATATTTGGCAAGAGACTGAATGAGAAGACAAATAGCTGGTGAGATTTCAGATGGGCACTGGTACATGCTGGCATGACCTTAAAACCTGTCAGGTGCTTATGTGAGAACCCTGCTTCAGGAAATGGAGCATTATGATGGCTTTTGAAGAGTGGCTGAAAAGTTACAGCTGTGTAACGAGTACCTTCTGGGTCACCAAATAGACCTGCTTGTTTTACCTGTGTTGTGGAGAGGGGGGGACTTAGCATGGAATAATTAAAKAGTGGAAGGCCATTGTTTTGTTTCCATTACTGGAAGGTCAGGTATACATCTCATCATCATCTGGTGTCAGATCATGCAGCTCAGTGCTCAGCTATCAGCTGCTTTGAACATGTGCATTAGTGAGTGCAGTTGTTTTATCCGGGATGCAGAGCACATGCAGACCATCCACTAGTGTCTAATATGGGCATAGTTGTGATTCCACCTGGTCATGTCTGCTCTGAAGCACTCATTACTGTTTTGATATGAGACACAAAAATAATCATCTCACTGCCTGTAATGTGTGATGGCTCAGTGTCTGAACATAGTCTTTTGGGTTTGCCTTGGTGAAGGAAAGGTTAAGGCACATTTTGGGGCTCTAAATTGCAATTTCACAAGTCTTTTTTAAAGTACTTTTATATTTATATTATAAAAGCATTTGGTTCTGTGAAGCCTTGCTATTATCTTTGGGGTGGAATTTGTAGGGTTTTTGTAACTGAAAGCTGAATTGGATTACCTGGGACCTTTGTCCCTGAGCTAAACTATCGCTGCTTGTGGTACAGTACAAGAATCCCTATGGAGATGGAAGTTGGGCAGCTAGTGGCAGCTTAGTCCTTTCCTGTAAACAACTTTATATTTTGGGGGGAAGTTTTCCGAAGTACCTAAGTGATTTTGTATAAAAAGTCTTTCATTATTTCCATGCTCTGGAGTGAGGTAAAGATTTTTAAAAGTGTGATTCTGTCCAGATTTTTGCAGTGCTCTCTGCCACAATATCTGACACCCTCTTTTTTTACTTGTCTTGTTCCTCTTTTCCAGGTTGGCCTTCCTTTTATGATGTGATCAGTCCTGATGCAATTACTTTCAACGATGATTTCTCCTATGGGATGCATCGGATTGAAATATCCTGCAGTCAGGTTAGTTTATAGCACAGACCATTCCAATGGCAAAGGCTGCAAAAACCATTACAGTGTGCTGTACTTTCCTTGAGATTTGCAAACCTTTCAGTTCTGTTAAATAGTAATCATTGTGAGAGAGCACAATGGGTCGTTGGTATAAAAGCTGAGTGGAATGAGCTGAAGGCACAAAGGGATTGTTGGAATGCACATTGTTGTCTCATGTGAGATTTAACAGAGCAGATGTAAATGGTGGGCCTTGGTGCTGAGTTTACAAAAACAGTCTTCTTGAAGAGACTCTCTTCAAAGGAGCTTTGAGCCTGGCCGACTGACTCCACACGTGAGCAGTTGAGAGAAGTCGAAAGCAGTGGAGCGACTGTGTGTACTGATTCCATCACTCTACATTACTGTGCATCCATGCTAACTCATTCCCAACACTCATTCCCAGCGYAGTCCTAATGGCTGCCTGAAACAATCCCATCTGCCCTAATAATGAAGTCAGTAGTCATTCAAAACAGGCCCAAATTTTCCGTTATCTGTCTTGTTCTACTTTCTCTCACCCTTTGTGCTGCCCTCCTTTCTGTGAAGGGAATGGCATAATCATTACCTAGCACAGGGAGAAGCTGCTGCATTGGTGTTCAGCAGCTGTGCCCAGCAGCTTGCAGTCCTCCAGCTCCACATGCTCGAACTCCTCCTGAGAGAAGCAGCAGCTTCATTTGGGCAGTGATAATTTGCTCTTCTTCCAGACAGTGTTGTTGGAGGGCTAACTGATTTTATCCCAATATTCATCCTTCCTAGTCAGGGCTCATATATAAGGCTCAGAGGGAGTTAAGAAACTTCCTAAGAGTATCCATTAACTTCAGTCTGCATAGAGCATTTGGCCAAATTTGTTAATGGCCAAATTAGTGTGTCTGCTAGTTTGTAATGTGTGCTACATAATTCTGAAGTTTTTACATAAGATGATATGCTTCAGAAGATCCATTGAGCACTTTGTGGGAATCTCCACTTCCCTAAATTCGCTAGCAAAGTAGCAATGAGAGTGCAGATGGGGAAGCTGGTGCTTCACCAATGGTTGCTGGCATCAAAAATGCAATCCGGTCACTTTAGCACTGCTTAGTAGGCCCGAATAGTGCTAAAATCTGCTTATTGCCAACCTGCTGAGCCTATATCTGCTGACATACTTCAGGACATGGCCAGAGTTCCTGGAGAAGCCCAAGGAAGCCTGTGGTCAGGCCAAGGAGTCTGGGAATGTCATTTACCTGTTGCCAAACAAAATAATGTTAGCAGACCTGAGACCAGCAATATTAGCAGCAGTCACATGCAGACACCATAAAATAAAAGCAAAACTAAAATCTGAATTTGAAGGAAAAAATATGACCAAGGTTGCTGTATAATCCAATAGCTGCTTCCTACCAGCTATTCAAACTTTCTGGGGCAGTAACCCCACAGATGATCAAGTCACACATGAAAACAGCTTGTGCAGTGCTGAGCACCTGTGCAGCCAGCAACAGCTAATACAGCTGCACTGTGTATGTAGGAGTGTGAATCACACTTGCAGCTGCAAAAAGTGTGCAGTTTTATTGCAGCCTGCAAAGTAGTGGGATTGATATGACAGACCTTGGTAGAACTGGAGGGAAATACCATTTCCCAAACCCGAAACCTTATTAATCCTTTGCAGATGAAAAGTAGTTGATTTTTCTTTGAAAGTCCTTCCCACCTATCTGAGAGAATTAAAAATACATTTTTAACGCTCTTCATTATAGAAAGCAAACACAGCAGCAAAAAACCACTGTAATATTAATCAAATACATCCATGGGATCATCCTAGAAATTACTTTCACAGTTTTTTTGGAAACACATCACCCTGGGTGTATTTACGATGTCAGTGATTAGTGACAGGCAGAAATTAATACAAATGCAGTTGAGGAATACTGTAAAGCTGGTTGCATCTCTATTTTTCCTCTGTCCTGTGGTCTCCCTGGCTACTATTTCTACCTGTACAAATCAATGAAATTCTGTAGTCACAGGAGTAGTGTTTGCACACCAGTAGCTCAGACTCTCCRCTCCAGCAGCTGACTGCAAGCTGCTTTCCATGCCTCCCAGCAGCATATTAGAACCAGGAGGCTTGGGAGATCCAAGCATACTGACAGTTAGCAGTGCCCCCCTTTCCTGCTCCCAAGTACATCTTGGAATGCTTTAACCATTTCACTATCCCAGTGCATTCTGCCCAATATATTTATGTGCAAAGCTGCAACAGATGATTGTTTCTTTTTCAGAGGTTCTGCAGGCATGTATATATGCCCTAAAAAAATGGGCAGCCCCTATTACATGTGGGAAGGACGGTAAAGTCAATTCATCCTTTGTATTCTCAGCTGAGTGCCAGGTTTCTTATACTGGGATACAAAGGATTGAATTACATTTCTGTTTGGGGCAGATGAGTTATAGCATCCTCTATACAGAGAATTGCCACATAAATTTTTGTTGAGGGGTAGTCTCAAAAGGTAACAAATTTTGCAGTAATTCAATCCTGGTGTGATTCTGCCATCACAAAAAGGTGTAATGAGACTACCTTGAACTCTCACACAGCTTCTCAGGTTTTGTGAGGAAAACCTTTTTGATAGATTGTCCCTGTAGTCTGTATGTGAATATATTACTCCTACAGACCATTTCTCTCTACAGTTTCTCTTGTTGTTTCTGTCTAGTAGAGAGGGAATGATTTATCTTTTGTTAAATGTTAGTCTGGAAAAGATCTATTTAACACTTCCAGCCAGGAGGTTTTGAAGCACTCTTGGTTGAGATAAGATGATTTAATTAGGATGCTGAGCATTTAGAAAAATACTCTCTCTGGGACACTTACTTTTCAGTATTTCTTCCCCCCCCCCCCCAAGGTATGGTTATAGTCAGGTGAAATGCTTCCTTGTAAGATACCCCACTTTGAGAAACAGCTCAGGTTTTCTGCACACACTAACCTAAAAAAGGCCTTCAATATAAAGGAAAATGAAAACAAGAATAAGCAGTGGATAATGGAGGAAAATGTGGCAAGACAGCAGTCTTTCAGGAAGAAGGCTTGAAGCTTAGTTTTCTCTAGGTCCCATTCAACTTCCTTTTCCTTTTACTTATTTTCCATGTTTTATCTTCCTTGAAAAGCTGAGCAGCTGCAGCTTGACCCAGTCATCCATGCCATTTCCCATTGCCTGGGGAGCTTATCCTGGGGATAACATGGGCTAGAAGCCCTCAGTTGTTATTGGGAGCCTTGTTGGACTGCCATGGCTGTCTCGGTGACATTCCTCCAGGAGCAGGGAGCCTGCTGTGGGTTGTGTCTGCATGGGTGTGACCAACAGGTGGGAGCACTGAAGCTTCACATGCCTACATGCCCTGCTCCCGGAGGCAGTGAAGATTATTGTTTCAGCTGTCATTAAATGAGAAGAGTTCCTGTCCCACCTAGCTGGTGGGAGAGCCTCCCCCAGCCTTTCAGTCTGTTGAGAGAGTTTAACCAGGAGGCAAGATTTTACCTGCTTCTAGTGAAACCTTTCCTGCTGTTTTGGTGAATTAAAGGCCGTAACAGCAGGAGAACATTAGCAACACATTAACTGCAGGGTAGAGATTTGCCAGCACTAATTTATTCACAGTTTGGAATAATCACTATTGCCTCTATGTATTTGGAATACTGTGAATTAATTAAATGCTAAGAATAATTTGCAGCCTTTAATTTTTGCTGTCTGACTGTGAGCCCACAAGCAGGTCTCTGATCTCAATTACATCATTCCAGCTCTCACTGGGATCAGCTATTGACTTGAAAAGGCAAAGCTCTTTGGTAAAGCAGCATGACTTTCCTGTTCAAGATAAATATTTCTCCAGSACAAGGTTTTATTTTTTTATTTCTCGTGGCAAGCTGTAAAATTGAACTTGTGGAATTTAAGTGACTAATTACAAGAAGTTCTTATTATCCAGATAAATTGTCAGCCATAATGTGCAGTGATAGTAATCTTAATTTTTGAATGAGGATCAGCAGGGTTAGCTTCTTCAAAATATTGTACTTGTAAAGCAGTCCTTGTAGAACAAAGGACTATTAYCTTTCTTACAGATGGGATCAGTAGTGTTCACCCTGAGTAGCAGTGCAAGTATTTGGGTCTGATTCATGCAGAGCAAAAGTGGCAACAGACCATTTGTACTTGCATATTTCTTACAAAATGCAAGATTCAACATAATTTATAATTACTCCCAGACAAAGATTATTAATTAAGAAATATTTTTAATAACTACACTACAGGTCTTTTTCAGTCACCTGTACCTATCTTGTATATACTGTAGAAATTRTTATGAAGTGAGTAGGCTGAGCTCTATCCCCTCCAGGGCTAAGAGGTGCACCCAGAAGGACCTTGATGCTCAGAAGAGTGCCAGGCTATAGAAAGGGAAAAGAAAAAAACAATAGAAAGCACACTCCAGATAATATCTTCAATGCTTTAGGTCCTTTGCTAGGATCAGCAATGGGTTTAATGTTTTTTTACCAAGGGTTATAGCAGATGGCTGCAGGCTTAGGAGAGCCCAGGGCTCAGGCTGTCCCTTCCTTACACAGATATCCTTACATCAGCAAGTGAAATATGGACAGTGCTGCCCTCATTGCAGAAACAGGCAGCTCCTCAGAGATGGTGGTCCAACCAAGCATAAGCAGTGGCATGATAGGAAACACCCAGGAGATTTGGGCAGATTTGGGCTTGGAATCTTAGGCGCCTGTGGTATCTCAGAAGATCATGTTCCTGGATCACTCCTGCAAATAAATGCGGATTGTAAATCCCACTTGAAAGGGTGATGTAGGCACCAGTGTGCTTCCTTGGAGGCAGCTGCTAGTGATTGCTTAACACCGCAGTGATGCCATCGAGCTGCACAGAGACACTCTGATACTCTATTGTGTTTTGTTTTAGTGTGGTGCTCACCTGGGGCATATTTTTGATGATGGACCTCGCCCAACTGGCAAACGRTACTGCACAAACTCTGCTTCATTATCTTTCAAGCCAGCAGACAAGAGCAACGCTGGAGAAGGCAGCAGTACTGCCAGTCCTGCCCAAACAGGCAAAGCTGAGCTGTAGGATGAAGCAAAACCTGCCGAAAACTGTGTTGATCCCACAGCTTACAAGGAATGTTTTCTAGTTTTCGAGTTGCCTGCTCTCTTATATCCTAAGAATGTTCAAATGTATGAAAGCATTTTGCACCATCCTTCTTCCTCACCTTTTTGGAACTGAGGCCTTGCCTGCCAGTGCATTTACTATATAATTGAATTGAAAAATATCTTGACTGAGTCCACAGGTTTTCTTTTTCCTTCTTTTCTTTGAGATTGCTTTGAGGAATCTTTAAATTGAGAGGCTTTGACATCATTAGTTTCTTCTTAATGCTGTGTTACTCTAGGTTTAGGCACTATTCTTTTTGTGGGAAATGGGGCTCATGCTTATCTCCAGTCTATAGGAAACATCTGGGCATAATAAAATCCTGAATTCCCAGCACATCTCTGCTTTGTTCTGACTTGTGAGGCATGCAGCCTTTGGTCATATGGTATTCAACCATCTCCCAGCATCAGCCGCACCTTGCAAAAACTTGTGGTTATGGCTGTTCCTTCCCAACTGAAAGAGATGGATGAGATGTTAAAATCATCTTTTGGCTAATTTACTGCCAAAATTTCAAGGGTGTTGTTGAGAGGATGTAAACAYTGTCTCAGCATCTGTGTTTCCCCTTTGTTTGGTATTTAAATCAAGGTTTTAACTAGTAAGGCTAACTTTTGCAGGCTACTAATGAGGCTTTGTCTGTTTGCAAGGCCTGTTCAACAAGTGTAACACAAATCTGATTAAAGTTGAAATCTGCAGGGGGTAATTATATGGGCAAGTGAAGAGATAAACTTGCGAAGTGAAGTAGATGAAGGATGACTAGGCTCTTTATCTTGTCAATTTTTACAAGGATTCAGAAACATGACAGTTTCTGCTAGAGGGGACTTCAGGAATGAATGCAGTAGAAAGAGGGAGACCCTCCTGATGTATCCAGTTTTAAAGATTATCTGATCTGGATGCATACTGCATACAAGATCCGGCCTTTAATTCGTGCAATTGTGGTGTAGGACATGAGTGACAGCGTTGGTGTAAGAAATTAATTTGAAAAAAGCCTGTCATAGCTTCAGAAATTTTCATGTAGCAAAATTCACTGTCCTATAAGATGTTTTGCACAGCTGCTTTTAGATTTTGTTGAAAAACAGTTAGAATTGTACATAATAGTGTTCTTTAAGCTATACTATATAGTATTTGCTAACACCACTTTGCCTTTAAACACTGAGAGACTTAATGAATATGGTATTTACTTTTACTAGCAAACTTTGTGACTAACATGTTAGGATCAGATTTTATTCTTAGTAAGAACAAAGCAACCACTGATTTTTATGGAAGCAGGATTGAGATTTTTATGTCAGTGATAATAAACATATTATCTAAAGTTCAAACACCCTTCAGTTAAAATATAGCTACTGTGAAAGCATATGGAGTGGTCAGAATTGCCTTTTTAAAGCAACATTAGAAAGACATGAAAAAACATACTGCACCTCAACATTTAATGGATGCAAATAACAATGATAAATATTTACAGCTAAAACACTTGGGCTTGCTGCAGTGAGCACCTATTCATATGAGTATTCCCCCAGATGTAATGCAAGAAATTGCTCTTTAGCTGCAGGAAAGGTTGTGCAGATTGAACTTTGATGTTTCAAGGAAGTCAGTTTCTCTTAGTCTTGTTAGATTTTAGCAATTTCTTCTAGAAGGACTGCTTTTATCCCTTGCTTTTAAATAAAGAATAGTAGGTTTTCTCTACCACATTTTCTGACATAAACATTAAAAAGGCAGCATCTATAAAAATGTGGTACATAAATGTGGTTTAATTCGAGATTGCTATTCGATTTAAGTGTTATCAAATTTCAGTATATTCCTGCCTTATGTTAAAGAAATATATTACTTAAAGTTCAGAACACAGTAACATATGCTGTCCTACAAGAGATTTATTTTTGCAGGATATGGAATGCAGTGAAATGAGTTAATATGGTGAGGTGTATGTGATCTCTGGGAGTTAGATCATTTAATATAGGAAATGCATTGTTCTTGTGCACAAGCTATGCCATAGCACAGTGCAAGATTAGGCAGATTTCCTTTTATTGCTCTTAGAAGATGTTAGTAAGGGCTAGTATTGAACTCTCCAAATTTGGCTTGGTCTGGTGATGATTGTGATGGAGGAAACCTGGGAGCTGAGCACAATGTATTGAAYAATAGAATATTTCTATATGTTTTAATTTTGCACTGTCTAGATGCTTATAAAAACTGAATGCAAATGTGTAGAAATAGCAAAATATATTTTCTAGTATCTCTATTTTACTCAGATGTTTAAATAAGATACCTTAAAATTCATGTCACATGTTGTTTATATATACTATATATATATAAAATTGCACTTTTTTATATATATATACATACACACACATATATTATTTGAGTATAATTTTAGCCTTCTGTAAGGCTAATAACTAAATTAATAACTTTTTAATAACTAAATAACTTTTTAATATAAATAACTAAATAATAGTTAATTATTTAGTAATAATTAACTTTTTAATAACTAAAGCCTTTCCATAAGAGGGTTCAATACTTTTAAGAAATCAAATATACGTTTTACAGATTAAATTTGTTTTCATATATTTGCTGTACACAGATATAAAATAAATTCCTTTATAAATAATTCTGTTCTGCTTCTTTATTTATCTGGTTTTATGTGAGGTTTCTGCATCCTTCACTGCAGCATGTCTCATGGAACTGCTTTTACTTTGCTTTCCCCTACTTTTCTGTGAATATTATACATACAATGCCTTATCTCAGCTGGTTTCTGGCAGGGACACAGCACTGCAGGGCACCAGGTGTCCTTGCACCTAGCAGCTTTTAAGAGACTGTCACAAACACCCAGGTCCCAGTAGAGCAAAGAAATACTTAGAGAAAGGCTCAACATTAACTTAGCAGAAGTTTTAACATCTTCGAAAAGATCTAGTGTGGRATGTGGTGAGTTGCAGGCAAGCATATCACAGGAGCCCTGCAGTGCCCCGGCTCCATCTGCAGTGGAGGAATGTAGCTGGAAGTTTGTTTCTGACAAAGTTTCATCTCCAAGGATTYGGGTTTGGAATACTGCAAAGGCAGCAAGTTACCACCACTTGGTAAATCAGCCCTGCAGAGGGTTTTAAAAGATAGGTGCAAGGGAGGGGTAGAAGTTGCCGGCTGTTTTTAAAACAGCTTGCATGTTTGTGTCTGTGGGAACCATAGAATTACATCAAAATTAAATTCCTTACTAATTGTTCTCTAGCATTGCCAAGCGTCCAGGTGACACAATGCAGACTTATTTTACAAATTTAGTACAATTGCTGTTAATGCAAAAATAAATCCCTTTGGACTCTGTACCTTCCCATCCACTGTACTTCCCTCTCAGAACTGTAATAGTTTGATATTTCTGAAATGAGGTACTAACTTGTACCACTAAAAAGAGACACAGAGCTGGTTGCCCTGTGGTGGCTTTGCGCTGTGGTCTCAGCATAACCTGGCCAGTCCATCAGCACCCAGAGGTGCTGTGCTAAGCCCTGGCAGCAGACAAGGGGGGTAGCTCTGTGCTCCAGTCCAGCTCAAGACAGGCTGTGTTTTGCAGTGCAAGGCATGCAGTTTCTTCTACATGTGTACCCCACCACTTCAAAACCAGAGAACTTTCTAGTAAGAGACACTCTCCCAGCTGATGCTGCTGTTCCTCAGGGTGCCCCAGCCACACAATGGGAGAAGCAATGGTGGCAGGGTCAGCCACACAAGGCCAGTTAACCATCTTCTTTGGGACTCTCCTATTGTTGTGGCTTTATGGCTTCCATATATCAGAGGCACTTGAATCATAAGCCTTTTTCTCAAGCTCTATCGGTCTCATACACTRAAATAAAACCCCAGTATGTTTATATGAAGTTCTTAAAACAGGCTTTACCACAGTGGCCACAGCATGGAAATAAGACAGCATCCACAGTCAGGGTTTCTGTTGGGGTGGCAGCAAAGAATKCATCGTCACAAACATGATGCCAAGTGTGGATGTGAATGTTGGTTCTCAACTGTACTGAATGGTCTCAGTCTTAATTTAGTTAACTCTGTTTTGGAGTCCATTTACCCAATTGAATTCTGTTGCAGAATGGCTTCCTTATTGTTAATTATGTTACAAAATGTCTGTGGTTATGTCACTGCATGACCAGCAATCCTCTTGTCCTTCATCCATTATTTGGAGTGGAATGTGAAATACACAACACAGGCTACTTTTCTGGTCCTAACTCAGCATTTCAAAATCACTCCCTCTTCCTATCCCTGAAGGAATTTAAGGATGAAAACAAAATAGATGTTTGCACTTTCTGTGTTACAATCRGTGTGCTCTATACCCACTTATGTGTAGAACAAATGGTAGAGTATTCACTGGCACCCGAAGCAAATTTGCCAGCTTCTGAGTTCAGTAGAGTAAAACAAAATGTTGTTTGCACATTGGGAAACTGAATTAATACTTCTTGTTTTATTGACTATTAAAATGAGGCCACCTACAGGTCCCACAATAAACCTGCAAAAATGTCTAATTCTCCATGTGTGAAGACCTGCATTGCAGTCTGGCTTGCTCCGACTTTGTTGTAAAGAGAAGCCATACACTACAAGGCCTGATGAGGCTTTTTACATCAAAGCCATAGCAGCAGCCAGTAACTGTATTCCTTTTACAGTCACTTAAAAAACCAAGGTGAGATAATAGTTGCAAACATGCTCTGGTGAAATGACTGTAATAGCCAAACTCAGAGCAGTGTAGTCAGATGACATTCTGAAATCCCTATTACACAGGCTGCCAGTGTAGTATTAAGTGCACCAAGCAAAAAAGTGTGTTATGTCCATATGTTTTTGGGATTGGGACCCACTTGAGCAGCTGAAATTAAGCAGGAAAAGTACACTCAGAAGTCTTCCCCAAAAACCTCCTGGGACTTAAAGCCGGTCTTCTTGGACATTTTGCTTAGCCAGTATATCCAGCAGAAAAAAGAAACAGTTCAAGAAAAGAAACGACAACAGGCATCCATTTTCAAACTGCTGTTTTACTTGTTAGACATCTTGCAAACACTTAAACCATTTCACTCTGCAGATATCTTAGCCAATGTACTCTCAGTTGTTGGTCTTTGTAGTTTCGGTATAGATGATACCTGTGTTCTAACTTCTTTTAGCTAGGAAATTTTACTGCCCTAATGCAACAGGTCTGTTTTTACTGCCTTAATGCAACAGTTCCCCCTCCATTTTCAGTTGCTGTATTTTCTTCTCTTTTGGTTTTTTGATAGCTGGCATTCCAGACAATGACACATTATTTCCTTTTCACAGTGGAATAAAAACTACCAAAACTATGGCTTCATCTTGTCTTAGACCTTGTACTTCTCACTTCTTGTATGACTGATTGAAAGGAGTATCTGTTCCCCAAAATACAAGCAATTGCCTGTTGGCAGTGTAAGAACCATGACAAGTTGTGTGTGCCCACCTGCAGAGAAAAGTAGCAGTTCTTTGGAAAAGCAAATAAAATACATCTTTGTTGGCCTCTTAAAGAGGACAAGTTAATTTTGTGTGTGGGCTAGTTAATGTTCATGTTTTTCCAGGCTGCCCTAAAGCCCTCATTCTTATATTTCTAGTATTGTCTCATCCAGTTTACAACTTTATTATTGTATGTTTCATACAAACACAAACATCTGGAGAACATCCTCAGGTATAACTGCTGGGCAGTGCAGAAAATATCTGGTGTGATCAGAAACAGCTTTTTCTTCCCATGAAAGTACACCCCTGAGACTGGGAAATTTCAAAGGTCTGTAATGGTGTAGAGATCCTTTCACCTCCAGAACTCCACTTCACATTTGCCCTAGGTCTGTAACAGCCAGCATCCCTGGTGATTTTTTAGCTGTTCAGTGTTTTTTTGTGAAATTAGTTGGTGCAGGGATCAACTCACAGAAATCACTGTGGCGATGATGCTGCAACTGGTAAGGAGATTGAATTCCTTGCTATAAGAACAGTTGGTTTCCATCTAGAGATCAGTCAGGGGATGGAAGGGTACATGGAGAGTGGGAAAGTGAAAATAGAAACTTGCATTTTTCCCCATGCTGTTTGCATCTCTGGTTCCCTTTAAACTGCATGGATTTCCATCATGGCACTATTAAGATCACATTTAACTCAGGATTAAAATAACACAAACTTGTGAAACCCTGTAAAAATAGGTCCTAATTCTTAACCTTATTCTGGTATGTGTCTAACACCACTGACTTTAGTGAAACAAAGCTCCTATAATCTGAAGTGATAGAAAGGGCTACTAGGAAAGGTTTCTCAACCTACTTGTGATAAAATATTTTCAAGAATCCTTAAAAACTCTTAAAATCCTTGAGAGGAACAGGATACCTTTGGAAAATCCTACTCCTCAAAATAACAAGTACAGAGAATGAAAGTCCTGAAAGCCATGGGCCACATTGTCAAAATAGAAGTGTGTACCACTAGAGCTCAGCACTGCTGACTGCTCAGGGGGCCAGTGCCTGGCTGCCTCTCTGCACGCACCCCCACTGCTCTGTTTTCAGGCCTTCCTTTACATGCTGCAGAAGGTAGCTGCAATATGTTCACACACTTGCTGCAGAAGGTAACAGCAATATGTTCACACACTTGCTGCTTGAGCCCTGTTGTACTGGATTTTGAGAAAGGATTTTATCTTGTTCCAAGTTAGAACAATATCTAGGGAAGAAAATCCAAAGTTCCTTCCCCCTCCCCCCCCCCCCCCCCCAAGCTGAGAAAAGTGTAAAGAGTATCTGGAATTTGTTGTTTTTATGTTGTCAACTTCAGCTTTGTGGGCTACCACCAGTCCCAGCAGTCACCAGTGACCATGAATTCAGTATTCGCTGTTGATAAATTACAATTTTATCTTTGTTTGGCTAGGGCTTTTAGTAGCCTGCCAACTCAAAACCATTGCATAATATATCATTAGAGGGCAAATACCTTCCTGTGTATGTCTGTGGCGTATAAGCAGCTCCTACCACAGCCTGGACATTCCAGCATCCTGCTGAGGAAGGAAAGCAGTGCCTCAAATAATTTAGCCTGCAGATTTTTCTTTTCAAATAAAATATTTTTTTTGTTTTTCAAAGTCACACACTGGGGCCTGTTTAGGTCACAAGACGCCAGAGACTGTTTACTTTGGAAAACAAGGACATCCATGGTGGGAGGTGCTTTAAGCAACACCCAAATCTGGTGTTTCAAACCAAACAGCAGCCTGGCCAAAGGGCAGCTTCCCTCATCCTTTCTGACACCATGACATCGAGGGAGAGCGCCCAAGAGCTGACTGATGCACATGCAGCAGGGATAATATTTGGTATCCTCACTTATGAACTCAAGCACCTCAAAGTGTGTGGAAGATCCTCAGATGACAGGAATAAATATTTTGCATTGACTGCAGTCAGTGTTTACAGTAGAAAATGATTCCTTGAAAGCCTAAGACAGTGCCCAGTAGTGGGTAATATCTAAAAGTATTTTGGTCATAGTGGAACAACATTTTTCCTACACCCAAATGCCAAGTGAGATGGTAGGTTTTCCACTTCCCTTTGAATATTTTATTTAATCTTAAAGTTGATTCAACTGTTTGGTTTATGGAGATTTCTAAAAGTCAGATTTTCTTCTCAGTCATTAGTGGAAAAAGAGAAGAAATTCTTTGAGAACTTGATATTAGGTGGCCAGAAAAAAAAGATAGCGTGATAGGTTCCTACTATTGGTGCAAGTGGAGGCACTTTCAGATACAGCTTTGCTTCCCTTCTGAATGGCATTGCAGGGCTGAGGCTGTTTGAGTGGGATGCACAGCTTTGCTTCTCCTTGCTGACTGGCCAGGCTTGCTCTGTGTAAGAGTACAGGAATTGTCAGATCTGTGGGCAGCTCGGCTGAAAAGGCCCAATCTCCTYGACCTTATCGAATCCACACTGGAGAAAGTGTGTCCCTTCAGCTATTTCCATCCCTCGCTGGGTGGCCATGCAAGAGTTTATATACACTGTTTAAAAATGTATGTGTCTTTTTGCATGTGGATTTTTTTTCATCCTCCATTTTATGCCACAAACCAAAATTGCCACAGATAACTACTTTACCTCTGGGAAGACATTTGTTTCCGGTTGACATTTAATTAATAGGTGCATTCCATAGATCAAGTTAGGGGGCAAAAATAAAAGTAAATTTTAGAAGATTCAGCCTATTCTTAACCAGGTATTTAGAAATGTTAAACTGCAATAAAAATCCACATCTATGTGGACTCAGCTAGAGTTTCACAACAGCAGTGAGAATAGGGCACAGGGCTTCCTATTTCAAATGTCTTCAAAACATCCCTTCAAAGAACCTGTATTAGGTGTTAGGAGTAGAACCTGGGGCATCCAGTTTCACAGTTTTGACCATTTAAGAGAGATGAATTAAATAGGGTTGGTTTCAGAAATGCACTGTGAATGGATTACTGTTTTAGCCTTGAAAATACACATTTCTTCCAGCAGTATAAAAGTGAGGGGAGTGTTTATGCTACTAGTGTTGGAAACACATCTTTATTCCAGTGACTAAAGCAGACTAAYGAGAGCTATCAAACTTGCTAGTGACTGAAGGAAAGTCTTTCATTGCCTCACACTGGTGAAATCAGAGTGTTTTCTGTAGAGTTACTTCTGATTGACACTAGTGTGAAAGAGACAAATAGAAGGCAGCATCAGTGCACCACAATAGTCCATGTGCTCTTAATGGCAGTGAGGGAATGGGGAGAGGCAAGCGCAGCAGCCCCAGGAGACAACTACATCAATCACCAAAGGCATGCCCAGTTACCTTGAGCCTTATCTAGTAGATATAGTCAAATTAGCTACATTTGAAACCACTGCTGTTCCAGAAAAAAAAAAAAAATAGCATGAACTCTGTTGCTTTCTGTAAGGAAGGTAAAATGGGCTAAATGGCAGAGTTGAGCCACTGGTCTGGCTGCCATGAGGACAGGTAGAGAAATTGCTCGTACAGGCAGATCCCAAGAATGAGTCACTGACTTCTGCTTTCCAAATGCTGTCCAGGGCAATGCATAATTTCAATATGTTTGCYGTTGTATAGAGAAAAATCCAAACTYGATTCCATTGAGTCAAGCAGCTGGTCCTTATCAAGATCCGTGGGCTGGGCCTTCAACTGTTGGAAGCCTGTAAAAGAGTAAGCCTGGGATTGTACACAGCTGGTATTCAGAGATGCCTTCAAATCACCTTGGGCAACCACTATTTTCAAAAGACAGACATTACCTAAGAATATTTGTATTTTGGGAGAAACCAGATAACTTGGGACATAATGCTCGCCTTCAGCTCACAAAGAGTTTTCATGCCTGAGATTGCATTACAGTTTCAAAAATTCATGGCTCAGGCTCCAGGTTTGTTTGAAGACATGCATGAAGAATTATATGGTGAAACGTTTCATTCTGGCTGTGAAAAAAGTTAATTCAAAACAACTAAAACATCAGCCGTAAAGATGTACAACATTTTTCAGGAAGCCCTGTCCACCTTGAACTAATGTTTTCTTAAAAAACAGCCTGCCTGTAATAATCACTGTTATTGAAAAGACATCCCAAGGTTGCTGTATGGAAATATGTTAAATACGTTCTGAAATCCAATCTAATATAATTTCAACATTAGAGCTCATTCATAATCCTGTATTAAAAGCCTATGCAATTTTCATGAAATATGTCTGTCTGTGTAATCATGAATGCTGAATATTGTCATGGCTTTCCAGGAATTTTCAGCTTCAATGCAGAGGAAAGAAAACTCTTCCAACTGGACTTCTACACCACTGAGAAGAAATAACAATAACAGCTCTAAACGTAAAATAAACATTTCTGGAAAAATACTATCTTTTCAAAGAGGCTCTAGTCTGAATTTCAAGGTACTAGTAATATGACACAGAGGCTTTGAGTGTGCCTGTGGTTGCAGCTCCTTGCTTTGTGTGGCACTGGGGACAAACAGTCCCAGTAGAAAGAAATCTGTTCGCTCACACCTAGATTTAGAAAGTGATCCTTCAGATGGAGTTGGCTTAAACCCTGTGAATATTCCTGCTTTCAATCCCCAGTTTGCAACTGGATGGATGCAGCTGTTACTGTGATCAAGAATTGCCAATTCTTTCTAATTGCACAGCACCACAAACACATGGGTGGAAAATTAAGAGAAATTTTCAGCATCATTGTACATCTGACGTGAGTAGACTAGCTCATTCTCAGGAATTTCTCTGTGTCTATGATTTTATGAAAGAATCAAAGTCTATAAAGTAGTACTTGCATATACAAAAGGGTGAGGAGTGGGAAAATTCTGCTTCTTTCTCTAATGTTCCTATTCACTGATGGCTCTTTGATATTTTTCCTTTTTATGAGCAACCTTTTTTTTATTAGTGGAATATTTCTGGTTCCGTGGCATAACTTTAAAATGATAGGAAAAATTATACAACTGGGATCTCAATTATTCAGCACAGCCATTTTAATCCTTCATGTTACTTGATCCAGTACAAGGTAATATACGTCTTATTTCCAATTAGAATACAATTCTCACTATATTCATCATCTATTGATGTCTGTTTTTCCATTTGCCAGAGACATGAAACTCTGTGATTCAAAGGGTGCCATTCAGCCTACCCTACCTGTGGACAATTATGTAGTGTCAGCAAGGCTGCCTGCAGGTTTGATGCTGGTAGCCCAAGGCAGCTGGGAGCTGCTGTGCACTTTTTCCTGCAGAATTTCTTGCCAGCTGACAGCATATTGCAGAAATGGTTCCTCTGTGCTTCCACAGCCTGATGCCATTTGTATGAGCAATACTGCAGAGCACATTTGTTTGAGGCTCCAGTGACATGTGGCAAAAAGATCACTTCTCATGCCTGAGGGCCATATCCTGCAAACCCCTTCCTAGTGCCACATGCTCTGTGACCCTACACTTCGCTCTCCCTGCTGTCCTGTGACAAATTCTGCTATCGACTTCAGTAAACTCTTCAGAAATGTGTCCCTCAGATTTAATAGATGTGTATCCAGCTTTAATTGGCCAGGAAGCATTGAAAAGGCCTTTGTCCAAAGAGGCCTTTGTGACTATTGCCTTGATGCACTTAAGAGATTTCATGCAGACTTTCAATCTCTCAGATTTTAAGGTCCCTTTGAAAGTAGGTTCATCGTTAGTCTTTTAGTAGCATAAGTGTACTATAGAAAAAGGTGAGAGAAGACAAAGACTGAGGCTCAGCTGCGGAAGACTCAAAACTCAAACAAAAAACTTTTAAAAATKACCTGGGTTGGAAGAGGAGAGGCAGTATGGCCAGCATACCTGTGAAGGTGAGGGCTGTAAAGCAGGTGACTTTAAATAGTGACAGAATTCCTGTGATACTTCCCTGGAATTAGAGGTYAGCCCACTCTCATTTCTATGTTTTTCTAATGTGCTGAACTCCCAACATGATTCATGTAGATCTGAGCTGAGAGCAAAGTCATAGTATTGAAATGGACAAGTGTTTTCTAGGTTAGGGTTAACTTGAGTAACAGAATCTTCCCAAAAAGTTACTTCAAGGCCCCTTAGACCTGATAGAATGGTGGCAAACAGTGACCTTGTGAGGGACTGTGTCTAAACTAAGAAGTCACACAAATGCCCACTTCTCTATATACAGCAGGCTTCATTCTCCCACTTCCAAAAGAACAGGCTGCTTCTTACTTACACAGCTGTCAGAGTGAGATTTTAACTGATTCCRTCTCAAACCTTGCTCCTTTGTCTCTGTCCAAAGTGTCCTGGCAGATGACCAGAATACTGTAAGATTATGTTGAGAAGATGGATGGGGAACTCTGTTTCTTGTGGCACAAGAACTAGAGGGATTCAGTGAAATTTCCAGGCAGGAGGTTTTAGTGGAAGCAGGAGACAGAACCTTTCCATACAACACTGAGTTACTCTGTCAGGTTCAGTACTTCAGAATGCTATGGGATGCTGGTAAGCTCTGTGCAAGCCTTACTTTGAACTGGATTTTTTTCAATTAATATTTTTATTACAGGTGATAGTTGTTTGAACTAATTCAAATGCATGGTGCTCTGCAAAGTTATGGAAGAGCATGACCTCACAGGCCTGAGTATTTATAATGATTTTCCATAGTCTTCTTTAAAAATTGTCCCCCTGTTAATCTCAATAGATAGCAAGTTCTAAAAGTCATGCTAATACTGGAAAAGCTTTAATATCCTTAGAGACACCGTACTGTAGAGGCTTTTGCAAGCAGATAAAAAGGCAGATTTATATATTTTCACATAATTATTTTACAAACGTTACAGTGAAAATACTCTTTTTTACTCTAGTGATACTGAAAAGGGTCTTAATAGCTGTAACATTGCATAGCATTGGCATCTACATTTACACAGAGAACAGCTGAGATTTAAGTTATGGTTGTTCTGACCAGRTACAATCAATTTCCCTATGATGATGCAGCCAGACTACGTGCAGCCTCTAAAGCTACAGAAAGGAGCAAAATTGTTTGAAAGGTAAATTAATGCATCCCTTAAAAGTGCACATCCTCCAAAAGCTTCTGCCCACCAGAAGGCAAAAGCAGTAAGTTGCCCTGTGCTGCTGTGCCTGCAGGATGAGTTATCCCTGCTGCTCAAGGCATCCATAGGAAAGGCTACCCTGAAACAGATGTCCTGGGAAGGAGAGCTGAGGAGCATTGTTTTTGCAAAAGAGTTCAGTGTTTCACTTTTTGCAGAGCTGCGAGGCTCTCCTACAGATAAACTTTCTTTTTAAGGACCAAAGAAGGAAATTCCCTGGTTTAGACAGGGAACAGGATGACCATTATTGGGGAGAGGACAGTGATCTCTTGCAGCATTTGGCATACTTAATTTGTGGGTCTGAACCTTGTGCTAGGATCTCACAGCTCCATGACATGCAGTGCATTGAGAAGCAGAAGGACTTCAAAACATGTTTTGAATTATTTCATCTCAAAACATTAGCAAATACAGATGTTCTTGGGCACTGAAGTGCATCTATAAGAATGGGGGAAGAGCACAGATAGAAAACAGGAAAAAAACAACAGGGAACAGATAGATTAATTTAATTTATGTAGGAGGAAACTAATACACAAAAGCAGTTATGAGCAATCTGAGGTCAGTCAGAGAGAGGGGAACCTTTAACTCACCATCCTTGCTCTCGTCCCCAGACAAGCATGGCCACATGGGAGACTCAGCTCCTGGCTCTGGGTGCTATGCTTGCTCCCCTGCTACTTGAAACTGAACAAGCAGGTGCTACCTGGGCTTAGGGAAACAGAGAGGAGGAACATTGCAGGTGGAGGGTGCTTGTCACAGGGGAAAGTGATAATGGATGGTGGGGTTACTTTGGGTTTTGGAGGTAAACACACCTATGTCAGGTATMAGAAGATACCAGAGGTTAACTATTCCAGGGAAGACTGCCAAACTGCTGCCATCATGGGCTGTGACTTGGTTGCAGTAAGAGTTTTGCTGCTCACCCAGCAGCCCTGGGGGGCATCCAAAGGGTTCTAATCAAGCAATATCTTGACTGCTCCATACAGGCCAAGCCTTTCTACCTCCCTGTTCATGGCCTTTCCCTGCCATACACACGTTCCCCTCTGCTGTCCACTGCACCTGCGCTCAGACAGGGCTGGGGGTGCTGGTTGGGCCGGGGTCACGGCGCTGCAGAGGAACGCACCCTGTYGGGTCCAGAGCTATGTGCTCGCTTTCATCACGTGGATATGTGTCAATGTGTCACTTTAAAGCAGTTCAAGTAAGAGATGTGGGGGAACAGATGAGGAGAAGGGAGGCAGGAAACATGTCATAAATCCACAGTGAGAGGGACTCTGAAGTAAGAGAATTAAAGACTCTGGAAAACCCATAAAATTCTGCTGTWGAAAGGGCACTGTCAATGCATCCTGTCAGTGCAGTTTGGTTTTTATTTCCTAGTGTGCAATATGATATAAAAAACATTYACCTTTACTAGATGATCCATGAAAGCCCATATTTCACAAGAGATTTATTTTTCATGTGAATAGGCTTGGTGTTTCCAGACACTGGTGGATAGCAGTCGCTGTCCTATAAAACGAGGCCACCAGCACCTGTGGTCTCCCAGGGACTGTCTCTTCCAAGTGCTGCTCCTCACACAAGGCCCACTTCATTGTTTCTGCTTTGTGTTTAAGTGGAGCTGAACTGAGGAATGTAGAGTTGAATAAAAATAGTGGAGAAAGATCAGACTGAAATTATTTCCCTCCCCCCTCAAAAGTCCCACTTGTGCAATCATCAGATATGTGAGCTTTGTGCTTTCTCATATTGCTATTGTAAAAAGAGAAAGAAAACTTGAACCCACTCAAGTATTGCACAGGGTCTCAAATACTACAAAGAGTTTCTGCAGACATATGTCCCACTGCAGGAATCTGAAATTCCCTCAGCACCCAGAATATTAAGCAATCTGGGGCCGTACTTTTAGATCAAGATTTGTGAGAAAGGAACATCCTGGCTTGCTTAAAAATGACTGATGAAAAGAAAAATTGCAAGTGCAGCAACCACCAGCCTTTCTGGCAGCCAACTATTCTCACTCAGCCATCCCCACCASCTTCATGGGCCATAACATGTTCAACATGGGCAAAAGGCCTCCAAGCTCTGTCTGAAAGACTCAGCGATGTTGGTGAACAATGAAGAGGACAGTTTACACTGTGTAACCAACTTGAGGCAKGATGAAAAATAATTTCTTTGCAAAAGTATATGAACTGGGACATTCCAGACTGAAATGGGGACCTCCATCCCCACTTCCTTGCTCTGCCACTCTCTGCCTCCTTTTCTTATTCCTTGGCCGCACTGTGTAGTAGCAAGAACACATTGCAGGAATTTTGCTGGCAGTTGATTGTGAAGGGTTGATTGCATTGATCCTCTGCGTCTGCATGGCATTCCTACAGACTGAAGTGCTGTGCCATGGGGACATAATGAAGAGACCATTTCACTTGGGCTTCCCTGTTGGGGACCAGCAGCCAGGCAAGCTCATTGCTCCCTCCGCTCAGCCACCCATCTTACCTTAATCTTTTCCTTCCAGCACAGCTGGAGAGCTATTACTGCTGAGACTGCATTTTCATTTCTTCTGTTTCATTGCTAYTCTGTGCTTAACGTATTAGTGGTGTGAAGTAGAGAGGGAGGAAATAGAGGGGAAGCACAAGGAGCAAAGTAAACATCTTCAGGGAGGTAGAGACCGCACAGAGAAACTCTAACTCACCCTTTTCAGACAGACATTTAACATGCTTCAGCTTTGTGTGACAGTCCATGAGCAGCATTGCCCTTCCAGGCTGTGCCAGCAGCCACGGAGGTTGCAGAGCCCCATGAGTCAGACTCCCACGCTCTCATCCTTCATTGTGCCAGGCTGTGTGAGACCAGCTTTCAGCTGTGAGGCATTTAAAAAGTACAGGCACATTCCTCTGCAGATGAGCAGGCTGCTATGTGTTGGGACTTCAACTGTCTTTTCCCCAGTGGTGGAATTCTCAGAGGAACAGTATTCTACATGCTGTGGCTCATATCCTGCCAGTAGGTAAGGCTACTTTGGCTTTCAGCCTTCTGGGCACAGAGGTGATGTCCATCCCACAAAATTCTAAGGTACCGGGAGAGCAGGCAGGGCAGAACAGACCCCACGGTTATTTGCCGGAATCCCAAATCAGAGTGTCTGTATGTGCAGAAGGACCCATGGAGTCTCCAGCCTTTGTTGTGATGAAGGGCAAGGTCAAGCTGAAGTTTCTTTTGGGAGAGCTGGCAACCCCATGAGGCCCCAGCCAGCCTGAGATGGGACAAGCACCCCTTAGGGACACATGGCACAACCACATCCAGCCCTCACCCTGCACATGTGAGGAATCTGTGGTCCACTACAGAGCAGACCCATGACAACTGATGGAGAAGAAAGAAGCAACATGGTATCATTAATTTTTCTGTTAATCAGAAAAGTGGGTAACTTCAGTGACCATCAGCAGAATAAGCARGTCCAGCATGGGCCACTGTTATGGAGCTGTGTTTGTGGCTTCACCCAGGTTCATTCTGCATTTCCTTCTTGTTACTGTACAGCCACTCTGGGTGGGGGCTCAAAGTGACTTACTCCTTTGACAAAACTAGAGCTGTCTTAAAGTGCTGCTCCGAAATCTCCTGCTTGCTGCCAGTGCCTGGGAGATGCTGTGATGTTGAGAGAGCCCTTTTTGCTCCATCTCAGCTGGAGTGCCTACTAGCAGCATCAACATTTCTAAAATTTATCTTAGCTTTGAGCTGGAGGCATAGGCCATCATTGGCTTGTTTTCTGGTTCCTTTAACCTCTGTATTTTGCAATGGCTACAGAAGTGTGTCTGCCTCAGTGTTTTCTGTACTAGCTGTGCTTTCTCCGTGAGAGAGAAGCAGGAGATCTTGCAGCCGGCCTCTTCCCAGCATCTTAATGGCTGTTTAGCCCAGTTTTCACCCTGATATTTTTCTTCAGCTTTGGTGATCTGTCAAGCATTGCTGTGTTCCTGCTGTGCCTGTGCTTTGGAAAGGGCTAACCGCTGGGTCCAGTGTAGTGTGGCCATGGGGCTACAATGGGCACGAGCAGCACCACTGGTGACTCTACCTGGGCTGGCTGCTGACTGCAGCAACCTGGTCCTGCTGGCTGTGGTCTGGGAGGGCAGAAATCTGTCCTGTACACTGGGGTGCAAACTGGCTGTGGGCTATGGGTGGGGAGGCATAGGGCAAGGAGTRGGGTGGAAAGCACAGCCCCTGTGGATGCACGTGACTGAAAGATGAAGGTTTCTGCCTGGTGAAACAGCCRTGGGAGTCACATATGGGAAAAGGGGGAAGTCTGGTGCAGGAACAACAGTACAGAGCTTTTGGGAACATAGGAGCAGTGGCCAGCTCAGGGCCCCCAGCTCAGCAGGCAGCCATGGCAAGTTCCTCATGTAGCCACTGGCCAGGCGGGCTGGTGGGCACAAACCACAAAGGAAAAAGAAATTTTTTGAATTAAGTACACAAGGCTGTGTCTCCATCACTGGCCCAACTGAGCTACCCCAGGACACCATACAGCTTCTTGGTTAAAATGTGCACTAAAGAGAATATGCCATTGTCCTTGCATAAACATGCCCAGTCTGTCGCTCTGGTGCAAGCGGGGCTGTGGAGGAGCAGCAGGGGTTAAGCTGTGTAGCTGCAAACACACTGCATCCTCAGAAATGGGCAGGAGGAGTGGGGGGGACCTGTTCCCTTGTGAGGCTGGAACAGCTGTAACTGAGGGTCCAACAAGGGTCCCCTGGGACTGGGGGCTGTTTGCTGATTCCAGCCCCCAGCCCCTTGGCACACATATAAAGCCATATAAACCAAGACATATAAACCAAAGAAGCATAAACAGATGATCACATGAAAAATATATCATGATTAGCCAGATAGATCCCAAATGTTTGTTCTATAAACTGCAGCAGGCAGCACAAGTGTTCACTGCAGCTGTAGTTTCTCATCTTATTTGTGTAAGTGTGCCATTAAGCTTAGACTTGGGCAAAATAATCTTTCATTGATTCTCACTTAAGAAGCTGCCTTAAAGATATATTATATCAATGTTTGATTCTACCCTTTTGCAACTGGTATTATATCGTAAACTAATTCTCCCTTAACAGAAAATCTTTTGCATTTTTTCTCCTGGGTTACTTCCTTTTCTCACTGAAGCCAGTAAAGTGGTTTGTTTTGTGAATGAAAGCTGGATGCCTTTAGCAGGATGGCATTAACACTGACCTCTGCTCATGCATTGAATTCCTGCCCAGTGGGAGGYGAGGTTGGAGGAAAGGGTTAGTTCATTGATGGTCAGAACCTGCTGAGAGCAGGACTGTTAACCTGCCTGGAAAGGGAGCTTCTCAGAGGGCTTTTCCCTTTCTTGGATTAGCCCAATGAAGCCATCCTTCTCTCCCTTTAGTTGTAACCATCTGCTGGAAAGATGGTTCTGATTCATCTCAGCTTGGTAGAGATTATTTTTGTATATATAAAATGGCAGTAAATTGGGGTGTAGGGTGTGGAGGGGCTGTAGACTTTCATTTTCCTGTTGCTGCTTCCTGAATCAGAGAAGGCTGTCTGAATTTCACATCATGAAATATTTAGCAAGGACAATGCAAAGAWATCAAAACCAAGAAATTTAGCATGCTTTATGCCCCTTGGATCCTAAAATGCATCCTGGAAAAAAGGTAAGCAGCAAAAGAAAAAAATTGTGAAGCTGATTGCCAACATCATCCTCTGACAGCCGGTGCATGAGAATTGTTCTGAGGGAAACTGGTCTATAATTTATAATGAAAAGATATTGTGTAAAAATAGCAGCTTTTCATTTGGTAGTTTTATCTGCTGAGTATGGTGATAAAACCTGTGGTCTGCTTTTTTTTAGAGCTGGAGAGGACACAGAGAGCAAGTCAGAACCCAGAAGGTTCACACAGCACAACTGTGGGTTTTTCTTTCCTTTTTGTCTTCTTTGCCCTTCAGAGCCAAGGGACCATTTGGAGAATCCATTGCATCTGTGCTCCTTTTCACTCAATCAACAGATTCATTAACTAATCCTCCTTCTCTTCCCTGTCACTTTGACTAAGGTACTTCAGGTGTAGGTGGAGTGACTGTCCTGAAAAAAAGAGCAATATGTCCATAGTCCAAGTCCAAATGTGGCCGTAGTTATAGAAACATGACATCTTATTTTAACTCTCCCATCCATGTCAATCAAAAAGAAATCCATTGAAGCAACAAGAAGAAATCCATTAAAGTCAGTGGAATTGCTCTGGCACAAGGCTGCTTTCATTGAGATTAGATCTGACTTTGGTGTCTGTTTTATTTGTAAATTGAGCAGATAGAAGCCACTGGGAGATCATTAAATCGGAACTCAGCAATTTTCATTTCCACTTGTTTTTTTGAGTAAAACCATAGTTTGTTATCCTTGCAGAGTCTACAAGGACTAGTTTGAACTACTCTCACCAGCTAAGACAACACTTCTTCTCTATAAGGTGAGCACATTGAATAAAGCTTATCGATGTAGTTGTTTCTTTTTCTTTTAATTCACCTCCTGACCTTTTAAAATTACTTTACTCAACAAAGGACAATAGAGCCAATCCAACTCCCATTAAAGTCAGCAGGAGTCTTTTCATTAACTTCAGCTGARGTTGGGCTGGGCCCAATAACACTAACTTTAAGAGTAAAAAAAATAGCAACTCATATAGAGCTTTGTCTTGCCCCCTGTGGCTTGATAACTGACCTCCCATCATGTTCACCGGGACAGGATCAGGTTTATAAAGCCAAGTAAAACTATTACAGGCCTAATCCTATAACCYAAAGCTTATAAAGTATTTGAATATCCTCTTTTTAATCACACTGGAATATTTGAGAACTATTCATGACTTTATGAACAGAGAGGAGCTTCCAGCTGAACAGATTTGGGTTGTCCAGCTGAACATCTCTTTGGGTTGCTTTGTGCCCTAGAGTTTTCCATTTTTAAAATAAAATATAACAGTGGTAAGGGGCTGAAAGATGACCTCGTGTAACTCTTTCACTCTTCAGCTTTTTTGCTTCATCTTCCTACACAAGCAGCATTTCTACTTCCTTGCCAGTACCTTGCCACATCACCCAGCTCAAATCCTCTGCCCCATTTGCTTTCCTAGATTAAAGTGCTGCTTGTCTCCTCTACCTGCTTGTCCAGAAGGGAGCAGAGCAGCATCCATAGAGGTTAAGCTGGGGCAGGGTTGTTATGAGGATGCCTCTTGGTCTAATGGGAGCAGGCAGACTGGATTTTGTTCTTTGTTACACCTTTTCCCCAAGACATTAAACATTTGTCTTCTAAGTAAGGCTTAAAATATACCCTAAGGTATATATAAGTGAAGGTTTCACCAACTCACAAACTCTCAATCTGTGATGTGGATTTCACACTGGACATGATACAAAGCTGATATTTTCTCTCGTTGTTTTTTTCATTATGTTCTTTTCCCCTCTCTTTCTAATTATCTTACAACAAATCTACATTGAAAGCTTCATATTAAACTGATTTGTTTCACTGCCAAGAGAAGAAAGGTAATTTGGCAACTCTTTGAACTGTTGTAAAAATCCCACCTACTGTACATTCTTATATGTCTTATGCTGGACACTCTAGATCACAAATTTTGTTTTYGTTAAAAATAAATCTACTCAGTGCCATCTGTGGGGAATATTTTCCAAAGTCCAAAAACTACCTTGCTATCAGAATAATCTGTAGCAGCCACCCAGGGAAAGGTGGGCTCAGCGATGCAACTATRCGGCGAGGCAGGACACAGGGCTGCAGCAAATGCTGCCCTCAGCCTACCTTCAGCCCCATGTCATGAACTCTTCGCCTTTTTCAGCAAAATCTAAATTTACACAGCCCTTAAATACAGACCCATAGTGTATTAGAGGGAACTCTCACATATACTCAGCTTCCCAATGCGTGAAGAGGAAGAGCCCCCCTGATTCCTGACACCGTGGTATTCTCCGTGCTCACCCAAATGCGTTGCAGCATCAACATCAGTCACTTCAAAGAGCTCTTTCATGTACCACAAACTTTTTTATCCAGAACGCCCAAGCAAAAGGCAGATCTGGCTGTGTCTGGCTTTATTTGGCTCGCCACTTGTGTGGTCCCTTGGAAAGGTTTCAGAAGAATGAACAAACTTTCCATGCATTTTCAGCGAGCAAGTGTAAGATACAAAGCTTCTTCTGTCACTTATTGTTGGCAGTGCAAGATAATTAATGGCTTTGTGTTGCTCTCTGGTGTGTTGGTCCTGCTGAGTAAAGGATTCCTCCCCCACCTGCCCTGCAAAGGAGTCCTGTGCCCTGGTTAGACAGTGCCTGGAGATGGGTAGATTCCATTCCCCTCTGCTGCGGCTCCTGCTGACATCCCAGGATGAGCCTGTCAGCCACAGCAGATGAGGCTGCCCTGACAGCACCCACCTCAGCAAGCAGCTGGGACTATGCCCAATTTCATCATAGGGGATTGCTCTGGGAAGCCACCTGCAGAGACATCAGCTCTTCTGGGATCAATGTTCTCATGAGGACAGCACAAACCCATTTCAGGAGCCTCTGTGTAGGGAAGCCTGGTGAGATGTGCACACCTGTCCCTCCAGTTCACCCTCCCCAGTCCAGTGGGTGCTCATGAAACAAGGAATTCTGATGTCCAGCCCTTCTGATACCGTATGCAGCAGCTGAAGAAGCCAGCCCAGCAGTGTCCCTTTCGGGGAAAACTGTGGTTCTGCACATCTCAGATGGAGTAGACTCATAGGAACCTGCCTACCCTACACAGAAAATYGTGTTGTCAGATCCGTACTATTGACAAATTATTTTTGACAACATTCAATATTGTAGATCTTTTCTTCACATTTCTTACTCACTTCATGCAACAAGCACCTAACTTCAGGACCTTAGTTATGCACTGATAGATTTTCTGTCATCTAGTTCACTCTCTGAAGAAGCCTTTGCTCTCAGCTAAGAACAGAGGAAACCCACCAGAAATTCACATCTGATTTGAAGAGTTAGGTGCCAAAAGTCAGTTGGGATAAACCTGGTTTACATCCTTAAAAATCCCTCATTAAGCATTTTACAGCTACTTAGTCTCCTGTGAACAGGACATTTGAGTGAAGATAATAGCTCAAATTTTTAGGAATCTTCTGATGAGTTAATGTGAGCCAATGACATTGCATACCATTCAAGTGGCACCTAAAGCAACAGTTGTTCTCAATGATTTGTGTAGATGCAAATATTCTGGCAAATTCTCTGGAATCTTTGTGGGGAGAGACAAGCCAGATTCTGCACTTCTTTGTTAACTAGAAGTCAGGAGAGAGGGGAGTGCACATACCAGAGTTGCTGCATATTCCTTTGTTGGCCAAACAGCCAGCAGAGCATTTATAGCCAAATGAAAATGGCAAGGCATTTAGCAGGAGGTTTTATTTTGCACTCTTGATTCTTATTGCAAGAATCAAAGTGTTTGTTCATCTGCTCAAAGAACAGAAGCCAATTCTCTTCATGTTTGCAATTGCTTGGGTAGAAGTGGCAACAAAGTTTGTTTTTCTCTACTACAAAGTAATTCTCTATAGCCAGTCACATAAAAAATACTTCCAGTACAGTTTTCTCCATTTTTCTGTTCGTCATGTGGGAGGCAAAATGTAGAAGCTGATTCCCTAGAGGGTATAATGCTTTCTGCTGTAACAGATGGTTGTGCACTTATCAAACACATTGATTTTCTTTGGATCCAAAGATACTGCCTTCTTTTTCTTTAAATGGATTGAATGTGACTGCATATTTCTAAAATACACAAAGGTGGGACAACCACAAATGTATAATTAATGAATTGGTCTAGCCATATTTACTACAGAAGTCACCAGAGCTTTGGTTGGAAAACATATCCCTTCTGCTCTGGGCCAAGTGCATGCCAACATGTAGTAAATTTGCATTAAGTTACACGATATTAATATTTTCAGGAATCACTTGTGTTCTTCCACTCTGCTTGCCAGGAGTGTTGCCCAAATCCATTCCCTATTTAATCATGAAGGAATGCTGTTCAAAAGATTTGGGGTCAGAAGTGCTCAAYAAATCAATCCAGATACACTCCTAATGAGTGGTGAATTAAACAGCATTTGTTTTAGGATCAGAGGTCCTCCTGGGAGATTATTTTTTATTGCAGGCAGGATTGTTCACTTGCAGGTATCAAGAAGCTATGAGTTAAGGCCTGTTAGAAAGGTCTATAAAAGAATTTGTGTCTTCTGAAAAGCGTGTGATAATGTCCAGACAGCAATGATAAATAGGTGAGACTCCTCCTCCAGTGGAATACCTTATTTCCTAAATTAATGAGGAAGAAAAGTTTTATAGCTTCAGGTAGAATAAAGTTATTCTACTTTTTTTTGTCTCCAGGTTCTTATCTTGCAGACCACAACACAAGAATTTAGAGCAAGGAATGTGAAGAAAACAGCTGAGGTGGAAAAGGGATGTTCAAAGTACACAGTGGCCAGCAGGAAAGGCAACTCACTGTGACTACTCAGACAAGTCTCTGCAAGGCTGGGCAAGACATTTTACCTGTGTTGGGGAATCAGGCTAGAGAAGCCAGGGCTTTTTGCCACCCTGAAGGACAATGTGCAAAATTGCAGGCAAAATGTGTGAAATGGAAAGGATGATGCTTGAGGTAATGTCTTCTTTATTTCTAGCCTTCTATGCTTTTGAAAACTGATGTTTTTCCAGAGCATTAGAAAGGAATCATTCCCAATTTCTGTCACTCTCACTTTCCATCACCACCCTTCTCTGAGCAGGCCAACAGGCTTACTTGTGCAAGCAAGAAGCAAGAGGATATAAAATGTCCCCATGCAGGCTAAGTGACGTCATGAGGAGCAAGTGAGAGTCTCTGAAAAAGCAGGAGAGAATCGGGTCTCACACCAATACCTATGGAGCCACACTTCATGCTAGGAGAAATTAAGAAACCCATGCATATAAAAAGACATGACRATCCATCATCATTCAATATTGTCAGGAAAAGAGTAGCCAATTCCCTGTTGTGTTCAGAGAAACATAGATCCTTTTTCTATGCCCATTATTATGTTTTTCTGACACATTGCTCACTTTGCGTCACATAATTTAATTTAATTCTAGTTGAAACAGATAGTCTGACATTCCATTTTCATAGTTTCAGTTGGACAGAAATATCCCACAACAGAGTAGTGAAATACACAGTCATGGAGGGGGGACACATGGATGAGGAGATTTCCAGGTGAAGGATGTGGGTACAGAAATTTGAAATATCCTCATAAGGAACAAGGGCATTGAAACTRCCGTTTTCATGGAATAGTTAGCAATTCATGTTCTGGGAGTCAAATTAAAAAGAGGTTTTAAAASAAAGTGTAGGTCAAAACTTGGCAATTTGTTTCTGTGGAAATGCTGACATTTCCAGACAGTTTCTGTTCTGATCTGGATTGGAACAAAGCCTAAAAAAGTTTTACCTTTCCTGTGGAAAGGAAATTCTGAAAATATTTTGTTCTGGGACGCTCCAAACATTGTTTTTCACCTTTTCTAAAGTCAAATGGAGCAGACGTGCTCATAGGGAGGAGAGGAGTTGTCTTCTCAGATAGCTGCCATATCTGAAGTGAAATTGTGTCAGTGGTGACTTCACAGCATTCCCTGGACTGCTTCTGCGATGTGTGGAGCACAGAAACTCATTGGTCCCATTCCTTCTTGGGCTCCAGAATGGCCATCATCCCTGCTGTGCTGCAGAGCCTGGGAGATGCAACTCCTGAACGGGAGCTGGACATCATCTCCTGCCAGGGAACACAGCCTTCAAGACTGACAAGAAAGCTTCAGCCTGGCTACGACAAAACTTTCCAGAATCAAAAATATTTTCTTGAAACATTTTGGCTTTGACATAGGACCATTAATCAATCACCACTTCCTGACTAGTTAGGAACTGTGCCAGTTTGGTGGGTAGGAAAGCACATTATGCATCTGGGACAATCATAGTGGCTCTTATGCCAGTCACCAGTGGGAGAGCTGAGTTCAAAGAGTCTAACCTACACAGGAAGTAAGAATTAACTTCAAAAATCCTGAGATGACCTTATGGATATGTACAAGCCCATGGAATGTCACTGATGGAAGTATGAGTGTGCAACTTGTGTGCAAAAGGGGAGGGACTGAAGAGCTAAAACAGTCTGGAGCAGCCACACTAAGGTTCAGGCTGTTTATGTTGATTAATCATCTACATCTTTTGACTGGTTTAGACCTTACCTCCTTTTGAAAATGGGTTTTGAACTCATAAGTTATCTGGGCRCTTTTAATAGTTTTATCTCAAATTAATAACTGTTTCAAAAGTAACTTCAGTATTTGCAGATTCCCTGTTTTATAGTAGATATTATTTATTCCCACATGTGTCAGTTCAGAAGGACAGACCATTCAGGAAAAGATGTGGCTTATTATATAGCAGTGATGGATGGTTTCTTTATAGAAACCACTTGCATGTAAGAGAACAACTGTTGTGTATTAAATACATTCCCTCTGTTATGCATAGAGTTCATACCTGTCGTTGAAGTAAAAGTCAAAATGGGAGGGAAAGAGCAAGATGCCTTATAAAAATGCATTAAATATTCACATAAATATCAAAAAGTACACCATTATTTTTGTTATTACAATGAGCATCTATGGAAGCCATGATGACGCAGTGCTTGAGAAACTTGGCAAATGCATTGGAGTGCCTGGGACATTTTGTTCCTGTACTGAAAAAGAATGACGAAAACTGCACATTGAGGGGTTAGTTACTCATAAAACATTAATAGCTGGAGAGTTGCCAAATCATTATTATTTTTTTCTGGAAATGGTATTAGGTATTATTCAAGAAGATAAGATTTTCTTTCCATATGTCCATAGCAGTTCAGTATTGGAAGACAAAACACATACCTAGGGGATTACAGGCCCAGAAAACACCTTTTCCAGGAAAATGAGCTGAGTGAATCACTTCAGACAAAAATGTGTTGAAATGTTAAACAAGTGCTGTCTTGATTTAATGTTCTTGTTAATTATTAAAAAAAAACTCTGTGAACTGCAGACAAGTTAAGACTGATATTGTTTTATAGAACCAGTATTTTTGAGGGAAACAATGAAACTGGGTGCATAACCTCACACTATTCTGAAAACATGTAAGAAAAAAATTGGTCCCGTATTGTCCTGAAGATCAGAATTGTCATAGCCTTGTGGTTTCTGCTACAGTAAAGACATAGCTTAGTAGATCTTCAGCTGCCAGAGTTGTTTTCAAACCTTTGGCCCCATCTTCAAAATGAGACCCAACCCAATGGGAAGATTCCCCAAAGACACTGCAAGTGATGGGAACATATAGTTTACAATGCAATTGAGCTTGAACAATCACACAGGCTCTCTGCACTGTTCCTCATTTAGTCATTTAAAATTGTTGTTGGGGTCCTTCCATGGTGAATCTCTTCCCTGAATTCACGTGTACCCACAAGGTGGAGGGCAGTGGGAAGATTCTGTTGCCTTCCCTTCTTCCCACAGGTTCCCTGCATCTATATTTCTCTCTCTCTCTCTCTCTCTCTGTGTGTGTGTGTGTATATTTACATGCATCTGCTCAAATTGGGGACTGGGAGACTTAAAAGAGCAAAATCTCAATGCTTATATCTGTTGACAGGACAGGGAGAAGAGTAGCTGAACTGTGAAAGCTCAAGACAGATCTCTGCCAGCAGCAGAGGAGCATAAGAAGCTGACTGCATCAGCTGGGATTTCTTTGCCAGTTATAATTAAATATGGGAATTTTATTTGTAACAAAAAATTGCACTTAGAAGTCGAGAGAAATGGAGCTCACTTGTCCCACAAATCCCAGGGGCCAGTGGAGGTAGGTAGAAGAGTCAGATTTGGGCTCAGTGAGCATGAGGAAAGGGAGAGATTTTCTGGGAAGGAACCAGAACCAAGTGTGTCTCTACACTTGCTCCTTATTTGAAATAGCTGGAGTTCTTTTGGGAAGTTTTGGGCAGTGAGGTGGTGGTAGAGAAGAAGTGGTGGAAAAAAAGAAAGCTGATGGCAGCAGGCATCTGGCAAGAGAGTGTTAGGCTGATTCTAATAAAAATAGCAACATAGATATCTCAGGCCTTTCTGCCAAGCCATAAGGGTGTCATTACTTTTCTTAGAATATGCTGCAATCTTCCCTGAATCCACAYGCATTTCAGGTGCAGGACAGCAACCTTCTCCCTAGTTTTCTGAGTCTGGGCAGATTCTGGGCAGATTCACTGTATTTTCCAAGCTGATACTTTATTGTTTTTCCCTTCTTTTTTCAGTTCTTCTAGTAAAGCTTGTTTCTTTCAGCCCTGGTAAAGTCTGGAAAGTAGAGGTTGGTCCTTCCTGCTGCTTGACATGGGGCATTTAGTTCTTGGATCTCTGGACAGCAAGTTTAAGCTGATGACACTGAATTTTCCCAGCAGAAAATCAAATCCAGCCCATCAGGCTGACAGTAAATCAGGATTGCATCAATATTCAAGCATATATGGACATCTTTAGCAGGTAATCCTTTAATCCAGGGAAATAAGCCAACAATATCACAAGTACAGTACAAAAATGAGTATGTTTTGTTTTACATATACTTGTAGGGTATGTACAGGCATGTATTTCGAGAGAGAAGGAGGGAGAAGGCAAGAGTAAACACACCTGTGGGAAGCCAAATAAGGCAAGATAGGAAATATAAAAGCCCAATTACTTAGGCTCATGATGGCTGGTAGCACAGCAATTGCAATCCAGCCCAAGCTTTCAAGGGCTTGAAGGACTTCAGGAGAGGGGCCAGCCTTCATACTTCCATTAAAAGTCACTCACCCAAAAAGCACTGGCATGTCATGAAGTCATTGCTCCAGCAGAAAATGCCTTCCCAAGGAACTGCAGATGGTGGCTGGCCACTTCCAGCCCTCTTTTCCCTGCTTCMCTTCCCTCAGGGATCATCTCTGCTGCCACTCACCTGCAGGCAAACTCAGACAGCCCAGATTTCAGCCACTCAGTTGGTCCCACATGGCTCTGATTTCCAATTCTGCACAAGTAACAGCCACCATGCCTGGAAGGCAATTAGAAAGTCTGTCAAATGCTGCCAGTTACAAGGCAGGCCTGGTACTGATCACTGCAGGCTCTAAGCACAGCCTTTTCTTCTTTTGCTTCATTTATAGGGCCTTGAAAGCATCTTGTGTTTTCAGTTGTGATTGTCATCACACTTGAATGTAGCATGTGCCACTGCACGTGTGTGAGCACAGCTGGGTTTCTATAAAAAACAAAGATATTTTGCTCTACAGGCCTGTGCATACAGTCCCCAGAATCTGCGAATCTGCTAACAGCCAAATGTGTTGGGCTACTATTCCTAGTAGAGGATCAAAGAGTGTATTTAAATGTTTCTAATTCAACATCCAAGTAACTACAGAAAGTCACAGGCAATGGGGTGGCAAGGGAGTGGAGGAAAAGAGAAGTGTTAGAAGAACGTCTCTGCTGGGTGCACATGTGCAAATTTGGCTGCACATGTTCACTTGCTGGTATGGGACACACTCTGGGGGTACTGCACACAGAGGGGTATTCCCACTGACCAGACCAACCCTCTGCTCCCTCTGTATGCCCTGGAGCCTAGCCACAGACAGGATGCCCCACACTACTACAGGGGAGCAGCAGGACACTGAAATGGTTAATAGCTTAAATTTTGCCAAAATCACCAAAAGACTTTTGTCCAAAAAGCAAAGTGCAAAGAACAGCTGCTCACCTATGGAAGCTCACCCCTCCCTCAATATACCTACTGATTCRAACTGCAGAATGACCTTGAGATACGATAAAAGGGTACAATTGTCCAGCTGTCTAGGTCAAAAGAGAAGAATGCATCCAGAAGTTAAGGGATTAAACTACTAACATTTGACCATCTGCAGTAACTGCCCAGGTGCTTCAAGAGATTGCTGCTCAGGGCTCAAACAGTCGGCTGGGTGCTTTGCTAGTGATGCACAGAGTGGTCTCCCAGGTGCAGAAGTGCAGGCACACCCCTCAGGCTACAAACTGGGTTTCCAGATAAGGGAAAGGCTGATAAGAAGCAAATCCTGCTGGGTGGGGTAGTACTTATCATTCCAGTGTCCTCCCTTACTGACTCAGCTGTGAAAGCCACTCCWCCTCCAAGGACATTCACAAAGCCATTCATTTCGGATGAGGGACCATAATGGGCCGTGTTCAATTCAACTACGTGTAAGAGACAGCTGCAACATCTTAGAAGGTGTCAAAGACTCGTGAAATGTCCCGTGATCTGGTATTGCATTATTCAAGGGAGGTGCCGGGGACGTTTCTACCTAGCCTCTGGGCAATATAAACCCCATGAAAGGGGAGTTTAGTGGATTCTTCTTCCCCTCCACTTGATGCATACAGTCTGCAACCACTGAGAAGAGCAGAAGAGGACCGATGGCATGTCACCAGAATCTTTGGAGTGGTGATTTTTTTTCTACTTAATCCCTTTCTCTGTTCATTTCTCTTTTCACCTTTCCCTTATCTCTCTCTCTACCTCTTAATTACAGTTAAATAAAATCCATGCTACTGGCTTCAGCATATGGTCTTGTTTTCACTGTCATTTAGGCTGAGGCATCTTGTAATTTTAACAATCAGATTGTAACACCGGGAAAGGGCAATTGAAGACATCATCTCTGAAGTCCATCTGCAGCACTCACATGCATGCAGGCAGGGTGGGCACCCCCTGAACCTGCTACAACTCTTCTTACCCCACACAAGTGAGGGTGGGTTTGTCCATGTGATGACTAGCSTTCCCAATCTGCCCTGGCTGGGGACTGGTTTGGGCCTAGGCAATGAAAGAGAACCTCATCATCTGTGGGAATCATCTCTACTTCTTGCTACATGGTTTCTCTCCCATCAATGCAAAAGATTTGGCAGAAGCCAGAAAAGCTCAAAGCTCAGCAAGCAAGCACTTAGGGAAGAGCGGCTTTTTTCTGCTCATCTTTTAGTCTTTCCTACAAAGCCTTTCTTTATGGCTTTGTAGCAAGAGAAGGAAAATCTGCTTCACTTTAAGTAAGCAGCAACAGATAAAACACTTGGAAAACGATGGCTGGAGCAGATCAAAAAAGCTTTACATGGAACAGCCTAGAAACAGCTCCATGTCCACTCTGTCCTAGCAAGTCACACGGGGAGCTAATGATGCTGAAAATTACCTGTTCGTTGAGTTATCCTTTCTCTTCTTTAGAACAAAGCATATGTAATGACTGACACCTTGACTGACTTGTTTAATTTTTATAATACAGGAAAGACTTATCAAGATGACTGCATACCACAACAAAACCCTCAGTATATGTTTACTGGTATTTACTGGTATAACTTATCTAAAAGTCTTACATCTAATCAAACTCCCCAAATTTTAGTGATTCAGAGTAGCACATTTCAGTGGTCCTGGCCCCAGCTCCAGAGTTAAGGTGTTTTAGTGCAGGTGCTGACTTGGTGCAGGAACAGCTCTGTTCCTGAGCAGGGCTATTCACCTCTGGTGCTCCTGAAAGAGTTTAATGTGCGATGCCTGGTTTAGCTGAGCCCACAGCACCTGCCTTAATTAGGATTTTGCTTTGTTCATGCTATGCCTCTGATGTTCTTTAAAAAGACTTTTTTTTATGATTGTGGACAGTAGCAATATGCCACATCAGAAAGGATTTACTTTCTTATTTCTTTAATTTTCTTTAAACCAAAATGTATCTCTTCTCTTCTATAGTTAGCTTAATCTTATGAAATAGCCCTGTTTCCTGGAAATGGTGCAGAACAATGGACAGTGGTATGGAATAATTCTTTCCATTCAGGAGTTTTAGGCTGATTTTGTTGTTGGTAGAAAATACAGGACTGTAATAATTATAATAACTTTAACCGCTTTTCCACACTTTGTGGATTTTCCTCTGATCTAGGATATGTCTAGCTGAGAAGTTGCAGTTAACTACAGTATCTGTTAGTTTGAATTCAAGAAAACAAGTTGTACCAGATTTATAGTGTCCTGGTAAATTATGCCTTTTGTTCACAAAACAGGGTATTAATATCAATCAAAACCTCATATTCACTCCTTTTTATCCAGGTAGCAGCACCTAACCAGAGKCCAGCAAGAGCTAGAAGGTGGTCAGTAACCTAAATATCAGAGCTTTCTCTCCTTAGTACGCCACCAAGTAGGTGGGAGATATCTTCTCATGTCCTGTTCATTCTGACTTACTAATAATTTGAATTAAACCATCAGAAATACACTAAATTGACCGTGGAGAGCTGGTGTTTGTCTGTAGGAATCAGGAAGGAACTAGSTGTTTTAGAAGCAGTGCGTTTGTAACAGTGATACACTCCCTTTTCTCTGGGCTGTAGCCAAGCCTGGGGACCTGTGCTACCCACACAGGCAGAGGTGTTTTTGGTCCACAGTGCTGCAACCCTGGCATGAACTGCTGAAAAAGCAGGAGGATATCTTAAAACCAGGATGGAATGAGTCAAATTCRTCTGGATGGTTGCCTGCTTAACTGTGCTGAAGCCAGTGTCCATTGAAATACAACCAAAACATCTTCAGCAATCTGGGCTTGAGGATCTGGGCTCCGTCAGAAGTAGAATCACGGAATCATCCAGGTAGTGCCCTGTCCTGCTTCATTCATCAGTGAAGGYGATGCTACCCTGGACTGGACAAGAGCTTCTGCTTCAGTTTCCCCACCCACTTGTGATGGGGAAACTGCCCAACAATTGCATATAGTTTCTCAATTTGTTTTGTTGTGACTGGTAAAACAACAGTAAGATCAGACGTCAGTAAAATCAGATGTGATTAAATAAAATTTTATGTTAGGGTCATGCATTAGCAGAGGTTGAATGATTAGAAAAAACCTAATTTTCTTTGTCCCACTGCACTGTCTGCTGATATGGCAAAGAGAAGATTTGCAGGAGACATTTCACTGTCAATTTTTCWCTTGGAGGTGCTGAGGAAAGGCCCAATTCCACACCAAGAAGGAGGCTGGGAGCAGATGTGCAAGATGCGTTTATGAGCTTGCAAGGCACATATGTGTGGGTGCAAGGTGTGTGCACCATGAGCAGGTGAGATGCATTTTTTGTCTGTGAGAGCAGTGGGGAGCATTGTGGTGGGGTGGCCACAGCCTGGGTCAGGACTGCTCTTGGGGCTGTGGGGAGGCCAAGCTGTCCCTTGGTGCAGGAGAAGCACCTCCCAGAGGCAGCGCTGCCATTTGTGCCCTCTCCCCCATATCCCACGGCTCCTCATAGCTCATTTTCATCTCACACTGTGCAGCTGGGCTCACAGGAGTCAGCTTTTTAAAGATGCACGTTGACAAATCAGCTGTAAATTAAGCACCCAGTTAGGAAATTATCATAATGACTAAATAAATGATATCTCAGTCRGTTCTCTTAAAGCAAATTAGTTAACTTAGGATATTTTAAACCAAGTATTTATTGGTTAATGATGAGGTTTGAGTTGCTCAAGGCACCATCAATTGCTGGAGAAGGGAAAAAAAAAAAAAACCCTTCAAAGATATGAGTCACGAGAAGAGCTGGGATATATCAGTAACACATAGTTGACAATATTTCCTGCATCGGTTCACAAGCCGCCAGGATGTCCCTGGTGAGCTATACACAGTCCATMGTGCTCTTGGGGGGCAAATGTGTGCTGTCAGTCACTGGCAGCATAGCAGAGAAACCAACAATGAAAGAAAAGCCTTGGCACACCCAGTGGAGGTTGTGGGATGCTGGAAAGCTCTATGAACAGCTGAAATGCTGCCACTGAACAGATGATCCAGAAATTAAATAAAGAACTGGGATGCAGAAGGCTGGCTGTTCTTTGTGGGAAATCCTGAGCTAGCCCCTGGAAAGACCCTCCATGTCCTACGGAAAGGGGACRTTTGGGAAGGAAGAAACTGTGGGGCTGTGTCTGCATTTGAGACTTTAAACAGAGATTTGGGAGAGAAAAATTCTAACTCCACTTGAATGCATTGAACTGGAACATATTGCAGTACAGAGAGAGAATAATCAGAAAAGTTGAACTCTAATACAATAACTTTGTAGTGAATTGCTTTTCTCCACTTTTTTTAAAAAAACACTATTTGCAAAAGTGAAGTTTTTTTCTACAGTGACATGCAGTGAACATACAATATTGCAGAGGTTACCTACTGATTATTTTAATATAGATGTTATGCACCACTGGAAAAGACTTTTTTTTTTTTTTTTTTTTTTTTTTTTTTTTTTNTTTTTTTGCAAGGTTGTTTTAGCAGGAAAAAAAACAAGGTGAGGAAAGTTTGAACTGATTTATGGCAAATCAGGTACCAAACCAATAACATTAGCCCTGGTGCTTTGCAAGACTTTTTGTCCCACAGTCTCCAGAATTAACCAAGCTTGGACTCTTTGACCCAGCCACCTTGCAGGATGCCCTTGGATCTCATGGCAGTGAACAGCTGTGCTACACCACAGGAGCTAATCCCTTTGAAGAGACCTACTAGGGACCAGATCTGTTTTTATTATATTCTTTCTGTTAAAAGAATCAGGATTGCATCTCCTGTGTAACACAAAGAAATACTGGCAGAAAGTTCCACTATTTTTCTTCTAGAAGATACAATAAATGAGTTAACAAGATTTGGACATATTCACAACAGCTATCCCAGGTGATTCCTTCCAGTTCTTCAATACAACATGTTAATATAAACACAGGCCATGGGATTTGTCTTCTTATTGGGGTTATAATGTGCAGTTTCTATCCAAGACTCGTCCTCCTCTTCCATAAGGTACCCACTTACGTTTCTGCTGATGGGAAGCTCAAAACCCTTAATTCTTGTCCCAAGCCTTGAAAACTCATAGAGTGAACATGGCCAGATCAGTACCAACAGTGTCCCACATGAAAGCCCACAATTGTTTGACTCCACTGAAAACTAAATCTTATTCACAGGCATATTAATGAGAAAGTGAGCAGGAAGGTTCACTCATCCCCACCTTTTCAATGAAGACTGACAGCAGATATGAAAATGGCTTTTGTTTTCAATTWCATTCCATATGATTCTGGAGTGGTTGCAGGATCAAGCTATTTGTATCCAAAAGGGAACATTCTTTCTGTGGATATGAAACATCCAAGTATTTGCAAAACTTAAATTTTAAGAGAAGAGTGTAATTCTGGTTTTACTACCTTTTCAGATGTCCTGGAAATGTAGACCAGCATGCACTAATGAGTTCCATTTCAGGAGTCCTTTGTGTTTTGAAAAGCAGATGCAGAAGTTCAACATTTATCTTTTCCAGATAAGAGAAGGAAGCGTGTTCTTATGCACACMTATAATAATAAATATAACATTCTGCCAATAATTTGCATATAGATACTTTACATGCACATTTAATGCCTGTGYCATCACTGATGTATTTGATGTTGGATATTCAGTATTTTGTTACCACCCGAAGTGCATTTACTTTGCACTGAATCATTATTTTCAACATCATCTTAACCTGGAATCCTATGAATATGATTGCTAAAAACTTTATTATGTTAAACTGTAGGGGAAAATGCAGTTGGCTCAGGTTTGAGACACTCAGTTCTGCAGAGATAATGAGATCAGTCCTATCTAAATTCAACTGGATTATGATAAAGATATATCAGTCAATTCAATATAACATCTAAGACTGGATCTCTGACAAGAAAATTTATTCAATATGAAGTTTGCTGTTTAATATAAAGGAAAAGCTATTCACAATTTAGCATGAATGGGAGGAGTACTTTACCTCAGCATCACATTTTGCCTACGCTATGCTTCCAGCCTTCAGATTCTCTCACGACATCATGTCCTCTCCCTCCCCTGCCCACCTTTTCTTTTTTCTCCACCATCTCTCTAGCTGGGGCCAGAGGGAGCTTTCAAAGTTGCCCGTCTCACCTAAAGTTTATCGTGAGACTTTTTGCAATGGGAGAAGGAGAGGGAGAAACAAGGATGGTGAAGGGTTGGGGGAACCTGTCAACCATGACCATGGTGACAAGGGACTTGGGCATCCCAGGGAAGGGGCAGAACGAGGAGAAATGCACTTACACAAGATACTGTGAAGCTGCCCCCAGTCCTTGGGGACACATGGCACTACCCAGGATGAGCAGCCAGACTTGGCGTTCGTATCAGACAGTGACTCTCATGGTAGGAATGTTGGGGCCTAGAAGYTGGCTTCAGACACTACATTGTACGGATGAATCAAGCAGTGAGTGACCCAGAAGGGAAAACACTGCAAGGCCAGAGGCTGGTGCCAGCTTCAGAAGCACTGTCTACTATTTCCCTTAGTCAGTCAGGACTACACCATGTGAAWACGTGAAAGAATGCTGTCTGCTCCTCTGTCACATGTCTAGGATACAACCAGACTTCTGGGTGGCTGCAAGCAGAAACCCTGCAGAAGATGAGAGATTCCCGTCTCTGCAGTTGCTGAGTCTAGATCCATGCCAGCCTCATTCCCCTAGCTAAGCATGGACCTCCAAGGAGCTGCATACATCTTTTCCCTGGAGAAGGTCCACGGGCCAGTCCCAGTGCTTTGCTGAAGCAGATAACAGTGTCTGGAAAGACCTTCATTATCTCCTGTGCTGTCTGGAGSCTGGGGCTCCCTTCCTGCCTGGCCTCCGAGCTGCACTTGGCATTGTCACAGCCACATCCGCCATCCTCTGCCTCACAAATGCCTCAATCAAAATTACCATCATGATTGCTTTCTCTGCTTTTTTCCTGTTCTTCTAAAAAGTGAGATGGCATAAATTCACTCTCTTGCATCCTGCATCCACCTCCCATGCCCCTCATCTTCTCACAGGACTGGCCGGCTCCAGAGCTGAGGGCTGGCTGGTGTGGGCCCTGTGCCCTCTGAGGACAGCGAGACAATATGGTTACTGTGGTGAGCAGACACACATGTGCTATGCCCAAAAATGCCTTCGTGTGAAACCCTGAGAAGAGTCTGTCAGCCAGGGCTCTGCCTGCCACTGGCCTTGATCCTGGTGAAGGTGATACAGGGCTTTCTCCCCTCTCTGCTGACACAGCATGGCTCTCCAAGAAAACATGCCTTGGGCAGTCAGAGCTCCTCTTCCCGGGACTGCTGGGCCACAGCTCCTTGACCTGCTGGATCTGCTGGACCAGGCCCAGAGTGGGGCCATGGAGATAATCAACACGGGAGCACCTCTTTTATGAAGACAGGCTGAGAGAACTGGAGTTGTTCAGCCTGGAGAAGGCTCTGGGAAGAACTTAGAGCACCTTCCAGTACATAAAGGGAGCTACAAGAGAGCTGGAGAGGGACTTTTCCCAAGGGCCTGTAGTGACAAAGTAAGGAGGAATGGCTTCCATCTGTAAGTGGATAGCTTTAGATTAGATAAAAGAAAGAAATTCTTTACTTGTAAGGGTGGTGAAGCACAGGAACAGGGTGCTCAGAGAGCTGTGGATGCCCCATCCCTGGAAGTGTTTGAGGCCAGGTTGGATGTGGCTTTGAGCAGCCTGATGGAAGGTGATGCAAGGGGATTGGAATTATACAGTCTCTAAAGTYCCTGCCAGCTTCAACCTTTCCATCATTCTCTGACCCTCTGACCAGCTGCAGCCAAGACACCTACACTGGGAGCCTCCAGCAAAGTCTGAGGGCACAGGGGAATTGCTATGCATAACTTTAAAAAGCAGATGCTCAGCCATGTGAGTGTCTCATGCACGCTCACTAGACAAACAGTGCCAAGAAACCCCACCTTTTTCTGCTTCTTATCCAGGTCCTCAACARTCTTCAATCAATTTACATGATGAAATCCTGCCCAGGACTGAAGTCAGTAGGTGAGCCATGACCCTCAGTGGGACTAGGATGCCACCAAAGAATGCACAGATTTGAGTCATGCCTACTGCTAAAATATCACTGTATTTGAATAACCTCATGCACAGGTTGGGGCTTGACCTGCTGAGAAAGCAGCTCTGTGGAGAAAGACCTGGATGTCCTGGTGGACAGCAAGCTGTCCATGAGCCAGCAGGGTGTTCTTCTGATCAAGAAGAATAATGGCATCCTGTGGTGCATTAGGTATGGCATTGCCAGCAGGTTGAGAGAGGTGATCCTGCCCCTCTACTCAGTCCTGGTGAGGCACATCACTTCACTCACCTCAGTCCTGGAGTGCTGTGTCCAGTTCTGGTSTCCTCAGTGCAAGAGAGACATGGAACTCCTGGAGCGGGTCCAGAAGAGAGCAGCAAAGATGATTAAGGGACTGTAGCATCACTCTCAGGAGGACAGGCTGAGAGAGCTGGGCCTGTTCAACCTCAAGAAGAAACAACTGGGAGGGGACCTCAGCAATGTCTGTCAGTGTCAGAAGGGAGGGTGTCAGGAGGATGGAGCCGGGCTGTGCTTCATGGAGCTGAGCAATAGGACAAGAGACAACGGGCAGAAACTGATGCACAGGAAGGTCCAGAAGTTCCACCTGAACATGAATAACTTCTTTACCTTGCTGGTTACTGAGCCCTGGAATAGTTTGCCCAGAGAGGCTGTGGAGTCTCCCTCACTAAGATATTCAAGAGCCCTCCAGATGCAGTCCTGTGCAATATGCTCTAGGATGACCCTGCTGGAGCAGGGAGGTTGAACCCTTCCAACTTTACCCATTCTGTGATTCTGTGATTCTGTGACTCTGTGATTCTGCAATTGTCTGTTCAGAGAGTATTGTCATTTGCACAGTTTGCTAACGCCTGCAGCCACTGTCAGCACCCCTTCCTTTCCATTATTTCTTGCTATGTTATTTTATTCCKGTAATGCTGCTCCATACAGAAATCTCCCTAATCCGTTTCAGGCGAGCAATGGGTACCGGCACCCTCTCGCATTGCTTGGTTGTGCTAGTTCCTGGGGATTACAAATGAGTGCCAGCTGTAGTCCCTACTATTTGTGGAGATGAAAAGGAGCTTAACTTAATGTATTTTGGCAGAGTAATAGGGAAACATCAATCATCAATGACATGTTAGTYCATACGCACCAATAGGCCCATGTTTGTAGCTTGACATGTTAAGTGGATCTGTTTCTTTAAAGATGAGTCCATCACTTGCAGATAGACATTTGGAGCTCTAGCATACAGGACACTTTTAAGAGATACTTGATAAAGAGCTTGAAAATGTGAGTAGTGACACAAAGCTAAACTCTGTCTCATTTTCTTCAGATTCCCTATTAGTATGAGTCTCATAAAGTTGAAATTGGGGTCACTTGGACAGTTATTTTAGCTAAAACAGATGGAGTTGTGATGGCTGCTCCTAAAGAAACAACTTATACCATAAGTTGCCACACACTATCTCTGGGATAAATATATTTTCCTGTACTACATCATTTGGGACTGTGTGATAATTACTGGGCCAATGCTGATTTTTAATGGCAACCATGCTAGTAATTGCCTTTAAAAAAATAATTTCTGAGATAGTTAACAGCAGTGAAGAAAAGAAATGTTTTCTTTGCAAATGCCAAAATCAAACAGATTCTTAATTTACTACAAGAGCATAAAAAGCGAGAATCCTTCATTACTATTTTCCCCATGTAACAAAATATTCTGCATGAAGAGGGATTATTAGACTCCCTGAACTTCCCTTGCAAGTAGAGCACAGCTGTGCAGACAATTCACAATGTATAATTTATTGGAAGAAGTTCAGTACTTTTTTGACTTGTGAACTCTTAAGGAGCAGCTCAGGACTTCCTTGTTATTGATTCTTATGCAAAAATCTTCACTAATTTCTTTAGGAATTCCATCTTCAAATGGTTCATGAAAAATATATTCCCATGACTTGAATTCCAAATTCATTTTGCATCAGGTCAGCAGTATAACTCAGGTGAGATGCCCTTTGAATTGACAACATATAAAATTACAGATTAATTCACATTTTCTACTATTCAACATGCAATTTTTAAAGAAGTAAAATACTCCACATATGTAGGAACTGATTAGTTGAGGAGAAAAGTTGCTACTTGTTATCACTACTTTTATTCACGTTTATTAGCCTACAGAGCAACCAGGCCTGGGGCCCCCATCCAGCAGATGCAGAAAGAAGGCGGAGGAAGTCCATTTCCCAAAGAGCTTATGGCTGCAACCAGGACCACAGGTGAGGAGGTGAGGAAGGAATGATAGCAGGAAACATCATGTTAGGCTATTATGATTTTGAAAGGTGGTAACATAGGAGGGGGATAAGTTACAAAGGGAGAAAGATAGGAAGAAGAAGGGGTGTATGAGAGGCACAGGGTAAGAGGACCAGATGTGGAGTGAAGCTAAGGTAAAGAGGTCACGATGAAAAGGAATGGATGATTTCTCTTCCCACCTAAGCATCAGCCTTTACTTGCCAAAATTGAGCATGCAATAGGAGCTGCCTCTTTAAAAGTAATTTTCATCTGGAGATCTGGAAAGGGAAAACCCATCAGCTCCCAGTGCTGCCAGGARCAGCCTAGGCAGGTGCTGCGGGAAGTGCCCCACAGCTTTGCTAATGCATCTCAGGCACGAYTCAAAAAGCCTTGGCCTTCATTACTCTTGCAGTTCCTTGAGCAAAATGTGCTATTTGTACTGAATAGTGCCAAGTCTTGCAATGAGAAAAAGATGTAGATTAGTCCAGAGGATTCAAGCTTGCTTTGGTTTAAAGCAGAAAAGAAAGGAGCCACATTTGTGATTGAAACGCAGTCAGCTCTTGATCACCTGGGAACAGCGCATCCAGATTGGAGATTAGCTGTGCCCTGATGAAATATTCCCAGCCATCTCCCCACCCCCTTCCCCCTTGATGTTCATTCCTCATCACAACTTCATTTATCAAAGGTAAATATACTAAATATGTTCTTAGAGTTCAATTTACATGTGTTCTGTATTAGTCAATTGAGAGTAACATCGAGAGTTGACTGGACATGAAAAAAATGCAGATGACTTCAGTGGACGGTACCAGTGACTTTTTTCCTCAGTGCATATGGAGGTGAAGGCTAGAAATAAACCACAACTGATTTTGATTAGCTGGCTGAAAAGCAGAGCAAGCACTTATTAGCCTTCCACATGCCCAAATGTCAGCTAAGAAATCACTTCTTATTGTGGCAGGCTCACAACACTGGGCCCACCATAGGAGGATGATGGGATGCACTTCCAGCTCATTTCTTTGTGGTTTTCTTCCATAAGTCCTTTTGCAATGGGCATGTAGTACAAAGCAGGCGGCTGCTAACCTGCATCTGGTAGACCCCAGGGAGGTGATGCTGATGGTCTTTGAAGCTACCACAGGCCAATAACCATGGCGAGGAGCCTCGCCAGCTGGGTGGGTGACGATGGTAGCACTAATCACGTTGCTCTCACCAGGATGCTGAGTCAGGACAAGGGGCACAGCAGGAATCAAAAAGACACAACCAGGTCCCTGTCCCAACATCTGCACTCATGTGGAGGTCTGGTAAGGGCTAAGGGTGAATGGTGTGGGGTGGCCTGCTGAAGGCCAGCCCAGCAGTCAGCACAGGAAAGTTAGCCTGAAAAATGAGACTGTGAATAGGAATTGGGCAAGGAGGTACATCTTTAACTGAAGGCCTGTTTTCAAGGCAAACTGTCTTAAATCAGCTKAATCACAGTATTTTTATGTGGAGCTTAACAAGACACCAGATATGTAGCAAGAACACATTTTCAGGTGTGGTGATGTCAGGTCAATCAGAAATCTACCAAAAATGTCAAACCTGGTAAGAGGAAGAAGCTGCTGTAGGTCTTAGTAACATAGTAAATGATAAAATCGTAGCAGTAGAATGTCTTTTAACGGTCCATCATAGCACCAGCATTCCTGGCTTTTTAAAACAGTGTTTTATTGGTTTTGGAGAAGGTCTGTAGGCGCTCTCTGAGTTGGGCTGAGATTTTAATATTAGAGTTATTGCTGCATGCTTGGGCTGTCATGGGGCTGAAATGTCATGGGACTGAAATGTCAGATGCTCCTTCTGGTCCTCTTTTGAGTTCTCCACACAGCACTAGACATCTTTGGAGACAGTGCAGCCACTGTGGTGAAAAGCTGCTGGTTATAAAAGAAGAAGGTTGTCTGACTGCTGAATAAAACCGGGACCATGCATGATATATTTTCCAATTTGTTTATAAATATTTTCTTTAAAAGTGTCCCTGTTTTCACCAGTCTTGCAAGGCTATCCTTCATACRGAATTAATAATAAGATGATTTGGCTTTCTGAATAATGCTATGAAACTCACATTCTGCTGGCCACCTCCTCTGGCTCATTCTTGTGTGCTCAGCTCTGCAGCCAGGGCTGGGAAGGGTACCATGCATTAACCAATGGGCTGGCTGAGGTTCCCACTCCCCTGCTTTTCCTCTTCTCTGACTGTGAGAGCAATGTTTAAGTGTTGAGCTGACACCCTCACCATTTTGCCAGAACTTGTACTAGCCCTGGGATCTCTTTGTAAAGTAGGAGTGTCTTGCTGCCTTTTACGGTTCTCAAAAAAAACCCAAAAAAGGGAATAAGGTTTACAGAAGCTGGGATGTCTGATGTATTTTGTTCTAGAACAAGTCTAAGCAACACAACCAAATGACCATGTTTATGCTCCTGTCTCAAATATTAGTTTTAGTCCTTTCTGCTGTGCTTGGAAGTGACATGATTTACCTGACATGGGCCACAAGCTAAGGTCAGTTACCTGCAGTCCAGCTGATCTAAGTCATTTTCCTCCTGATATCAAAACCTAAAAAACTTTCAGCTTAGTGGAACAAATTTGGTGCCTGATTCATCAACAATTTTTTTAGACAAGCTGCCATGAGTGAGATAAGACTTTGTAAAGGAGAGACCAGAAATGAGAAAGGAAGGAGAAAGGCGAAAAGAGGGAAGACCTTTCAGGAAACAAGAAGATATATTCAAGTCAAAGGGAAATTTTAGCACAAGGACAAATGGATGGGTCATGGAATCAGGAAACAGGAAGAAAGAAAATCAGAACAGCAGACAGATGAGGTTCTGAATGCTTTTAGTGTAGGAGTAACAGAAGCAAACAACTATCTTTTTTGTTGTTTTTTTTTTATGGGGGAGTTGTTTTTTTAAAGAGGGCGAAGGGTTTAAGAGAGAGTTTATGAAACTCCCTTTCCACGAGTCTGATGCTTTATGAATGCTGCTTAGTGGCAAGAAGGAAATAAGAGGACAGCCAGAAATAGGTAGTCAATACTGTTCTCTTAAGTATAAAAGAACAGCTTTGAGGGTTATCCAGAGTTTAAAGCCCAATTAATGTTAATGACTGATTCTGTTATCTTTTAAAATGTATATTCTTCACCTGTCAGAGATCCTGCAGCCTCCAGAATCTCCTTTCCTTTTGAGCAGTAAATTATGTGTGTCCCAGTCTGTGTTACCAATCTGTTTTTGAAAAGAGGGGGATTCAGCAATCACCTTCACTCTGAAAGAAACCTACTGACAGGGATTTCTTGTTTCTAATCTTAGATCAATACAGTATCATTTGCAGAGGTGGGAATCCAAGAAATTGCATAGTGCATGCAATCCAATTTTGTATCAAAAAGTAAAGTTTCATGGGATGTGCTTATCGCTGTAACTTTGAACGGATCTTGCATACTTCAAAGAGGCAGAACCTTCTCTTTTTTATGTTTATTTTCTGTTTTCCTACAAATGAGAGTGGTGTATTGTATCCGTGTATTGACCRTGCCTTTGTCCCCCACCCTGAGAGAAGTCTCCTCTTGTCCTTCCTCTGTCTGTCCCTAGAGGACAGTAGGAATGAAGTTTGCATCTGAAGAGAGGGGTGATTTATGGAAAGATTACGGTGAAACCCACCCACAAAAGAAAGCCAAACCCAGGTATGAGAGCAGCRCGTGATAAGCACATTGTGCCAGGCTCCCACGCTGCCCTGTCCTGAGGCACTGCAGGTGAGGCTGGGCAGAGGAGGTCCTGATGGGGGGCTACAGCCTCCCACCTCACTGCAGTCTGCCTGCCCCTCAGGACTTGTCCCAAGGTCAGTCAGAGGTTACTGGGTATGACCAGCAAATATCCACCAAGAGAAGGAGACAGGCTATGGCACTGTACAGCAAATAATTGACTTCAACACAGATGCAGTTGCACTCAGCAGTATGTGCAGAGAGGCTCGTGCCATCGTGAAGCCAGATCATGCCCTGCATCATTCGCATGTATAGGAGGACATGCAGACAGATGGACCAATCTCCCACATCCCCCTTCCCAATTTACCCATGCCTGAAGTGAAGGATGACCTCGGGGAGCAGCCTGAAAACCCCTTAAGTACATACACCAGAGACTTTATCACAAACTGCACCACGTGGTTTCCATTTCAACAAATGTTCCACAGCGAGGTGGAAGCGCTCTGGGGTTGTGTGAGTCCCAGTTGTTGCTTGCCTGCAGGAGGAACTGGACATGAGTTTGATCCACACAAATCTTAGGCTTCGTCAGAAACACTAGTTATTATTTGGTTTCCAGCTTTCAGAATATACCATCTGATGACACAAAGTTGTCATCTGTAATGCTATGTTTCTTCATTCTCATCCTTGTCTTCTTAGTATGCATCCCCTTTCTTGACAGCAAAAGTCATGCTTAAGAATCCAGGGGAACAAGTGTCTCTAGATGGGACRCTATTGAAATTACTTGAAATTTATTTCTCATCATTTTTTCTTAAGGAAAAAATGAAGAGAGCTTCCCCAAACATTGAGAAAAATCAGACTTGTCAATTTAACTTCACTGAAGGGGAAAGACTCTGAAACTCTTTAAGGAATCAAATAGGGAACACTTGGAAAAGCAGAACTTGATTAAAGACAGCTAACATCAATTCAGGGAAAGGAGATCATGCCTAACTAATTTGTTGGAATTCTTTGAGGAAATTACTGCCCTGGTAAGGAAGGGGAAAGGATATTATGGACTCCGTTTTTCAGAAAGCATTTGACAACATTCTCCACTGTTGGTGAAAATGTCTAAGGTCTGAAGTAATGGAATAGAAGGACAATGAGCATTTTGGACTGAAAACTGGCAAAAGARAAGGAAAGAAAGAGTCATGAATGGGAGCCTTTCATTTTAAAGAGGGGGATGTAAGAAGGATCAGAGAAGAAACCAGATTTGGAGTCTTAAAACAAGACTTCCCAACGTTAATGAAGATACTCCTGAAGCTTGGGAAATACAGTTAATAATGAGCAACCATGCAGACACATTGAGAGAGGAATGGTTAGTTTCACCATAGCATCTTGGAGGGCAGAGAGAAGAAGACATTTCTGCCTACTCTGCTAAAACAAGTCTCACAAATCTTGAGTGGTAATATTTGTTAAATTCCACAGACACAGCAAAAGACACAGAATTTCACACTGCCGATACTAAAGATGACCCATCTTTTCCTCTTCATGTTAATGATTGCTCTCATGCACTTTAGTCTYGTGTTTTTTAGAATGATCTTACCATGTGCACTTGCATACAAATACGATTTTTTAAGGTCTTCTTGTAAGGCAAATATTTCACTTCAGGTTCATCTTATCTCAATAAATAGCATAGGGAAAAATTGTTCTAATTTCGAGTCTTTCATCTGGGAAAAAAAAAGCAACTGCTGCTACTTCATAGTAAGGGCTTCCAAGCTGTTATGGGCAGGAGCACTTCACTCCCCTGATTACACTGTGCTTGGACAGGAAGCAGTAGCTTAAGTGTTGTGATTACAAAACTGCTTCTGATGGCTTTAATGTACATGGGAGAAGGTATCTTCTTCTATCAGTGAAAGCATTAAGTTAGGAAGCTTTTGTCATACACAGAGAATTTATTTCATTAATAGAATCTTACAAGCCTCCATTATTTAACAGAAACTTAGATTTAGTGCATGCCCTTGGAACCAGCATTGTTTTTCTCTGTTTCCTCTCTTTCCACTTCGAAGTACAAAAGGCACTAGTGAATTTTACTTTGTTTGGTTTGGTTTTTTATGTACTTAACTGACTAGAAGGAAACAGGATATGCAGCAGTGGAACTACACCAGGAAAATACATAAGTAAATTCATCAGCATGTCTCACTGTTTATCTTCTTGGATAGATCTTCTTTCTCTTCTTTGTATCTGTCTGGAGATATTTATATACCCGTAAGATGGAATTTGCCACCAAAAGAGGTGTTTCCCTGCTCTTCCCCTCCCTCCCTGGCTCCATTTCTCATTTGTTTGAAGCACTGAATGCCCCTGACTGCCAGTTCTTACTCTAGTGGCTGGGTGACAATTTTTAGTACATTTGTAGTTTTTGTGTTTACTCATTTTCAGAAACAGCCCTTTCCTTCTTCCCTCTGATTTGAAGCATAATTAACTTCTGCAAACTCTGAGATGGCTATTCTGTCCTGCACACAAAACCAGTTTTCATTGTCACTCCGCTCAGACCAGAAATAGCAGAAGTCAGAGATGTGACCCTTTTTGACACCAAAATGCAGGGGTTTTTTTTTTTTTTTTTTTTGCAATACAGTGGATTTCTCAGTATTGGTTCCCTTATAAGCCCAAGAAAGTACCACATGTACCACATGTACCACATGAATAGGATTTCTACATCCTATTCAGCAGTATCAGAAAGTAGAAATAGAATACACATATTTTATTTTAACTCTGAGCCTTTTGTTGATAATACAAAAGCTGGACTAGAGAAATTCTGAACATTAGGCTGGTAATCTTTGGAACACCATCTCGCCTCAGCCTTTCCTCTTATATTAATTTTCTTCTGATGCTTTTTTGGCAGCCTTTGTAGCATTTTCCCCTTATTTGATACTGCAACTCCATGCTTCTTCTGGGGAGGGGGAAAACTTTTTAGAGACAATTCTGATCCACTCTAAGCAGATCTCTCTAAGCTATTTCTTACTAATTTCTGCTTTGTCAAAAGGTCTCTTCTCCATGCCCTTGAGCTGATTATTAATAGACATGATAACAAATGTATCCTCCTACTCTAATTATTTTTTATTTTCAGGGAAGAGAAAGGGGGAGAATTGTGTATTTTTGAACGTTAACTGTTGTCCCTCCTTTTATCTGGTTAATTAGACTGTGGCAATGTCTGACTGGATATCCTGCCCAGAGGTGATTTTAAAATGGCAAATGTCAAAAATCGTGTTTTTTTCTTAAATCTGGAATGTCAGTCTTCTCATATAAATTATGGCAATTGCTGTTGTCTCAGTGACATGGTATTTCTTTAGCACTTATTCTTGGATAAATACCTACACAGCTATTAGAACTAGAACTACATGATTCCACAATAATAAGGAAAATAATCTTCTACCATCCTTATTCAGCCTTATTGCTCTGGCCCTGTAAAAGCCCATTGGTAGCTGGCCAGTTTTAAAGATGTCACCATCATGCTTGCTTCTTGCACTTAGCTCTGAAGAGCTCTTCTGGCATCTTTTCAAAACAAATCTTGGAAAATGCACAGAGAAATGCTTTCTTTCTGGAGGTCTCTAAGTCCTCCTAACTACACAGCTGCCAGTTGCAGCTTTGGGGCTCTTGTGCTTTTTTTACCCTTTTTCTCCCTCATTTTCAGTAATGGTTTGTCCTAGCCCCGAAGGGCTCACCTCTGTCCATCCTAGCCCCAACTGTGAGATGCAACACAGGGAAGAGGCAATTTTGGGACAGGGGCTGGCATAGGGCAAGCAGCAAACATGGCTCCCACAGCTCAGGGTGCTCTGCAAAGGCTACTGCCTATGGTGCTGACAACCTGTAAAATTCAAAGCTTCTGTGCTGAGCAAACTAATAAGCAGGAGTCATTATTAAAGGGGTGGCAGGGCCCTTTTTGTAGTGAGGGTGTCATGAGGTGGGAAAGATTTTTCAGTCTGGGAGAGGCYATTTCTTAGCTCTCTGGAAGGCAGATAGCAAAAGGATGATCTATTCTTTCARGGCAGTGGCCTTGGAAGGGGTTCCTGTGTGATGAGGGCGGCAGTAGGAGCAAATACTTTCATGGACCTTTAGGAGTGGCTGTTGCTTGAACCCAGAAATGCTTCAGCTCTTCTGACACAGGCTGGATCCAGTGCTCTCCAGGTCTGACAGCAGGCAGCTGACATTGAAACAAACAGTAATTGAGACATGAGCCTAAAACACAGACTTGATTTTTCCTGTTAGATGTCATTGCTAAATGCTTTAACAGTTTTTCGTTTCATTGCACCAATAAATATTTTTTACAATACTCTGATATTTTTTGTGACACTGGAATTTGTTTGTTGTTGTCAGGGTACATCCTCTTCAGCAAAGGAAATCTGTATCTCTTGTTTCAGATTTGTCTGATTTCTCTGTCTGGTATCAAATTCAACAAGGAGAAAAATGTTGCAGTGACTTTAAGGAGATCACACAGAAAGATTTTGCTGAGAGTGAAGAAGGTGACTGCATTGTGCTTGGTCAAGCAGGACATTCCTTGGCACTGCCAGAGTACTTCATGTTATCCCATCTCTTGTGGATGTGGTTCATTTATTTTTTTTCCTGTTCAATAAACTTCTGTTAATACTGTCCAAATAAATTCAGAGAGCTTTGAATGCAACATAATATTAGATAGATACAGAGTTCTCCCTTTTTCATCAGGGAATCTAAGAGCTCTTTGTTATGATTTCAGAGAATTAAAGCTTCACAGTATTTCCAAATTGTACCTGGAGGAATTATTTCCCTTAAGCTGAGTGAGCAGAAAGATGGATGTCCCTTCCTCATGCTAGGGTTGGGATAATGGACCCAGTGACTTTGGCAGCTGGAGCTCCAATAAGAGTCTCCTTGTTCTCGTGTCCACTGGCTCTGCAGCAGTGACTGGCCCTGGGCAGCAGCCACCCTCTGATGTGCCCTGAGAGATGCAGAGTGTACTTGAGAGCAGCAGTCAAAGCCTGGGAAAGGGATCTGGAAAGAAATAGGCRACACTAACAAAATGGTAGGAGCTGCTGTATTTTGTAAGTTGTTTTAAATAAAGAATCCATTTTAATCCTACTGGCCTCTTGCCTGCTTGCTTCATTCAAAATAAAACACATTCTCCAGAAAATGATTTTTCATAACCCAGCCAAGTTTCTGGTAAAGACCTCAGACATCCATAATTCATGAGCAAGGAAGGGTGTGGATATGTTGTGGGAACCAGATCCTCTGTGAACAAGATAATTTTCATTTGCTGATTATGTTGTGTAAACAATATGCTTTTAGGATTCAGAGGTACAAAACTCTGCATCTAGCAAAGTCAAGCTGTTGACTAATATGCTGAATGCAAAATAAATTAACCCAAAGCCTCTGAGTCAGCAACAAATAATTAAAGGAGTAGTATGATGTCCTTCAAAGGTTACTTCACCAGTTTTAATTTCTGTTCTGTATCTTTTAGCTGTTGARCAATCCAAATGCTGTTCAGCTTGAAAAATACTTGCACTTTTCATTATTGTGGATGCAATGGCAAGATTTGAGTGTTTGAAATGATTCAGAATGTTTATAGCTGAGAAACTACGGTAAGTAAATTGAAATGGCTAACCAGTTTATGCTTGCCAGAATGGTGTGAAAAGGACACAGTGGATAGYCACTGGATTTCCTCATGCTCATGAGTTTTGATTCCATATGCTAAAACTTTATCCCAAAGATATATAAGTGATGCATAAAATGCTTGTAATCCATAGAATAGATATTTCTATTGTATGTAACCGGTTCTCAAGAACATAACTAATTGCCAGGTATAGTTGTCAAGTGTGCTGCATTTACACCTTCACAGCTCTTGCATGTTGGATCCACAAAAGCACTTGACTATGATTTTTTTCCCCTAATTCTGCTAGGCATTTAAATCTCAAAACATCCTTCCCAAAGCTTATTTGCCAGCTTTCAYCTAAACATAAAGATGTCAGGATCTGTGACCACTGAAACTCTGCCCTTCATGTCTCTCGTGCCATTCTCAGAGTATGCCTCCAACATGCATAATAAAAGGAGAGGATATCTCCCTGCAACACTTTTCACAAGACCAAATTCTGGTCACAGCAACTTGTCCTTGCAGAGGTGTCCCCACAGGTCCAGCCACAGGCTCAATCAGCTCAGCAATACAGGTGCCATGCTGTACTCAGTGAGCTTAGGTGACTGCCACTCCACRAATCAAAAGCTGACCTAGCTGGGAGGAGGCAGTCTCCTATGATCCACTGCTGTCCCCTCATCCATTCAGGTAAATTACTATTTCATCGTAGAAAGCCATCAGGCATGATTTACCTTGAGTGAATCCATGCTGACTACTCCTGATCATCTTTTTGTCATCCCTGTGAATAGAGATGGCCTCCAGAGTGAGGCACTCTATAACCTTTCCAGGGACTGAGGTGAGGTTGACTGGCCAGTAGCTCCCTGAGTCTTCCTTCTTGCCTTTTTGAAGACCAGGGTGACATTTGTTTTCTTCCAGTCCTCAGGCACCTCTCCTGATCTCCATGACAATCCAAAGATGTTGTGAGTGGCCTCACTATGGTGTTCACCAGCTCCCTCAGCACTGGTAGATATATCCCATCAGGGTCTGTGGATGTCAAGTTTGCCAGGTGTTTCTCTAACCCAAATCTCCTTGTGCAAGAGCAACCTTATGCTGGTTTAAGGAGACTGTGAGCCTTGGTCCTTAGGCCTCAACACTTCACTTTCYAGAAACTGTATTCAAACGGAGGCCACCCCACCTTATGGAAATGTATGAACTGGAGCAATAGCCTTGACATGTTCCTGGGCCAGTATAGAGACTAACCATGACAGAAGGCAAAAATTATTTGGGTGCCACCGGGTTTATTGTGAATAACCACAGTGCATAGCTTACTGTGGTGGAAAGACACCATGACAGGCTGCCAGTTTTGTTGGACCTCTAGACTTTTAGCTTTCCTAGTAACCTAGGGGATACTGGGAAGATTTCAGCAGACCTCCTTGAGTGCTAACCCAAGAGCGGGATGGGGAAGAGGGAAGGCCACAGGAGATGACATCCGAGCTCCAGAGAAGGGYAACATCAAGCTGGGATCTCACTGTCCAGTTGCTCCCTTGGCCAATTCAGGGCATGTGGCAAGGTGCACTGATGCCCACAGAGACCCTTGCCTTCCTAGAGCAAGAGATTTATACTTTTCCTATGGTGTGGAGGCTTCCCTTCCTCTTTCATGGCAGGACAAGCAGTAAAAGCTACTTGAGCAGGGATAACTAGAGTGTTCAGAAAAGCACATTTACAATGGGACCTTCCCAGGGTCAGTATTTTTTAGAGCAGGATATGCAGAAAAAGAATTAAACAAGGACAAATGCAGCCATGTATGGAAGGTCTATTTTTTATGCAACAGGCATTAGGAGCTCTGGCTGGGACTTAAGGAGATTACAACCACATGAGAAGGCTAAATTACTTCTGTAAGAATCAACATCCATTTATTCAAACAGAATAGGAAAATTAGATGCAATTCTCTCCAGTCTGAAGCCAGTGTATCCACCAGCAAATTCCTGAGTGAGGGAGACAAATTGAAACAGAAAAGAGAGTGAGAAAAAAAATCCTATACCTTACACAGACATGCATATTGAGCAGAAGTAGAAGTAGAGATTTAAATCATGCTTGATGTCTGTGGTGCTTTATTACACATGGGCTAATGGGAAAATGAAAGAAATAAGGTGCCCAATTCATTGGCCCAGCTGCAAGGAAAGGACTTCCCCACACCTGAGGGAACAGGAAATTCATTTTCAAGACTGTATTGGGGATCATTCAGCTGGTTTTAACCCCAGTCCTTTGGGTATTTAAACAGTTCCTAGACTGGACATTAAAGCTTATAAGGAAAAGACAAATCTCCAAATTTCAGGCAGCAGACAAGAAGTGTCTGAATTTTCACAAGATAGGGATCTAGGCTGTACCTGGAAATATGTGTGTGCTGGCACCAAGGTGAAATACACCTGCACAAATGGGAGAACTGTATGGAATGATCTATTTGGCATTCAGAAGTGTGAAATTTCCAGCTTGTCTTAATGAGTTTGCTTGATAAGTGTGTTGCAGAGGTTTGGGTCCAAGAGCTGTGCACAGCATYAGCGTGTAGGGTCAGAAGTAGAAAGCTGGCTCTCAATCCTTGTGTCTTGGCCTGACCTAGAGCTGACTTGACCCTCATGAAATTCAGGATGTTCTTGTTATCAATTGTCAGAGACCCCTCCACTGGCACTTGAAAATTTGTGCTCTACATGGGGGTTGAGGCTGTGGGTAGTGGCTTGGCCAGATTTACACAGAGAAGGGATCTGGGATGCCTGGGTCTGACTGCTTGCCTCAAAAATTTGCTTCAGTCTCAGTCTCTCCAGCTCTCATTTTTATAGCACAAATCCCCAAAGTCCCTGCTCCATATTTATTCCTTCCTTGGCAAACCATGATCAAATTAGTGGAAGTTTTGACTAAGGAGAAGCAAATTTATACCCTGGTCCTTGGCCACCTGAGGATATATATGTGCTGGTGTGAGGAAGGGGAGGGGGGAAAGGGGACAAAAGGATCATTCATGGTTGCTCCCAGCCTTGAACCCATACTCCTACAAGGAGACCGGTCCTGCCAGCAGCGTCCATGTCATTGCAAACACAGACATGCAGACTGTCCTGAAGCCAGCAGCCTGACAATGGACACAGACTTGCTGTCAAGGTCTATCTGTCTGAAACCAATCCTCTCCATCACTRTGCAAAGGGTGTGGCTCTGGAGGCAGCCACCTTCCAAAGCTACTTCCTGATGTTCTCCTGCCTTGTGGCACCATATAGATTTCACAGCTTTCAAAGAATGAGACTGTCACAGGGTGGCCCCTATCACACCATGGCTACTGGGGACCAATGGTCCAGCCTCACAGACCAGCCCCAAGCTCCACAGGCTGCATGGTTTTGGCCAGCCATCCCTTGCACCCAAAGCTGGCTCTGTCAGCACCAGCCATCTGGGTGTAATACGAGTTTAAAACCCCCACAGCAGGCTCTGTGGCACAGTGGACATGCCCCCCATTGACTGAGATTGTAAGAGAAACGAAGAAAGTCTCCTCTGTCTGAGTTTAAATCACACTTCCTCAGGATGAGCATGGTCATTGAGGCAAAGAAGAGTCATTTATAAGCTGAAATTCTGCATGTGACTGAAATCTGTGTTTTTTGAGCCTGGGATCCAAGGGTTTCTAAGAAGTATGTTGAAAGTGATGAAGCAAAACAAGTTCATACATGATTCACAGCCATCTACACATGCGCCGTTTCTAAAGGGGTCTGCACATCTGCTGGAAAACATTTGTGAATGAATCTGCAGATTGCAGTACGCTAAATTAACTGCCAGCCTTCGSTAGCGTGAGGCTGGGCTGCTCAGTGCCAGGTATAAGATGTGCTTTGTGCACTGAGCTGTGCTTGGGCCAGTCGATGGATCCCAATATTCTCACTATCGTGACAACCGCTGCATCACTTGCATCAACCTGAACAGAACTCTGACAGGTGCTGATACACAACCCTCACACAAATATTTCAAATTCATGTTTGGAGACAAAATCTAATCAATATATGAAGTCGTTTCACCATAGCCTGTAGCCAATAGGAAAAAAAATTCCTACAAACTTGTTTCTGGAGGTTAAAAATAGCTTCTGTGTGTGTGAGTGAAATCAGTAAAATAGAAATGAGAAAGACAGAAGCAAGGGTATATGCTGTTTGCACTTCTAAGCCACCTGCAGTTGGTCTGCAGCTGGATAGGGGGGTTGATTTTCCTCTTCCTTGGGCAAGCACTCTTTGTATGGTGGGATTGGATCAGGGACAGAGGGCTTGTCCCATCAGCTCCCTGGCTGCACCCCTCTTCTCTCCATGGCCACAAAGCACAAGCTCATGTACCACTTTGCAGGTATGGCCCAGCAAGGAAATGTACCCACTGAGTCTTTAAAAATAAGCCAAAACAAGGAGAGGACTACCAGGGTGTGGGAGTAGTGGCACAGTGTCAGTGGGGTGTCCACATGGGCAGGTGTAGGGTCACCTGTGATCTCTAGAGCAGAAGGAGAGCTTTGCCTCTGCCCACTTGTGGGGTGCCCTGGCACGCTGACCCTGCAGGCTGCATGCAGGAGCAGCTGGGGCAGGCCCACAGCTCCACCAGCAGCAAATATCTTCATGTGGGGAGAGCACAGAGTCCTCCAAGCCATAAATTTCCTAGAGGAWGATTACGCTTTTTGGCAGCCTAGTTTTTGATGTTGCATCCACCCTGCAGCACTCTGCTTTCACTTACTGTGTGCAGTGTGTGATGTGGATTTTCATATAAGGTTGGTGTGCTCACTTTTGGAGCTGTGCAGCACCAGATGCTGCCCGTGGGCCCTCACATCTGGCGGAGCTACAGCGKCGAGGTCTGCGGGGGCCGCTTTCCCACAGATGCACACAAGCTCTCGCAGGGTGTGAAACYGCTCTTAAGGTCAAGATTGTTTTATGAGCCACCTCTTGATCCCATCTGTAACCCTCCAGCCCTCAGTGTGCTATTCGTTCATGACTAAAATAATACTGGAGTAATATTGTTGTGCTTATTCCTGCCTTTAATGTGATGGCTCTCTGCATGTGTAATGGCACCCAAAGTGTTTCTCTGATCTCAGAGCTCTGCAAATGTTTAAGCTAACAATGATATTAAAGTATTTTTCTTATCAAAAGCTTGCCTTTCTCATGAATTGTGCTGGTGTGTCAAAGGGAGACATGAAAATCCTTCCTTTTTCTGGTTTCTGTCTTCTCTTCACCCCGTACCTTCTGCCAGCTCACTTCCCCCCTTCTTTCCCCCTCCCCATCTTCCTGTCCTCTCTTCGGCCTCTCAGCCCTATCCAGCCTCATGTTTCCTTCCCAATGAAGTTGGGAGGCCTGGGGAAGATGTCCTGGCTCCTGAACTGAGCTGTTCCTCAATCAGCCAGCATACAAAAATTGTGTGGGTCCTTCCACCCACGTATCACAGGTTTTCATCAAACCTGTGGGCAGTAGGACCAGCTAACTTCGGCTCCAGGTTAGGGTGTGAAGGGAAGGGGCATCTGATGATGCTGTCTTCCCTTGTCACTGCTTAGGACACTGGTGTCAACTTTGTAGCAAATGTCTGCTCCTGGGAATGTAAGAGAAAGCTCAACTGTGGGTTTTTATTTTTCTTTCACAGTCCACATTCTGAATGCCAAATCATTGTGCTCCATGGAAAAACGAGAAGAAAGGACAGGTGCCCCTGCCCAGAGCTCTCTGATGAGTTTAGATTTCTAGGCTGCAGCTCACGAGAGCAGTATATAAGTTTTCAGTGTACAGCCTCAGTGTATCTCAGAAGAAGCATATTTATGCTGCTGTACAAAGTGCGTTCAGCYGTTTGGTCACATCACAGGCAGAACTAATGGATTGCTGTTGGCTTTCATCCACAGAGGGTAAAGGTTGTGTTGAGGTCTGTAATCTTTGACTGCAAATTACTTAATACCAACTGTGATTTGGGAAAAGGGATCACTGCATGAAGGGTGGAAAAATTCGCTTTTTCCCTAAAGGGCTACCAGGTCTGTGAATTTTAATTTTGCAAATTTAATACAGGAGGAAGTCATGGCGCTTTTTCTAGACTAAAGTCAGGAGCATATGGGGACAATTCCCTGCACAGCGTAGGGTGATCTTCCATCGCTGCTGATGTGACAGTTTTTTACTTCAGGTCCTGTAAGAAGAGCTTTCTCACTTGTCCTGCTGGAATAGAAGAGTTTTACTAGCTACCTTTTCTTAGTTCCCCTCACACAAACATATCCCACCAAAATGATAAAAATAGATGTTAAATTCCCCAACTGCTACTATAATTTCTCTGCTACACAAAAGGCCTAGCAAATACGAGATTTGTATGCACTTAAAAGATTAGGATCTGAATAAACATTTGGAAGGTTTCTACATGACGAAAAATGTGAACTCCAGTTTTTCAAAGTGACTTAGAAGCTGAGTTCCTCTGATTTCCAGAAAGACATTTAAACATCCTTTGGACTAAGACTTGAAGTTTAGCTGGTTTTACACACACCTCATGTACCTCATGCCTCAGTCATGGCACATTGAGCCAGACCGTCTCCACAGTATCCAAAGCAGTGCTGGTGAATTTCACCTACTGGCTCTGCTGGGCAAATTGCAACCTCCTGTAGAGCAGATGTAAGGTATAACTCAGGAAAGAAGACTCTGGAGAGTTTCTCCTTTCTCAGCYCCTTTCCAATTCTGGGAAACCTCCAGAACAGGACAAAGATCCTCTTTCAACCAGAGAATGATATGTTGACCCAGGCCACCTCAGCACAGGCAAACTGAAGGGCTGGCTTTTGTCTCCCTCCCCTAGCTCTTGGSCATGTGCTAATGCTCTAGCTTCCTTCCACATTTCTCCCCTGTGGATATTTCATGTGAGATTTACTATCTCTTTTTAGTTATGCACAGAGGCTCCCTTTTGCTGAGGAATTTCTGAGGATATTTGAAGTAATATTGGTGAATTGCCTTAATGCATTATTCTCTTGCGCGTGGAAATTCTTGGAGTCTCAGGCGGGTCAAGGTTTTGAGATTTTCTTGCCTCTAGTGATCTATTTCCGGTTTTGYCAGAGAGCCTGAAGTTTCCTTCCCTCCCTTATGACAGCAACATCCATCTGAGGAAGAGGAGGCAGATCCTGGAGAAACTGCATATGTGCCTTCAAACAGGGGAGAACCTTCTTGGGACTTGGTTCATATCAGGAATTTCCCTAAATTCCACTCACATTGAAGAAATAATTCAGAACTCATTATTTCTTTAATCAGRCACTGAAGTCCCTGTTTATTTAAAGATCTGCAGAGATAATCGGAACTAATCATCATGTGGAATACAAATAAAGGCATTCCTCCTTAATAGGAGGAGCAGATCTAAACCACTTGTTCTCCAACTGAACTCAGATGCACTAAGATGAGCTTTCTGTACTTGTAGTGATTATTATTCTGTCACTAAAGGAATAAAGGGAGGAGATACCCTGTTTTACAAGGCAATAATTGTATTTGCAGGAAATGAAACATTCTGAGTTTGACTCATTAATTGTATTTACAATGGAATGAACCATGAGGAAGAAGTCTGAGTCATTTATCTCAGTGAAAGAAGTGAATTATTCCTGCAGATGAGGCATTCTTTCTATTCTAAGGGAAGGGAAACTAAAACATTTATATTATCAACAAAAACTATAGTAATTTCTTCCAATCATGTTCTACCCTCAGATGCATCTCTCTGGGCTGAACCTGTATATTTCCACTCTTCAACAAAAATGAGGAATCACTCTAGCAGCTCTCCTAGTTGCATCCTCTGCACATTTCTGCTTTAACCAACTGTTGCACAGAATGAACATCATCTTTCTTTTCCTTTTGTGCTAATAGCTGTCTAAATCCAAGCTGAGCTGTCAGCTTCAGTGCTGAGTGCCAATAGTGATACCCAGGAGAGCACTGATTTATTCAGGGCTCCAGCTGACACTCAAGGGAGTCAAGGAGAAGGTTAGATCAGACCAAGCCAACATTTATATAAGTAAACAWAGGAAAATCCAGACTGATTTGTTGTTTCAGAGATATACAGAGGGACACTAGAGAGACAAATTCAAATGCCTGTAGGGAAGGCTGTTCTCTTCACAAATAGTGCCACTGCTTATGATGCTGCAGCAGCATCTTGGATGTGGTAGTATTTCAGCTGTTACCCCAGAAAAATGGCATATGTATTTCTTAAGGAGATAAAACACATCAGAAGCAAATACATAGAGAGAAAGATTGCAGGAAAGTTCAAAATAAAAAGCTGATAAAAACCTTTATGAGGAAAAGCAAACCTTCCATTGGAGAATTTGTTTCATTGGAATCAAATAATCATACCATCATCTTCAACATCTGAAAATGACTGCAAGTATAGGACACATGCCTCCACTGTGGTTTAGACAATCCATGGACAACAAGGATGGTGTAGAAACCATTTTCTGTCACTGCTGGGTCTGTGGAATATGATCYGTTTCACAATGTAGCATATATATAATCACATGTCTCTTCTTCTATGTAGATTTTAGTTGATGCCATGCACTTAGATTTTGCACACTGAATAACATATTTATCAAAGAGCCCTGAAGGAAAGATACTGTAAACCATCATCTCAATTAGCTTAGGATCTGCAWTGGAAAGGGGGGAAACCTATGCACTTGATATTGGTATCTCTTTTACCAGCTTCACGGAGATTCCTTCCAGCACCACCGCTGGAAGGAGGAGACCCCARTGATGCACTTTACTCATCTTGCCTGATAACTATCAAGTGGTAGGGAGATGGTAAGTAGAAAGGGAAATGGGGGTCCTGGTTGATGGCAAGCTGAACATGAGTCAGCTATACCCCAGCACTCAGGAGGGCCCCCTGGATGCTGGGGGTATTGCTGCTCATGTTATTGACCCTGAAGCTGATCGGGAGCAGTGAGCATGGATTCACTCAAGGTAAATCATGCCTGACCACCCTGATGACCTTCTACAACGAAACAGCTCCCTGCGTGGATGAGGGGAAAGTAGCAAGTATTGCCTAACATGACTTCAGCAAGGCTTTTGACAGTGTGTCTCAAAATATCCTTATAGCCAAACTCAGGAAGTGTGGACGGATGAGTGGACAGTGAGGTGGATTGAGAACTGGCTGAACAGCAGATGCCAGATGGTCACAGTCAGCGTCACAGGGTCTGGTTGGAGGACTGTCATGAGTGCTGTCCTGCAGGGTTCAATACTGGGCCCAGAATCGTGTAACTTAARYATCAATKATTTGGGTGAAGGAGCAGAGGCCTCCTCAGCAGCRAKTTCACCAACACAAAGCTGGGAGTGATGCCAGGAGGACTGGCCAGTAGCCCAGACCTTGACAGCTGCCGATGCACTGTGTGCAGGGATGAAGGGCAGGCGATGCTCCTGGCAGGCACCAGGCTTTCCAACCTCTGGCTTTCCAACCTCTCCTCCTTTAAATGGSAGTCCTGAGGGTTGCACAGGAGCTGTTTCAGGTGCGCAGCCTCCCAGAGCACCAGGGCTCCATGTTCCTTCCGCAGGAGCAGGATTTGTGAAGAATGGTGTGCAGGGGGACCTCAGCAAATTTTCTTTCTTTTAGGGCCTCCCTCTACTTGCAGGTTTTTTTCAGTGTTGGGGTAGTCCCTGTCTCTCTTGACCACCCTTAGGAGAAATGCTGAGCTCCTGCTATGAACATTAACTTCAGAGGGAGTTGCGGGTACTCAACACTTCTCTGTGGTGACTCATGGATATCCGAGGGCGCTGTGGGACCTTAGCACCTCACATTTGGTTTGTTGGAGATCAGGCCCTCAGAGAGGCTCCAGGAAAGGCCATAACAAACTGTGGGACACATGTACTTCTGTTAAAAAAAAMCCTAAAACTGAGCTTTTCCAAAAAAAACCACATGCAACCAAGGCTCCAGGGATGTTGAAGTATTAAGGAGCTTGTAGTACTTTCTTGAAATTCACACCATTCTGTTGATGTAAAAAAGGTCTCCTGTGTACAAATTTAAGAGACTTGACTGTGCTCTTCAGAAGAAGAAAATACACAATACCAAAAGTAAACATATAAATCAGTCAGAGAACCTAGAGATTAAGGAACAGGTTCATAAAGCGTTATGTCCCATATTTGGAAAGTGCCAAAAGTTGCTCKTAATGACTTTGGAAAAGGTATGTGCACTTTCTGTAGTCCTAGTTCTTTTTCCCCTTGTTAATAAAAGGTTTCTTTCTGMACTCGAAAAACTCACATGCCAGAAAAGGGGGAAAAAAGATGAGTGGAGTTTAACAAAAAATAATAAAAATCATGCATGGTTCAAGTGCTCAGCCTAAGCTTTATTTTTTCAGTTGACATTTTTCCCAAAAAGACCAATGTGTAAATTAAAACACACAGAGGCAGGTCTGAATTATACCCTGATCATTTATAATATGCAAGGTTTTATGTGACTTTGTACTCCCTTGTGCAATAAAACAATAAGTAGTTATGCAGCAGCCAGAGTAGCCAGTGATTCCACAAGATGCCAAGACCCTTCTTAAGGAAATGTACTCACCACTCTGTAATGAAAGCCTTTTGTACTGTCTGTGGTGCTTCAAGGATTAACAGAATTTCCAAAGACAAGGGATGAATGACATATAGTAGCCAGAACCACAGAGGTCGGTTTGGCCCAGAGGTGACCACATGCAACTCAATTTCTCTGAAGCTTCACAGCAAGTGTGCTTTCCCCACACTGTGGTGAATACAATTCATTTCCACTTGGCTGCCAGATGGTTCCTCCTGCACCAGTTGTTCAAATCTGCTCCTTTGGCTGATTTTGTTATTGTCACAGAAACTGTAAAGAAAAAGCTTGCACATTAACTCTGATGTGTTCAGTAAACTGTGTTCTGTGTGATTTCCTTCCTCTGTGAGAGAAGCAAAGCTTCSATTGTATGTTTTTAGTGGGTGGTAAAAAAGGAAAATCCAAAAACCAGAAGAGTGGGAAACAATTATTTGCTTSTCCCCACAATCAGAAAACAAGAGGCCTCCAATGAACTGCTTGGGCAGAACAAGGCTTAAACCAAACAGGTCTCTTCACCCAATTGTGCAATGTCCTGACACAAGATGTCATGGTGGCTTAATGCATATGTAGGCTAAAACCRAGGTTAGAACAAATCCATGGAACTCTGTTGATGGCTACTCCGTGATGACTGTCCAGATGGACATTCCAGGTCAGGTTGAATGAGGTTCTGTGTAACCTGGTCTAGTTGAAGATGGCACTGCCCATAGCATGGGGGTTGGACTGGATGACCTGTAAAGGTCCTTTCCAATCCAAAGTATTCTCTGGTTCTATGAAACCTACACATAAAGATGTTCCCCAAACGCTGCCTGGAACTGCAGAGATTTCATTTCTTATGATGCCATGAAATATCCTTTGCTGACCTTTTCCAGGTGAGGTAATCAGCAAGCACTGTGATGCGCTGCAGCAGTTCACTTTAGTCTTAAGCAACAAATGCAGGGCAGGGGTGAAGGAATTGTCATGGCCTAAAATTCTGACTTTAGATTATAGCAGCAGTGTCAAAACTGACACCAGTCAGACACAAGATTCTGTAGATAGAGTGAACTTTTGGACATTGCTGAAGTATTTTGCTGATTAATCACAGGCCTTGGCTGCAGCTGAAGACACTGAGAGAAAGATATACTGAAGAAATTTGCTGTCATTAGCATTATACCAAACAAAACCTGAACTTTGTGTATTTAGGGAGACTGAAGGGAAGATTAAAACAGATCAGTGCAAAGATATTACCAGATACTACCTGCTCATTCTAAAGACCAAGAAAAACAAGCAGCGGGTCTCTACCCACTTACTCTTCTGTGTGTCTATGAAGGTCTACACTCATTTGTACTGATGCCACTTGTCCAGGACCACAAAGGTACTTGGATATGAGAGCTGAGGGGTTCCTGGCCTCTAATCCTGTATGCTGGACAGGATGGCTTTCCAAACAATCTCCTGTTTGCTTGCATCCTTTTAAAAGTCCACATTCCCAGACTGAGGAATTCTTTAATATTTTTGGACTTCACATATTTCCAAGTGGACCTGGAAAATAAACCAACCTTCGGGTGATAAATCAAAGATTAACTTATGTAAGAAAACCAAAAAAAAATCTCCTCCAATCGTACATGCAAACAGTAACTTATCACACATGAAATTCTAGATGTCAGAAAGTAGCCGTCGCAACCCAAGCATGCTGCAACTCCCTTGGAGAGCGGAGTGATAAATCTGTATTTTTTGCACGAGATGAAGCATTATCATGCCCTGGAGATTGACTGGCTCTGCATTCATGAAAGGCAAATAAGGAGCCAGTGACCCTGGAAAAATCTCGTACTGGTCATTAACAAACAGCCGGTAACATACCTGTAAGACTTGCTTAATGCTTACTGATAAATGCTAATATATATTGCTAGCAAATTCTCTGAAAGGGATCCAGACCTTGAATGGACTATTTCCTGTAGAGACAGTCTGACTGGGATTTTCATTCATAGGCCTTTGAGGTTATTCCAATACGTCTGACAGTGCTATACACACCAGAGCTTCATTCTTCCCTCTCCTACACCATGTATATCAGAAATAACTTCCAGACACAAAGAATTCTCACTAAGGAAGTGTTGAGATGTTGGTATGAAAAAACATATTTTGTCAAAATATTTTTGTCTCAGGGTTTTCACTTGTTTTATATTATTTTTTAATAGAAAGTGCATTTGTTTAAAAATATTTCTGCTTTTCATGCTTATGGTAAAATATTTTTAAATTAGAATTCTGTCTATAAGCCAAAAAAAATTAAACAAAAATCTATTTAAGAAACTGAGCAATGTTCAGGGTTCTTTCTTAAACTTTTGGCAAGGAATCTTGAAATCAATGAAATGTTATTTTCTTGTTGTTTCAATTGACTTTTCAAATTCTCTCATCAAGTCTGTAAGCTTGCTGAAATAAGAACCAGTCTTAATGGTACCACATAAATAGCACTGCAGTTACCTGCATATTTTTGGATTTGCACGTGACTTCTCTGCTACCTCTCAACATCATAGCAGTTCCCCATTGTCCCCTCAGTGACTTTGCAGTTTCACAGAGAATGGGAGAGGCAAGTGGACTCATGACGTTAGAGGTTTTGGCCTTCAAGGTAAGCAGTGTTTGGCTTTTTTTTTTTCCTTTTTGTGATGGAGAATAGACCAAAGGTGACAGTTCAACCATTAAAACTGTATTTCATTCAACCTTTCTGCCCACCTTATTAGATAGCATTTGTAGGACTGCCCATCCAGCTTTGGCCATGGTCACCTATTCCAGCCTCCTGCTCTAACCTGGGTCAACACAGAGTTCGGACCTGGATGTTCAGGGTTTTGTCCTGCTAGGAACTGAAGGTCATCCAGCTAGAGAGATCTTGCAGCTTCTCTGGGCAGTCTCTTCCAGTGCTTGACTCTACTGACAAATGGATGTAACTTAGCCATCTAGCTATGAAAGGGGTCATCACAAACTGATCCTTTAATAAGGAAAACGTGATTTATGAATGCTATACCACACTCTGTAGCTTCTCAGTTCTGGGAAGCCATTGATGTTTAAAGGGGATATGGAACATTTGCATTACAATCTGCAGAGAAAATGGCTGAAAAGAATCTTGGAATTTGATCGTTTGTTGGACTTTACAGGTATCTGGGGATGTGAAGCAGGGGACATGACTGAAGCAGGGTCATAAAAGTGGCTGTAGCATTGTGTGGTATCCCCTTCTACAGCTGCCTTCTCTAAAGTACTAYGAATACTTGGTTAATGTTCATTTTGGAAAAGGTCACTTGGCTTTTCGAAAGTTTTCCCTTTCCTTTTGGCTAGGAGCTTGGGGTTTCCATGGGCTGTTTGCTTTGTAKTTGGGTTCAGGTTAGCTTCTGGTGGGGCCACCTCTCACATTCTTATACCCTGAAGACAGCCATTCATAATTCTCTCCTCTTCATCACAGTTAAGGTAAGTACAAAGCTATAGTCATTATTAACATATTGTTAATGAAACAACCAGCTAATTCAAAAGACATGGGCGTTTCACCCAGTCCTCAAGAGCAGATTTCTTGCTTGTTTTTTGGGGAGAGATTGACAGCTGCAGCCTATCTAAAAAAATCTCTAGTTTGGGAAATAGAGCAATTCTTCCACATCAAATTATATTGATTCAGATGCTGTCACATCATTTAGTCTTTCTTTGGAGTCAATATCATWCATGAGAAGCTGTAAATTGTTTCCTGATTATGTAAGACTGAAATCCTCAATCTAACTTGCTTGTGTTGGACCTCTTGTCTGCTGGTAATATATCTGATCATGGATACTTGCTTCGCAGCTGGGGATATTGCTGTTCTAATTGAACCTGCTCTCTGGTGGTTCCTGCCTTATCTGAGTGTTGGAATACATTCCTGGTGATGACTCTGAAATATGGTTCATCACTGATGACTCTGAAATATGGTTCATCTTTGCTGTCTGTGTTCTTTAAAGTATAGCCAGATGGGGAGAATATTATAAAATGTAAGATCTAGTGTATTTGTATTTCATGGGGACACTGCAAATTCAGTCTGAGCAATGTCTGAATGTAACTGCTTTTTGGCTGCATTAGGGATGTCTTGTCCTCAGCTTTGGAAAGACAGAAATAGTGATGCTGGATATACTGTCTTCTTGGCTAGAAGGGGCTTATCTGGAGACTGTGAAACAGCTTAATAATACTGGCATCATTTTAGATGTCTCCATGCACTTGGAAAGCCTTGAGCTGGCTATAGGGTCAAAACATGATTTCCAGCTACGTGCTTTGCATAAGTGATTCCCTCATTTATCTCATGATAATCTGGWGAGTCAAACATGGCTTATAACTTATTGACAGTACTCATGAGCTTCCATCCTTAACAATATTCAGTATAAGTGTGTCTTTTTTAAATATATATTGGGTACCTTTTCAGATGTGGTGAAAGTTTGGTGAGCCTTAATACTATATGAATCTACAGCCTAAAAGTAGCCTGGTTATATTCAGGCATATGAATCAATTTGTTCCCCATTTCATAGGTGATTTTTTCAGTCACAAGCCCTTTGGCAGATATGTAATATTCCAAGACTGCAAGTTTGTATGATTTCCTCTTTCTGAAATCTAGTTTGTTTTTTCTCCTGTTCACATCAAGAATGGCTTAAAATAAATGTGAGGTTTCTTTTTTTATTTTCCAGTGATGAAATTGTTACAATCACTGTTGCTGTTCAATAATTTATTTTTATTAGTTTTATTTATGCTTCTGCTTTAGATTCTCTTTTTTTTTTTGGGGGGGGGGGGTGGGCTGGGAACATGGATGACTGGAGTGTCCCTTAATTGCAAGAAAATTGGTATGGGAGCCATTACTGAGTGCCCCTCTGGGTTTGAAGAGGTTAAGTTTGCAGCCCTTTTTAATGCTGATACTTCAATGCTGTATTTGTTTAATATTCACTCCTAAGTCGGCTTTGTCTTGCACCTATTTGGAGGGAGGGCTCTATATACTTTGGTGATTTCTCAGGGTATGCTTGTTTCTGCCTGACTGAGCACATCTTTAAAGATCTTTTCATACAGTTGCACTTGTGAGTTTTACTATAATGGTATTTATTGCACCTTCTTTTCTCTCCTTCACGGAACTTTTTTTCCTAGAGTGTTTTTTTTTTCAAATCATTCACTGACACCTGCATCATCTCCTGAGAAAAAACATATTGCCATTACTACCTCTTCACRAGTCTGAGCAAAGTCTACCAGGTCTTTTCCTGATAGGTCATGATGCCTGACCTTTTCATCAATTGTGTTTCTGGATTTTAGGTGGCCCTGGTTTATCACCAGCTCCTCTGAATCAAGGGGCCCAGAACAAAACAGAGTACATGAGTTATGCTCTTGGAGTCAGTGGGACTGCTGGTGTGACTGAGTGCTCACCAACATGAGCCAGGATCTCATGCCTGAGTTCTGAGTTGTGAAAAGGGGAATGCTTTATGTCACTGATTTACTCAGGTTCCCTTGGAACATGTCCAAACATAGCAATGTGCTTTTTTGCACAAAGCATCCTGTCATACACTCATGATTAATTTATATACCGTCACTGCCTGGTCTCTTTGTTGCTGCTCTCTAGCCGGGGTTCCCTCATCGGGTACAGTGTTTCTGCAGGTATTATTTCCCCCTAGCCTCCTGTCAACCAGAGTAATAACTACAAATAAGTGATATTGCCCATATTGGCAATCCCGAAAGAAAACTCGGCTTTGTTTTTCCTGGGAACCTTTCTGTACATGCAGAGGTCAACTTTATGTGTTCAAACACATTTAACGGGGAAGGCAGTGGAGCACAGCCTGGAGTGGTGGCAGTGGGGGAATTACTCCCAGGTACTTGGGRAGCTGAATATTGATTCCTCTGCTGAAAATTACCCCCTTTACCACCCAGTGTTTCACTAGGGCTCTGCCATGATAATGCACAAGCTGACAACCTGCAAAAATCACTGTTGACATCAGACCAAACCAGCCTACTGGGAAAGAGCAGTTGGAGTTTTGTCGGACTTTAACAGGACAAATTTAAAGTCGGACTTTAACAGGGAGCAAATCTTTCTCTACATAAGCAATTTTCTTCTCCAAGTGACATATTCCCCCTACACTATTTTGCTTTAAATATAATTAAATGCTCCCAGTTGCTACAAGTAGCACCACTCTGAATGAAAAGTGCTGTTAGTCTTGTTTATTTTGGCCACAACGGTTGTGCTCCGTTGTATTACTGCTCTCCACGACTTGTGTACGTATTATTCCTTGACTCATTATGTGTAAGCACCAGGGGAGGTGCAGWGGCCAAATGTGATCCACAGATGTCCAGGATTTCCCCCGTGCCTCCCCTCTGCTCCGCTGCTGTCCCGTGGAGCTGGCTGAGGAAAGCCTTCCTGGTCCCTTGGGCTGCTGCCATCCTCCCCACTGGCCGTGCGCCGCTGTGCGCACATCAGAAGTGGCCATCAGACGTCTGGCAGACCGCCAACACCGTGCTCGGTTGAGCAATATTTGGGAGCTCTCGTATGTTGTTTATTGCAATTACCGCTGGGCAAGCCCTGTGGAGTTTGGTTTGTTTGAGCTACTACAATCAAAGCTGCAGGGTTCAGCTTCCAGAGGTTAGCGCTTGAGCAACCTCTCTGTATTTACTTGAAGGTTCAGGATCTATTAAAAGGAACCATTCTGCTCTTTTGTCTCCTGTAAGCTGTATCACATTTGSCAGGAGTGAAAGTACAATGGTTTCTTTGTATGTAATATATTGCCTAAAAAAAGGTATGTGATTGGAATGAGAGAGGTGCTGGCTGCAGTTACTGCCCGACGAGAGAGGGATGTATTTCCTCTGATGTAGAACCACTGTGAAATCTGAAGAAATGGTACAAATCAATTGACATATTGCACATAAACATGGAGTTTGTACTCACAACTCCTTGCTTATGTGACAGRTAACATCCTGGTAAAAAGAAAGTGCTCTACAAATCCAGTGTTCATGTCATTATCTAATGTGACGTTCTAATTTTTTTTCCCCTCACATTTCTTCTTATATTCTGGATGGTKAAGATCAAAATCAGTCTGACTTTTYACWAATAGCATTGTGAGAGGTCCTAGTCCTTTGGGCTGAGAGGACCATACCCATTTGCTTCCAAATTATTTTCTTTAATTCCTTTATCACCAAGAAAATCTTTATCACCAAAAAACTGTTGATTTCAAAAATTTCAAGAACACTGTTTCTCATACAATGTCCATTCCACAGCATCTCCCAATAATCTTGACTGGTGGTGTGACACAGAGGAAATTTTTCCTTTTCTTTAGTTTTGTGTTGCATTTCCACACACAATCATAGGATGCAGGATGCTGAGACAGGGAACATGGATTTAGTGTTATCCTCAATATTTAGGGATTTTATTTAAAGAGGAAAGATGGAGTGTGGGATAGAATTATATTACCTAAACTTGTCAAAACTGGATCATTTAGTCATATTAAAAAACAACCATTTGAAACTCTGCTCTTTTCAGTATTAAAATTTCTGTGAATTATAAATTTAAAAAAAATAATGTACATGATTGATATGCATGATTTCGTGAAAACAATTCTTCTGTAGGTCACCAGTTTTGTCAAGGTAGACTTAAAAAATTGTGCAGTAGTTGAGTCATGTCTGTCCTACTCAAAACTGAAACCATCTTTTCCTTTCAAGCTGAGCACAAGAATTGTATTTTTCAGCATGGATCCCACTGAAATAATATTTATCAACTACACAAATTCAGAAAGCAGATCATATACATTATGGCTAAATGTAGAACATACATATGTATTAATTAYAGTAATCAAAGGTGTAGTCTCTTTGAAATAATAATATTGAAGCAGGGATCTCATGTAAACTACAAATTAAGCTTTAACTTATTATTTTTGTTTCATCCATTTTTTTCTGCCTAGAATTTAGTGTCTCAAGACTGCAAGTTCTTAACTGTAATATCCCCATTTTTCTTCTGGGAAKTTTCTAGCCATTTTGCAAGAGGGGAAGCAAAAATATAAATTAATTTTATTGAAATAAGGGGCATGCCTCATTGAACACTTATTTCTTTAACAGTTTATTTTGAGAACTTCACCATTTCAAATAATGACATAAACGTTATGATCATATCCTGGTAAAATATTGATTAGAATTTTTTTTTCCTGAGTTGATGAGTCCATAAAGCTTCTCTTCTCAWTGTGCAATTTTGGGTTCTTCTTTCACCTTCAATATCATCCTGGAAATTTCATTCACCTTTAAAATTAATTTATTTCACTAACAGATTTCACAGGGATTTRTTCCTAGAATAATTTGTGTCTGATCTGATGCATGGACTGAAACAAAATTTTCCAGGTAATAGAACTTCTGTGACCGTAACATATGATCCGTGCATTTTCTGCTCAATAATCAAGACTTTCTAAATTCTCTCAGTATCAGTTTCTTTGGATTTTCCCACCTGTGTTGCCATATSAACCCTCACTGGGTTCGAGTTTCATTACATTACGTTTCACACTTTATGGCTGGCAAGGTCACAGCTTGCCCATGACAACATTTTCWTGATTTGTGGTTCTTTTTAATGTTTTCAGGTTGCCAAACAAAAAGGACATAGCATGATCCATAATAGTAGTTAATATTCAGTTCTGCAGATGACTCTGACTGAAGCAAAACCTTCACAAATATTGTGTCACCTACATACTGTAAATATAAATGACCTTCATTGGGTAAGTCAGATTTTTATTTACCACAGCAGCATGCCACTTTCCTGGAAAATTCCTGGAAATACCCTTTACTACTCAAGCAGTTCATCAGAATCCATGAATTTGACTTCACTCCATTAAAAAATGTCCTGGGGTGATATTCCCACTTCAGGGGGAAAAAAATAAGTTGAAAAACCGTGGTCACATTCTTCGTATTCTGATCTTGTTGTGAATAATTGCTGCATAGGACAAGTTCTTGTTGGCAAGATAATATATTGTACTTAGCATTTTCATTAGAATCTTCCTGTTTTTTCCCTTCTCCTGAAAGTTCTGAAAATAAAGTATGTCACCACCATTCCTTGTGGTCTTTTGGAGCGTATCAACAGCTCTGTGATGACATGGGGAAACATGGTACCATTCAGATTTGTCTCAGGTCTTTTCCCAATTAGTGAATCCAAACTGTGTGAAAGCTCGCTCTGTGTGCTTCATCAAAAGCAGTTTGCAAAACGGTAGCAACAAAGTACATTACCCCCATTAGCATCAGAAAAATAGGCCCTCTGAAAATCACAAAACTGGGATAAGCATAAAGGCAGGCTTGTTTTTCTGAAGTCATGCACAGGGAGAGCCCTAAGTCACAGTTGATGAGGTGTTTAATAGTGTCAGGCAATTAGCATTTGGTTCTTGTTGCAGACGACACCGGAGAYGTGTCAATCCTACAACCAGCTAAATTTGATCCACTTGTTGTTGAATGTCTGATCTCCTTCTTTTTAATCAGACATGGTTCAAGTGATTCCATTTCTGTGCTTTTAAAATCTACACTTTAGGACTTTTCCTTTCAGTCGGTCAGTGATCACTTGGTAAGAATGGCACGGGATTAAAGAATTAGACCCACACAATACTAAAACATGTAGCTGGCCCCTGGCTTTTGTGCAGCCACTTGTTCTGTCTAAAAGGGTCTGCAATGCAGCAGACGGGAGAAAGGAAACAGCCTTCACCTGATCTGTTCATTGCCCAGAAAACAATTGCATTTACTCTTTGCTTATATAACCCCTGCTTTCCTGCCTTAGCTAAGGATCCTGACAAGGACAACGGGACAAATAAGATGCCAGTTGGCGGTCCCTTGACCTCCAGGGCTAATAGTGCTGGGGTCAGAAACTCCATGTTCTCTGGCTTTCCTCCTCCTTATGCACAAGGAGCTCACAGAAAATCCACAGGACAGGGAGGGGAGCAGAACCACAGATGAACTGAAGAAACCATCCCAGCATATTGGCAGATGGGACCTACATCCATCTCAGGTGCTCAGCAAAGTCAGCTTGCTTCTCTGCCACATGCAGGAACTTATCCACAAGATATGGAACAGCCTGAGCTCCTCGAAAGAGCAGCTCCCTTTAGCCAGTCATGCCTAGACCATAGCAAGGAGGGGCAGGGCTCTCTGGTCTGCCCAATGTTAGCCACACAACGTGCCTAGAAGGGAGCAGAGGTCTGCAAACATGGAGCTGGCAAGATTAGGTTGGTCCTGTGCTTGTCCATCTCTGCCCATCCTCCCCACAGGAGMTCAAAGCATGTCTCCACAGACACCTACTCACAAACACAGAGGGAAGGGACAAGGAGTCCTTGAGCAGCAGACAAGAAAGGTGACTTTTATCTTGAAGGTAGTGAAAACYATTTTTTTTTCTTTTTTCAGTATTGTAAAATAGAAGGCTGCTGTCACATCAGGTTGGACTAGGGGCACTTAGTTTACTCTGTAGGGGACTTCTGTGATGCTATAAAGTGTCTGCCTTCACCTTGTAGATCAGGCATCAAACTGAAACATGGTGCTGTTAGATATTGGGCTGTAAACTGCTGCAAGTGGGTATCTGCTGGGAGCAAACTTTTTTGCAGAGAAAAGTACTAACAAGAGGTTGTGAGAAGTACCTGACTCAGGCACACCCTTCACTCTGCTGCTTGGCTCCCTTTCTGAAAAGCTSCCTTTTGGTACCTGTGGAATGTAAATGATTCCATCTTATGGTCCTTTCTCATGCATGCTTTCCTTCCTCAGCAGCATGAAAACTTCTATCTTGCATTTGTAACTAAGTCCTACTGCCCCTGGCCCTGGGGAGCCTGGCTGGTTATTTCATAACCACCTAGGGGATGTGAATTTAAAAAATGTGCTTGAACAAGTTTGGGAAACATCCCCTCTATCCCCAGCTGCAGATTGCAGAGAACCCAAGGTGTTTTTGGTGGCCAAAAGCTAAAGAAAAAAACCTACTTTATTACCTTTCTATGGGCTTGTCTTCAGCATAAAAGTTATGAGGAAGATATGGGCTTCCATGAGATGTTCACACTTCCATCATCCATATTCACACAAATAGTGATAACAATGCTGCTCATAAAYCTAGCACACTTCTTTGAGAACAAACAGTACTTGAGATTATCATGATCAGCCCTAAAGTTAGGCATAGTTTTCAATTTTTAATTATTTCCAAAGCAAACAGAACTATATAGAAAAATGCTGTTATCTGCAAAATTCCAGATTTTTCTGTATGGGGATAAGATAAAGACTTGGGTAAGATGTGCAGCAAGTGCCTTAGCTTTTGTGGTGACTATTTTCTCCCATAGCCTTTAAATTTTTGGTAGAAATTTTTGCCAGCAGAGGTTCTGTGCTCCCATTATATTTACAATTCTGAGTGATCTTGTTGCCATTTCAGGATATGGAGTAATTTCACCCAGTGTAGGGTGTCTGCTCACAAACATCTGTACAGCTCACACAGAGAATTTTGGCACATGAAATAAAAGGTTAAGGATGAGGTTGCTTCTTAGTGCAAGAAAGAAGTATTTAGTTCATTTGCAATCTCTTTGTACAAAAGGTTGCACTTAGAGCAAAGGGAGGTGACTGGCTTGGCAAAGAGTCATCTGGGTTGTGAAACACAACAACACCCYTGTGGAAGCATCAGTACTGCGGACTCACTAGAGACAGAGAAGGTGATGGAGGGGTGTAAAGAGAAGACAGCCACAGCTGCAAGGATTTCAGCAGCCTCTCAACACCTTGAATCTGTTGGGAAAGCTGCTGCTGCTCGTTGGGAACACACCCGGCGCCATGGAAATTATGCCATATTAACTCTACCAGCCTCAGAACAGTCCAGCAGCAAGAGAGTCAGAGAAAGCAGGTCAAAAAAGCTTTTGTCAGCTGTGCATTGTGCTGTGCTGTACTTAGATGATGGGTCTTACTATCCAAGCACCAGCAATATTCAAAAATAAACTAAGGAAGCAATAAATTTGCAATATCCYCCAAAAGCCTAGGGTTTAACAAATGTATGGTCTAGTTCTCCTCTTTTAATGCTTCCTGTGTGGCTGCAATGAGGCTCTTGGAGTTAGTCCCAAGCACAGCCTGCATCAGGTAGACATCAAATACAAAACAATATGAAAGAAAAAGCCATTACACAGTTGAAAATGCCCTTGAACTTTCTCGGCAGGCACACAAAGCCACCTGTTTTCTCACTTGCGTTGTTGCGCTCATGTTATGGGAAGACTTTGAACTCATGTAGAGTCTGATTCTGAAATCTTATACAGGAAGCTTAGCTGCTCTGTCCAGTGCTGCCTCTCCACAGAGAACTGTCATCTGGGAGCCTCTTCCAAAATGTTGGCATGCACTCTGGGGGACAATGTGCCTCAGGACAACTTTTCGTTTCAGTCACTCCTGTCACACTGAAATGGGTTTGTAGCACAGCCCTTGTCTGAGAAGTGACAAAAATAACACTTCTCAGGAAAAATAGCACTTCTCTCCCCAGGAAGTCTGCTCCCTATTAGGCACTGCTTTATGAATTGAGCTAAATCTCATTGCAATATTGCCTTTCTTCTCAGAAAGTTGTGGGAAATCATTTGGGTCGTTTACGTATTCAGCTGACTGAAGGTATAGGAGCTGCTCTGCAACACAGGCATGAGTCCAGGTTCAAATAAAGCCCAAGGTSTGAGCCCTGTAATCCAGAAAAATCCCCAGGCATGAGGAGAGCCAACATAAGRTCTGAAGCGTTTCCATARCTGATCATAGAATGGTTTGGGTTGAAACTTGCCTTAAAGATCATCTAGTTTAAACCACCCAGCCACGGGCAGCAATGCCACCCACTACAACAGGTTGCTTGTCCAACTTGACCTTGAACACTCCCAGGGATGGAGCATTCACAACTTCTCTGGGCAGCKTGTTCCAGTGCCTCATCACCCTCACAGTGAAGACTCTTTCCTGAGAACACGGACCTGGGCATGGCTGCAGCCATTGCATTTACAAGCAGACCTTCACCTTCTTTACGAGCAAGGGCTCCTGCGTGGAACCTAACTCCATCCACAAATCCCTGCAGGGCTCACCCAGCGTAGCAGCTCAGGTGACCAGGAGGTGACACTGTGGGGTCACACCTGTCACATGCAGGCACTGCCCCCCCATGCTGTGGGGCACAGAGGAGGCAGCTGGAGCTCATCCTATGAGCAGGTCCCTGTGCAGTGCTGACCTTGCAGCATGGCTCTGCAGCCACAGGAGGACAATTCCTTACATTTATGTAACCCCATGAARCACGCTGGAGTTTGCATAGGTGTCACTGAGGCTCAGCTTGGCCCTCATAATCATTATTACTGATGATGACGATAATGATGATGTGTGAGAAGGAAATAGCACAAACTTGACCTTCACAGCCCAGGGGGAAYTTGCAGAGCTGGCAGCCATAAAACCCCTTAGCTTTTCACTTGTGAACTGAGCAAATTTGTTCTGGGAATCATTAATACATAATGCCATTTTGAAGCCAGTTTTTGGAGTGGAATTGCACATTTGATTATCCAAATCCTTTTGTCATCCCCACACAATTCTCCAACCAGGCTGGGGCTGAAGGAAGCCAATTGTACTTCAGAAATTACAGGCAGCCAACTTGAAGTATCTACTATTAGGTGTTTTCAATTCATAAAGTGATTCCACTCCCTTTGAATTCATTAGGTAACCTAGATCCTGAGAACCCATTCCCAAGTTCTTTCATTCTCAATGCTTCCTGGAAGTGCTGCAAGGTTTTGATTCTATGTAATGGGACCTGATAGAGGTCAGCCTTGGCCAACAACTGTTCCTTACATCCCTTCAAAACATTATGAGTCTGTTCCTTTTCCTTGAAGTGATGTAATGACAGCCTTAACGATTCTAAAGGAAAAGGAAAAGTGAAAATACCAGACTTGAAGTTGAAACTGAATGAATCCATGACGACTTGCACGAGCCCATAGTTAACTCCTGCTCCAAGTAAGTGCTGGACATGAATCGGCAAAAGACTGTGATCTCAGCCAGGTGTAACAATTTAAAGACGAGTCTCAAAGCTTTTACTGAGGTGCCTAATAGCACATCTTTACTGTCCAAGCTTTTTCCGTGCTCTTCCATCATACTTTCTTTCCAGATGAAGACTTAATAGCAGATAGGACAGAACTGCAACTCACCCAAACACATCATTCAAATTGGAATTTCACACAGCATTTACATTTTTTGCACGTGAACTCTACAAGCACTGAAGGGCTTTGATGTGCTTGGAGTGCAAGCTCTCCGTTCTCGTGTTTACCCTCCTTCATTACAGCTCTGCAGACACATCCGCTCAGCTCACGGAAAGGAAATCACATGACACTTTAATTTACCGAGGTTATTGTACTCACTCCATACTCAGCCTAAAATTAAATGGAGGGAGAAAGCCTGGGCTGATACTTTGCTACAGATGCATGGTTAAAATCACAAAATGTTGGGAAATGCAAAAGTACGGTTCTAACAGCAAACTGTCATTTAGCTGTGCATTCTCTGTATTTTGGAKTCTGGATTGAACCCAAATGTAAATTAATAATACTTTTGGCATTTAAATAATGCAAACGGGAATGGAAATCTGTCACTATGTGGCTGACCTAATATTCTCCTTGAAAGTGCAAAGCCCGTGCRGGTGCATGAGTTCTGCCAATGCTGCCCTTTTACCAGGTGGAGCATGGAACTTTATTTCACCGTTGTTTTCATGTCGGACCTTGCCTTCATCACTAAGGGTTTGCCCTTTAACTACCACCCATTTTCAGAAGAGTGTGTCTCTCTTCAAGCCCATGAGCAGTCCTGCATGACTCCCCTGTTGCTGAATCATAACTTTCCTGAAGCTGGGAGATCACACTTACCAGCACCACGCACCCGGATGCTGCCACTTCATCTAGCTATATCATTTGATATAGAAGAAGGTTCTATAAAACTAATTGCAGTCAGCTCACAGAAAGTAGCTCAAAATATATATTTCAGCTGGTTTTGCTGTAGCATACTCTGAAAACCACTTGCCGTAGGAAAGTGGTGTGTTTTTTTTTTCTCTACTGCCCCCATAAGTGAAAAAAAGATGAACAGATAATTTCCCTATTTTAAAACTAATTGCAGTGACTGAGAATGGGCAGTCTCAGCCCAAAATGGATTATTCAGAAGTTTAGAAGACTTTGAAACAATGGAGTTATGATGGAAAATGTTTGTGAATTTCAACTGAAGTGGCCACTGCTATAACACTTTGTAAGGCATTATACTTTGAAAGATCAAAGTGCAAAACAGCTGAAAATATATTAGTGTCTTGCAAAATGGGCTTGTAAGACTTAAACATGTACACTTAATGCTGGTCTCTGAGAAAAGAAAGAAAGAAAGAAAAAGGCAACTCAGAAAATATAATTAAGATAATAAATGAAAGGCCTTTCTTTTAATAGTTTCTATAACTACCTTAAATATCTGCTGGAAATGATTATATCAGCACAGGCTGGACTATATTAAAATAATGAAGAGTGAAGTTTTCACTGTGTTCCCATTTAATCATCACCTCACAACTTCACATTTTAATGTCTGACCTTAGGATATCCTCTTCCACTATCACATTAAGAATGTTGAAAGGAAACAGGAAGGGCCACAAGGGCTGTAGTTTCCTCAGAAGAACAGTGGCTATCAGCCTAATGGATTCTGAGTTTCTCAGACAAAGAGCAGTAGCAACTCAGCCCACAGTCAGAGTTATCAAATGTTCACACAATACAAGCCTGTCGTCTAACTTACAGAGTTGCCTTCAATGAGGRTGCTACCTTTTTTTGCATTTTGTTTTTCAAAGGAAAAGAAATTCTCTGCATGGTAGGACACAGTCTAAAAAAAAAAAAAAAAACCTGATGAAATGCAGAAGACATCACAACACAAAACAGTAAGAATGTAGAAAAGAAGACCTGCCAGAACATCAGGAATTGTGTTTGGCACATTGTGTCTCCTAGTAGTTCCAATCCTATAAATATTTAAACAAACTCCTGTAATCATTAGGAAAGTATATGGCAGGTTTCTGGATGCCATTTTTGTAGGGAGAAGCTCAATATTGCTGACTCAAATACAAGGTGAAAAATTAGAGACTCTCTGCTCTTCTCTAAAGGAATTTGTAACATTTCCAGAGGGGCAGGGGGAAAGGAATGATAGCGAATGAAAACAGAAGATGAGTTATTAATCATGGAATCGTTTCAGCAATCTGACTGACCTTAAACTGTATGTTCAGGTAAGGGGTGGACAGGGAGAGGAGGAGAGCTTTCCATAGTCTTACACATCATATAGGGCCAAATGGATGCAAATTCTTGGATATTGTCTTGGATAAAGCAGTTCCAAATGTGAGAATTGTGTTAGTTTCATGTGATCCTAAATGGATCCTACTATCTAATATTACCTACAGGAAATCACTTTATGTGGTTTTCTCAATGAGAAATTGATGAGGACCCATCCTGAAAAAAAGTGTATAAGGAGTAATTTTGCTTTCAACAGCCTCTCAGTTTGGCTGCTTATGGAAAGTGCAGGGCAAATGAAGCTGGATGGACCTAAGTTTTGCAAACAGGAGGAGCTACAGCGTGAACTACAGATCACAATTCTCAAGTCTTGTCATTTTTAAATGGATTTTTCTTTGGTAGTATCAGTATGTTTGTACTGCATTCATGGAACTCCCTCTGGTGTATAACTTAACACATGAATTTTCTTGCCTTACTCTTTACCAAAGAGCCTGTGTTGCCCAGTGCACGGAGAAGCTGCTTTCATGGCAGTGCTTAAGATGTTTCTATTACAAATAGAAAGAATGACCCCTTGTCAGATCCCGGCCACGGTAGGGTTGGGAACTAGGGAAACATCTGCATGATGTGTGTCCATTAGTCCAAAGCAGCAAAGGTTACCCTGTGGTCTTAMCAGGAAAGATGTCAAGCATCCCTAGTTTCTCTTAGCTCTTCTCTGGACGAGCTAACAAAAATTTAACCTTCAAACCAGGCTATTAAAGAGCTAATTGGCTTTTTACTCCTCATCCTTTTTTTCACAAAGTTCTTCCCTTTGTTCCTCTTATATTCAGTTCCCTAAAAAAAATAAAAGAAAGCACCACAAAAATCTCAATCTTGTTCATCTYCAACCATGAATGACGAAAATCATATGGAAAGAAAATGTGTGTTGAGGATGAGGGTTGGAAAACACATGGCCTTGCAATAAAAAGCTTTGTTGTGGGRGGCTAAAGGTATGGATGGATGGGCATCTTGCTTTTGTTATTTCTTGATAGGCAGGTGGCTCAATATCCAGCTGATTCTTTTCTTTTCTTTATTCTTTCCACTTCTCTTCCTTCTTCCTTTGTATTCCCTGCTGGKTTTTTTTTCCTTTTTTATTTTTTTTCTGGGAGTGGATGATATGGATTTTCTTAGGTATACGCAAGAAAATTAATCAAGCRAGGGATTCCTTTATTTGCCAGGTAGCAGTTTTCAGTGCTCCAGTCCGCAAAATTTTCATGCTCAGTATGGCAAGGCTCCTCTAAAAAGTGTCTGGAAACAAAGTACCAGGCAGAAAAAGGTCTCCTTTTGGCACCCTCTCCTTTGATACCACCTKCCACCAAGACATCTTCTTTGTATAYCATASAGAAGGAGGGGAGGAGGGGAAGTACAGGGTTGTTGTAAAAGCATTCACTAATTAAAAATGAGAGTCCATTTTCTTCTGCTTACTCTGGCATTTGACTATAAATAAACTAACAGCAGAGCAACTACCAGATTGAAATTTCCCTTCAGTTCACATGCTGACACGGAATATCAGAAAACTGATATTATTTATACACTGTATTGTGTAAAAGTGTGACCTTGTTTTGCTTCCTTCCATGTTACATACTGCAGATGTTCATAGCAAAGGAGGTGTTGCTGGGACTGAAGGGTGTGTGAGGTTTATTTTTATTTTGCGAATAAGCTTTTGGTATTAAAGCAGCTTTTATCTCAGCAGTTTCAGCTGACTAAAAGCAAGCATCTTCAGTTCTCTATTTCACCAAGGGTACCTCTCAGGAGTGATTAATCCCCTCTTTCTTAGTAATACTGCTTTCTGATGGGCTTTCYTTTAGCAGTGCCCTGTCTCTTGCCATTGACCACAGATGATTTGAACTTGGGTACCTAGTTTCTTTTGATGGCTAAAGTAAAACAAGTCTTAATCCTCTGAGTCATTCTCAGTTTCAATGCCTAAACTGTTAAAAAMCCCCTTCTTCCAACATCAATAGCCCATTACATACACTGTCCACCCTCAYAGTCATTGGACTGGACTCTGTCAGCTCAAAATTGATCTTCTCAGAGGACTTAAATTACAACCCAAAAACCACAGCCTCAAAAGGGATCTGGGCACCTGACTCCCACAGAGGATGACATCTGAATCCTACCACTCAGGGCAAATTAGAAATTCTGTTTCCTAAGAGACAACAGTTCTCAATTAAAAAAAAAAAATCAACCAAGTAGTTTTTATAGTGTCTGTAATGTACTATTTCACTCCAAATTTTCTCAGAAGGCCTATCAATTTTGATTGAAGTAGTTCAGTCCAACACTGGAAACATGCATTCCAAAAAGGTGATGTTTTAAAATAGTTCTAAGTATCTGAAAATGAGGTTTGAGGATGAAAGCACATGTGTAACTTCATTTGGGGGAACYAGTGTGGAGCCTTGTAGAAAAAAAGGAACTGTGTGATATTTTATGGTAGACTTTTAAAGGCTCTGAAGGAGCATTCCCACTTGCCTGATATAAATGCAACACAAATACCATACACTTTACATTTAGCTGTTAGAGATAGACACGAAGGAAGAGCTCATTCATAATTTCACTTTATTTTAGTACTTCCAAAGTTTGAAGTAATTCTCAATTCATTAGAAGGAAAACATTCACTTCAGATTTATGATCCCTATGCCCTTTCTCTCATTCACAGAAGTATTCACATTAAAATCATGTGCACCCTGTCATTACATGACTGACATTMTTTTAACCGGGTGGTAATGTCCTAGCGAGGCCAGCTGTTGAACATAAAGGAAATATTTTCAGAAAGGGCATGAGGATACCTCTGTTAAAGAGAGGTGATGCTGCCAAGAAAGGATGAGTGCCTAGAGTCTCAGCAGAGAATATTTTAAGTCCCATTCTGAACTCCAGACACTGTGTCCCTTGGTGATGACCTTGGCCCTGTCATTTAAATTCTCAAATGTTGGTTATTTTTACCAGTCTCTTCTGGTAACATGGGGTCTACCAATATAATTACAGTAATGGTATTTTCACCACTAATTTTGATTTTCCATGTTTTTTTTCAGACGCCAATTGTTTAGTTCCACTGAGAAAGCCCTGGTTGCTGCCTTGCCATCCAACAGGCTGCTGCTACATATATACATTACATATAGTAATGTGCACRTATTACATACAGTAATTGCAGCAGCAGGACTCCAACAGCTCTTATCACTGACAGGACTGGAGSTGTTTGCATAGGTAGGAAATCATTGCAAATGTTTCCTATTTTAATCAACAAAACTCCATTTTGCCTCCTATCCTACCCTCCCTTTCATAGAGACATTTGGAGGGTTAGTTGGTGCCTCTCTGCTCATCACTTTGCAAATGTAACACATTGTGTAAGTGTTATTATTGGGGGCTGACATCTGTGAACTACAACATGTATTTTGAATTCTATTTTTAAACCAAGGAAAATCAAGTAAGCAAGAATTGACCATGTGTTAAAAACACTTGAAGACCTCTTTCTTGTAACTTTTTATCTAAATTTTTAAAACCCTGTTTACATTGTAGTAACAGCTGTGTTTAAAGGGGACATGACAGAGCAGACTAATTTGTAAAGCTAAACTTGATTCTGAAGTWAAAAAAGCTAATGTTTGAAAAAACACTTCAAAAGAAGACAAAAATGATTAAAATAGACATAATCATTTGTTTAAACCATGACTTTCTCAAGAAAAACCAGGCTAATGTAAACTGGCCTATGCATAGTCCAAGCAGCTGTTCTGTGTAGCTGTTACACAAAACCCCCACTGTTGGAGGGAGGGGATAAAATTAAGACAAAACAGGTCATTCTCAATGAAGGAGCCAAACTAAAGGCTGGATTACAAGCCAGATGCTCATACACTGGCGAGACTTGCCCCAACCTGTCAGAAGAAAGCAAACCAACTTCTTGATCTACTTGCCTTTAACTGTGTTTTAGCCATGTGTATCATGTTTAATGTGTTTGGTTTTGTCCACAACTTCAGCAAACCCAGAGTCGACACTGGCTGAGTTTAAATCAAATTGCTCAATTTCCTACATAGGCAAAGGATTTCTTAGGGGTTTTATAGAATTTCTTTACAGGATGTCGAAATGCTACTGAGGTAAAGGAGATCTATATATGTCATGGGAACTACTTGGGAGAGATTTTCTGTCTAGTCTGGGCAGTAGAAACATTTTAATCACCTGTATTGTAATCATACTACTTCTAAGAAGAAAGCACTTTGTAAAGAGGAAGATGTTGTCACATGCCCAAACACTAGTCATACACCATTAAATCTATCTTTAAAATCTCAATTGATTTTCATAAAGTGTTTTCTGTTTACTTGATTCATCTGAGGTTTTGTAAGCTGCATAATCTTCATGGAACACAGCTGAACTGAGTGAGTCAGGGTGGCAATGTGGTAGTTAGATGACTCTAAGGGGTCCTAAGTCAACCTTAGAGTCTTCTAAAAATCAGAAGCAAAAGCTGGAAGCAAGGACAAAGTGCCCAACAAACCAGTGAAGGGGAAGAAAGCAGAAAAAAAGAGGGCTCACATCAATCTGCTTCACTGAGGAGAGCAGGTTAATTTGCTTCTRGATCCAAACACAGACAGTAACTGCAATAACCCAGCCTGGACAGGATGGACATAAATATTCAATATTGTTCAGTCTTGCTCAGCTCACCAAGTTTTGGTCTTCTTTGTAGGTTACCAGCTCCCATTAAAGAGGAGCTGATGTCTCCCAAAGGAGACTCCCCTACCCTGRGTCTAGGACAGCATTTACTCTGGATAGCAGCTGCCAGATTCCATGTACACCTCTGACCTCGACATTTATCAAAGCCAGGGGACAGGAAGGTAAAAACACAGTGCAGGTGCTTTTGGTAGTACATGTGCTGACACCCTTCACAGCCTCAGCTCTCGAGGTGGATGGTGATCAGTTCTGCCACAGCAGAACCCTCAGCAGGCTCCAGTCCCTGCTGACCAGTGACCACAGATGTCTGACGTGAGACTGCATTGCCAGCTGGGCCTCCATCCCTGGCAGCCTTCCTCAGAGGGAACTAGGTTATTGACTTGCTTGAGAGGTTTTTAAATGTTTTTGAGAATTCAAAACCAAATGCAATGGGGAGGGGAAGGAAGTTCATTTTTCATTTACTTTCGTTTCCAAATATGATAATTTCTTGAGTTTTAATCTTAGTAACAAAGGAATTAACACTGAGATGCCAGAGCTTGCCTTAAAACTTTCCTTGGAGCTCTCTGCTCATGTTTCCAGTGTGTTTAATGGCTCCTACACTTTCCCTATAATGGCACTTCAGCCCCATTGTGGGGTGTTACTTTTCATCATGTTCAGAATTTGCTGAATGAAAACATGGTTCCTCTGGTAATGYAGGTGTTAAATACTCTGGCAGGCACAAATACGTGCAAAAGATGGGATCTAGTATTGTCCTCTAATCACCTGGATGCAAAACCAAACCTGGCTAGCCACTCCACTATCCCATCTTTGGTGGCACATGATTGATAAAAGGCATATTTTAGTTTTCCATCTATGAAAACTATGGCAAATTATGGCATTGTACTGTACTGGAAAATGACAACTGAAAGAGATTTGCCTTGTCTAAGCAATGCAGAGGAGCACGGTGTAAGCATAAAGCTTGTATCTGCAGGAAGGTTCTACTTTCTCATGATATGTTTCCACCACATTGAGCAGAATGAGCTCCACTCCTCTGAGTATCTGGGAAGTCYCTCGGTTCAAGTAATGCTAACAGCCTATGGGCTGAAAATGTGGAACATTTTCCCCATCCACAGAGTCTGTAGTAGCTCAGTGTAATCTGCTTCTGTGAAGGGAGTCTGTGGCTATTTTTAAGACAATACAGTATTGTTCTTGGTCTTGTGTTGCAGCTAAAGACACTGTAATGGAAACGTGTTAGATTATCAGTTAATGGACATCCACTGCAAAGCTCCCAGCAAGTTCTATCTTTGTACAGAATACCAAGGGAAATGTTTTCTATCATTTGTATTTATTTACTGCTGGATCAAGAACAGAATTGTATGGTATTATTAACTAGTTCTCTGGATTCTCATTTTCTTTCCCACAGAATGAAAATGACRTTTCATTTTAAAGTTTTAAAGTTTGCTTTCAATTTAAAATAATTTAGAAAGCTGGACCTGCAGTTTGAGGATACCCATAGCAGTTCCTCATGTCAGTGCAATACTTGAGTGGGCAAGTGCTACAAGAATACTGTCTATATACATCTATATATATATATCTGTATTTATATATATATCTATATATATACATATTTGCACACACACATAACTGAACAAATGACTATAACTCACTAATTTCAGTATTCTAAGGACAGTTTCATCTATAGTGCCAAATTMTCCTTCCAGCTACGCTAATACGTTAATATTTATTTCACCAACTAACTGAGTTTATATATATAAATATATATATAAAATGTAACATATTTGTCTTTGAATTAAGTGAACCTGTATAAATACCTGACTTGCTTTCTTTCATTTTAATATGAATTTTTAAGAGAAAAAAGAGTCTTCTCAGCATGAGAAGTGATCTCATGTGACTTTAGAMCTGACCCCAAATAGGAAATGGAGTACTTGTTGCCTGATACTTAATGCAGTGTGTCTCATTTTCCAGGTGCATACGTCTGGTCTTTAATGGCCATTTTATCAGGACTGCATCATTTCATCTCAGTCCTTTCACCACAAATATTTGRCTGTAATAAGATCTGACCATGGTATGTGGCATCTGTAGAATTGACTATATAGAATGGCTTGGTTTTACTATTTCTATCTGTTTCCATGTGCTGTTTGGGGTGACAATTTTTTCAGGGCAAAACATTGTTGACAAGATATTGTGCAATGGGATTTACATGACCAAATATCCTGTGAGTAGTCCAGTGGTTAGGATAGGAAAGAGAGAGTCAGGATAACCTGGCTGTGTTCCCACTTCACATACTGACTCACTTCATGACCCTGGGGCAAATCGCTTTGGCTGGAATTTACAAGGGGGCTGAGATGCACTGCTCCCAGGGAAAGCCAGGCAGAGCTGGGTGCCTGACTTCTTTATGTCATTTAGAAAACCTCATGTCTCAGCTGTTTGGCATCTCGGTTTGCCCACATTAATACAGGGACAAGGTTTATAAAGATATGTGGGTCTGTCGGAAGAAATTGTTTACAGAGGAAATTATAATCATGGCATAAATATGTAGTCTTTACCAACACATGCTATTTGGTAGGTAAAAGCAGATAAACAAATAATTTCCTCTGGTCCTTGAGAAAAGCAGTGTAGTTTGTTTCTCTTCTATTAAGACAATGAGTTTGAAAAACAGATGATCAAACCCATGTTTCCARTGTATTTTGTCTACAAACCAGCAGCTACAAGGCAGCAGAGTAGCAGCTCTTGGTCCTGTGGCAGCTTGTCCATGCAGGCTCAAGGAGGCATGACTTCTCCACTCTGTCACTAGACTCAGTCTGGGATCCAGCACTGTTCTTCCCCAAAACACGACCAAAACCATACCCAGGCCCTCGCATCCSCCATCCTCCTCCTTACAATCCATGGAAACACCAAGGGCTTCTCCTGCTCTTCACCCAGGCAGATATTTCAGCCTGTATCTTTCCACCACCTCCCACCTTTCACTCCCTTCTCTTATTGCCCTGCCCTGCTTTTACATCCTACCAGGAGATTCAGGCTCTGGCTCTGGTGGGRCTTTTAGCCACTAAGGCAACAAGGAATTGCTGATCTGCTGCTGGATGCACAACAATCCRAGTGTGAATGCACTCATGCCAGAGTGTATATTACAAAACTGTGTCAACCTATGCTGCCAGAAGGTGTCTGCAGAACTTGCTCCAAGCTAGCACATCACCAGGTCCCTGGTAAGTCACCACCTGGGAACACTTCTACATAATTTTTTCCCCTTTAGAAAGCAAACAAAATGTAATAACATGGGACATTTTTACACACAGGGTGAATTTCAATCAATGTTTTCATTTGCAAATAGCAAAAGAGAAAAGGAATCTCTTCAGATCAAAGTAAAACACTCTGGTTTAAAATTTCCATCCAAAGAGAAGCACTGGGTTTGAGACAGTCTAATGTTTTTTATATTAAGGTTATTTCTAAATTTCCATTGAAAAATGTGAAAATACTCTCGAGAATGGCCATTTTCTAATTGGAAACTCTGTTTATAATGAAATCTTTACATAACTGATCAGCTTCAATTGAAGATGATTGATGGATTCTATTGATTTAGCACTGAGCTTGGGTCTTGTTTAACTTCAGGATATAATTTTTGAAAAAGAGCAAAACTCGTCAAGGCACGAGTCTTCTGTGAAGGCAATGAGTTACTCCAGTTTACACCAGCACGGGGCAAACAGACAAGCTGGGAGCTTGACTACCTAGGGCATCTGGTGCATCTTGAGATATGGAAGATGTCTGCTCCAGTCTCAAGCTGTGATTCTGGAAAGACACGGGGCTGTTTTATGACTTCTGTCATAGCTGCCAGCCCCCTGCTGCTGTGTAGGTACCATGGTGGCTCTAAGAACATATTTATGCCCACAGCCACTTGCTCCCCTATCCCGGAGTCTTGCCTGGCTCGGAGCAAGGTAAAAAGGTGTTGAGGCCTCCTCACAAGTGACTGGGAGTCTGAGTGCTTTTACATACATGACATTATTCAGCCTTGAGAGAGATGAAAAGAGAAAGGAAAGAAAAACATTCAGGTGTACAGCAAAGAAAAAAATGGAAACAATGAAATTTGGCTCAGCACTGAATGCCCTTCCCATGAAGTCAGGCAGGAGTGCAGAAAGGGAGGGATAATGAAGTGCAGGAGGTCAAACTTGGCACTGGAATAACTTTCAGCTCACAAAGAGTGAATTTATTTTTATCACTAGTAGCCTGGTTCGTGAAGACTGGTTCATGAAACCGTCCCATTCCAAATGTTTGATAATGAATGCATTTGGCTGCCTGCTACTTCCACGTGTGAGTCAATCCAGTTTGTGTATTTGTCTAGTAACACGATTATTAATAAACATCTTAGCTCTCACGTTGACACCCAGAGTACAACCCAAGCTCACCTTTCTGTTGCCCCAGTTGCTGACCTGTGCATTGCTGAACAATCTTCTGGCACACACTGGAGCAGCTTACAGGCTGCTGCCATTTTTGCCAACACTTGGTATTTCCAACAGGCTGCTGCTGCACCTGGACCATGGAGATGCCAAACTTCTTTCAGATTCATCCTTTTTATCATGACATTTGCACTGGGATGGCAGCAGGCAACATCACTCTGCCTCCCAACACCACTCAGGCAACTCCTCCGCTCAGTCTCCCGCTGCCAGCTAGATCTGTTTTAGTGCAAGCTTAGAGAAACAGAGCAATACAAATTTGCCTTACATCAAAGATGATATGGCCTCATCTCAAAGGTTGTTTTTTACAATCTCCACTTTCTCTGGTTACCCTGCCCATCAACTTTACTAGGCTCATGAACTCATGACCAAAGAGAAGCTGAAGCTCACTCTCACCCCCCTTGTTCACATGCTGCCTCTATCACATCCCATCCGGCAGCTCACTCCTTTGGCTTTGAAGAAAACTCAGATCAAGTAGTATGAGGGAGGCAACGGGGACGATAAATTATTAGCACTGCAGCTGTGAGGCAAAGAAGCTGAGAAAATAGTTGTGAGTACAAAGAGAGAAGGGGGTGACTGTGTASTCTGCAGATAAGATTAATCCAGAATTTTACAAATTCTACAAATCTCTTGATACCGTGAACTCATCTCCTCTGGCAAAGATTTGATGGAAAGTGAAACATTGTTTCTACTGGAACATACATATACATATAAGTTTGTTGCTATTATATTTACTTGCTTGCAAATCACAGTAGGCTTCTCCAGAAATAATTTTTGGTGTCTACAAGTTAAATAAAAAAACAAAGTTATCATGTTTTATATGTTTGGAGAACAGCATTAAGACAGCATTTTCCTGTCAAGGATAACAAGCAGCAAATCAGGAAATGGAGCAACATTATTACATTCAAGACTTAGCAAACCCTCCGCAGTGCTTGGGGAATTTGTGATGCTGTTGACAACTGTCACAAATGCTTTTCCTCCTAAACTTTATTTTGCATTTTACAGGTTTCTCAGTTTGTGTATTTGTTTAAACCTGTTGTGTTTATTAAAGCAAAGAGGCTGTTATGGCTGGTTTTTAATACTGGTGATGTAATTACAAGACAAGTAGCTCAGCTGGTTCTCTCCATACACCCTTTTGTGTGTGTTTGTGTGCATTTATTCTGTTTCATTTTATACAGAGACAATTCCTATGTTGCCTAGAGCAGTTGTGGGTGCCCCGTTTCTGTAGGTGTTCGAGGCCAGGCTGGATGGGGATTTGAGCACCCTGGTGCAGTGGAAAGTGTCCCTGCCCATGGCAGTGGGATTGGAACTAGATGATCTTTAAGGCCCTTACCAACTCTAAGCTCGCCGTGACTCTGAGGCTCTGTCACATCATGCCCTGTCTGTGTCCACACAAACGCCCGCAGAATGTAACGCGGGCACGTACATCCGTGCACTCTCAGCTCCGGAGGGGACGTTTCCTACCGAGCCATTCCCTCCTCGCTTCAGTCTGTCGCAAAAAACACCTGGAACGAAGCGGGCAGGACTATAGGTCCCGACCTGTGGTGGCKGGTGACTTTGAAAGGCGGATTTCCCAGGATGTTCCCGGCCGGCGCGGCGGCCCCGGCCCGTGTGGATCGGGCAGCATCGGCCGCCAGGGGGCCCGGCCCGGGCTCTCAGTGCGGGGCT
>NW_026623242.1:1682439-1692610 GCF_030028575.1 Malurus melanocephalus
CCGCCCGCGGCCCCGCCGGGACGAGTCCCCGCAGCCCCCGCCGCACCGCCCGCGCCTTGCTCCCCAAGTGACCCCGGCTGCCGCTCCGACAGCTCGGCATCCAGCCCCCGGGGGATGCGGTGTGCGGTCCCCGAGAGGCTCCTGAGATATAATCAAGAGCCTGAAGAGACGCGGTCTGACCTGCCTCCCGCGCTCGGGCCCCCGGAGCTGAGCTCCTCGGCATCCCCCATCTCCACTCCGACGGCTGCTTCCAGTTAGCAGTTGGCCAGATTGAAAGACTTTAACGTTTCTCCCAGCTAAAGTAGAACACCAGATACCCCCTCCCCAACAAAAGTATTTTTGTTGAGTCCTATTCCACATCAGTATGAAGACGCTCGCAGCAGTGCACGCACAAGTCCCTGTATATCAATCCGTCAAGTAGTCTAATTAGCTACACTAAGTTTTCCAGCCTTGCTCAGTCGATGACCACAGCCCTATTTGGAAAGCAATCATTAGCCGTGGCAGTACTGTAATCCTGCCTCGCTGCTCCTCTATTCCTCGGAGCTCCCTTGGGAGACATGTACATGTTAGTGACCTTGTGACATGCACTGTTGGGAGGTTAAGTGTGTGTTTAACATGTGGTTATCGCACCCGGAGAACCCATGACAAAAGGCAGAGTATTGRGTTTTATGGCTTCCAAGTGTCACAGCTATGTCACCGTCCTAGAAAATTTCTACAGCTTTTAAGAAATCACACTCAGTCAATTAATCATTATGATGTTTATAAGTAAAGGGCATAATATTAAAATGTAACTAACTTAATAAAATTCTTCTATATATATATGTCTTTTTCACAGGAACCTTAGGACTTCAGTAGGTTGAAAGTGAAGAATTACGACAGCAAAGACTTAGACCTGTGTCTCAGTTTCCTTATTGGTATGCAGGGGATAATTGCAAGACTCATCTTCCAGTTTTATGTTGAAACAAAATGTATGAATTTGGAAAATTCACTTTATTATCAGAAATTGGTAAAGAAGTATGATGTATCGTATTAAAAAAAATCTTCAGTAAAACAATATACTTGATGTACCTCACCTAATTTAAGTTGACAAGTTTTGCATGCACCATCATATTTAATCAGCATTCTGATTCTGAAATGTAAAACCTGCAGGAATAAACAGCAACTTTTTCCTAAGTGGTATCCTAAAATATTGAAAGTAATAATACAATTAGATTTGTTGGCTTAACAAGGGATTTAGTGGTGAAAAAAGCAAAGAAATTGTAAAGTTTTGGGGTGGAGCTATCAAGTGGCTGCTGGATCTGTTCATAGCAAACCTTCCATTTTGGAAGCTATCCTGCATTTATATTGCAAACCTTATGATTATTTGTGTCTTGGTATTCAGATTTGAACACTACAGTAACAGTGTCTTAGGCTCTTTTTTCTTCTGCAGGATAAATGGGGATGTGTTTGAAACTGTGTGTACAGGTGCACACACGTGCTTGTGTATGTGAGCCAGTAACACTGAAATGGTGCCTGAAGCTTCTAGTGAGGACAAATTAAGAAAAMCAAGCCTTACATTTTGCTACAATTGTCTCATGGCTTCTCATCTTCCTTATCCTAGGCAGAAGAAATTCACTGGCCTGGGCCGTGTCTAGTTCCCATGAAAATGAGTCCTTTCATGCATACCTTCTGGCTTCTGCTGACACATTTAGGAATGAATTCTTCCCCTCAGAAATGCTGAGAATGTATCAAAAAGCTGGAGGTACCCCTCATTTGGAAAAATACTGAACTGTACAATAGTTTGGGTTGGAAAGGACCTTTAAAAGCATCTAGTCCAATCCTCTGCAATGAGGAATGACAGTTTCAGCAAGATCAGATTGCTCAGAGCCCCATCCAACCTGGCCTTGAGTATTTCCAGGGATCCACCTGGAATCCACCACTTCTCTAGGCAAACTGTGACAGTTTTTCACCACCCACACAGTAAAAAATGTCTTTCTTGTATCTAGTCTGAATCGACTTTCTTTTAATTTAGAACAATCACTCCTTGTCCTATCACTACAGGCCCCACTAAAAAATTTGTCCCCATCTGTCTTATAAGCCCCTTTAGAAACTGGAAAGCTGCTCTAAGGTCTCCCTGGAGCCTTCTCTTAATCAGTCTGAGAAATCCCAACTGTCTCAGCCTGTGTGTCGTAGGAGAGGTGTTCCATCCCTCTGATATTTTTGTGGCCCAATGTGTAGCTGATAGTCTTGATCTTGGCACCTTTTTTTTTTTTTAAATTATATAAAGCTCTATATCAGAACAATATCCACTGTAACTCAACAACTTAACCTGCAGCAGACTCACTTCATCCAATATGAAGTAAAGATAACAGAGACCTCACTGTTTCCTACTGCTTGGCTGCAGATATTTTATCCATTATTTCTCTACCCTCTCCAGACTGTATGTCTAGACGTACACAGCAGAAAATCCCTTTTTGAATGTATTGGACAGCACTTGGTGTGGCTGCTGCAAAATGAAATTTGGCCAAAATTGTTCAGTGTAATCAATATCATGACACTTCACTGGGATTGTCACAAAGCCTCTGATTTCATCACCACACAATGAATGTGGTTGCAGCAAGTTTTCTTAATACCCAATAAAATTCTTTTACAGACATGAAAAAGCTCTCTTCCCCCTGGCTGATACCAGGAATTTGTGGGTAGGGCTTTGCAGACTTGCAGTGTAAAAAGGAAGCTTATAGACAAAACAACAAGATATGTTGAAAACTTCTAATAACATGGTCAAAAACCACACAGCTCCATTAAAAGGCAATCATGGAATTTGAACAGCAAAGKGCTTGTGCAAGCAAGGTACTTGGTTAAATATGGAGACACAGAGAGATACCTTATTATATATGATTACTTGTAGCACACCTGAATATTTTTAGCACAATCTCTCATTTTTAAACAGTTGCATTTCTCCAAACAGCAGCATAGATTAGCAGATTAGTGTGTTTACTCAGCTTTACAACAAAGTGTTCTCTGAAGTCAATGGACTTGCTTTTCATGCCATCCTGTTTTTCATTAATTTACCTGAGAGAAATACCAGTATCTGGGCTTTTTTTCCCCCTCTGTAATGATTAACTGTGTTTTTTATGTTTGCCCTTTTGTTTTTCCTTCTTTCTTTGTCGGCATCTTTTCTTACATCCTTCCTTGGTAAAGCAATTGCTCAAATGCTAAATGACCCTAATAAAACTGAACTCGAGTTCACAACTTTCCTAACGGACTTATTCCAGTTAGTGACTTCATGGTAATTTGTAAGGAGCTGTAGCACAGATAGGAATCTTCCCCATGCACGTACACACCCCAGTGCGCCTGTGAACCTGGGAGCAAAGCTGCCTGCTCTGCCTGCTTCTCACTGGTGAATCCAAAGCTCTGGCCTTCCACAGTCCTGCTCAGTTGTTGTGGTTTTTAGCCCAGCTGGAGATGAAACACTGCATAGCTGCCCACTCAACCTCCCTCTCTTCCCTCCTTTACTCTGATGAAATGGGGAGGAGAATCAAATCTGTGAAATGCATTTTACAATCATGCAATTATTTCCCTTGCCTTAGAGGAAGTGGACTTTAGCCAGTTATCCAGGCAAAATCCACGATAAGGTGTACACTGGAAGTCAAAGAAATTATCTTCAGGAAAATATTAAGCATTTTCCTCATGATGACTTCTGTGAACCAGAAAAAGGGTTCTCCGGCTGGGTCTCTGTTGGAGCTTTGCTGTTATGGCTCTACTGGGAAGGCTCTATAGCCAACTCTAGTCCTAGTGGAACACTTCACTAATCTAGAGGGCTTCCCAGCCATTCATCCCAGTGCTCTGGAGACACAGGCAGTTCAGCAGCGTTACTCAGGCAGTGCAATTTGAGAAGGAGGAGAAGGAGGATAAGCTGACCAAGACTCACAGGCAGCCCATGGCAAAGCCCAAAGTAGATCTGCTCCCGGTTTCTGCTTGATCTTTCAGAGCTTTCTTTTCTTTGGCGCACCCACAGACTCATCCTGTGGCTTGTGAACCTTAACAAGACTTTCAATAAAGCTTGTCTGGGTTTTGGATTGGTAAAGAAACTTGAAACCAAGGCAAGGCTTGTATTGGTGTGTGCTGTGCTGTGAAAATTTCTCATGGCTGTTTTTCACCCAATTTGTTCAGCCATAATAGCACGGCACAGTGGGCCAGAAAACGACACGTCTTACTGAATGGCCCAGTTTATATGAAGAAGGTGGTGAGAGTGGAGAGCATGGAAAATGGGTTTTCAAGAGTTTATGAAAGTTACCACTTCCTTTGGGAATCCACATTCCTTGCAAAATCTATTCCTCTTCCCAGCCATACATTCCCTTTGTTTTTACTGCAGTGGTCCCACGTATCTAATAATTTGGCAGTATGTATTTGTTAACAGACTCTTCATGCACAGTTTGAATTACTCATAAAGTCCTGCTTTCCACAATCTGTATCGAGAAATATGGAGTAACTAGGATAAGAGAAATCAAAGGAAAGCAATTTTAAATCTTTCATAAAATTTTAAACAAGAAAGGATAAAAGACTCAAACAATAGTGGTTTTAATATGTCTCTGCTACTGCACTCTTGAAACCAATTTTCAAGTCAGTTGTGAAAATGTGCAGTCTGAGACATGTTTGTTGCTTGCATGGAGACAACTATCCTGTTAATTTTCATCCTAAATGTCCACATACATTGCAAAAAGTGCATAGCCTGTGCAAACTCTTGTTCAGCAGGGTAGTTCTTATTTATTCCCTTAGGGCTTTTTACTGCTGTCACTACAGTCTATGGATTATAAGCTTAGCAGTAGCAGAGTTAAGATTTGTACATGACATGAGGACCTATGCTGTTCTGCAGTAACCACAGACKCGTAGATCATTTGTGTTGTGTTTTAAGGAACAAAACCCAGTGTCAAACCGTCATTTAAAATTTTATTTTGTCTCCCCAAGCTGTGCTAAAATGGAAGGTAGGTCATCTGCCTCAGTCACAGAGTTGCTGCAGTTTTCTTTTCGTCAGTGCAGTGAAGGTGGCTGGCAGACATCCACTTTCAGATACAATTGTGCCAAATAACCAACCATCTCTGCCTGCTTCACACTTCCTATCATCTGTTCAACACTCCCCAGCTCTACCAGCAGAAAGACTTACAGGAGAGTTTAGGCAACCCAATCCACTCCCTGCAGCCATCTGACTTGAAGGAGACTTTTGAATCTCACTGCTTTTCTCTTTTGTCTATCTACCTTGGCTGGTCTTAAAAAAACAAAACCAAAGACCCGACTTCACCCTACAGAGCATTGCTTATCTTATTCACTGCTATGGCAACGTTACAAGCAGGAAGGTAGCTAAGTGGGCAGGTAAGCAGAAGATAGATAGATAGATAGATAGATAGATAGATAGATAGATAGATAGATAGATAGATAGATACATACATACATACATACATACATACATACATACATACATACATACATACCTTTTTTTGTTCTTTAAAGATACAGACATAAAAGAAAAGCTGCTGCACACTTACACAAGCAATCCCATTTCCTCACACTGTAGACTTTTCCCTTAATCTTCACCTAAACATCTCAGAAGAGGCTGGGACATGCAGATTTTACTGTCCAAGGAAGCTTGTCCATTTTCGCTGCCTCTCTCTTTTAATTTACGGAATGATTAATTTTTCACTGTTTCTCCAGAAGACAACAAAGGCAATAGGAAGAAATGTCTTATTGTTAAAGGGAGTCAAAATAATCACTGAAGATGGTTTATGTGTGTTGTGATGATTCTGGCATGAAACTGATTGATCTGACCACTCCCTGTCCTGTTTTTGTTCTTCTTGACATATGTAATGTATGGTTAGCACATTCTATTTCAGATTTCTTGCTCTCTTGTTTTATCTCCTTCCTTGTATGAACATAGTAGTTATTAAAAAAATATTTACCACCAATATCCATGTTTGCTGATAATTTTACTTCTTTTAGATCTTTCTTTGACAGACACTTTTTGATGGGCATCTTCCAGGTTGCTCTTACCAAACTGAATRTTCTGCTGTGTCAAATGAAAACTACAATCAACAGCAGAGAGAGATTCCATCAGCCCAGCAGGTCAGATAAATTTTTAAGTCTTACCAACTTTCTGACTTGAGAACCATATTTTTATTTTCTTGGGACATCTACAACACTGGGGTCAATTTAACTCTGAGTATTCAGTCAGYGCACAACTCCCACTCTTGCTACTGAAAAAACATCTGAAGAAAAGCATTTTTTGCAAAAGGATAATTAATACTAAGTTATTACAAGGCTTGTTCAGAAATGGTAGTATTAACTACAATAAATTTTAAGTGAGTTACTTTTTTTCTTACATAAAGTAAAGGTCACACATAAATTGATCYGTTTCACAGATACATTATGTCTCAAATTTTGTTTTAATTATAATTTTAATGTGATTTTTGTGATTCACAATACCAGAGCTGACTGCGATGGACAGGGACATTGAGGGCTGCCTAAACCCTTATAAGTGTGCTGAAAGTTTCTTTTGTCTAACACACCAGCTAACTTTTTGATTAGATAAAGACCTAAGAAAACCTCTCTGGCAGAGAAGATGGCAATCAAATGTGGAAATCTTCATTGTATAGAGCACCCTGGGGTTTGTTAAATATCTGCAGATCTGCTTGTTGTAAGTGACAATGTTTATTCTTGCAAGTGAATTCCAAGATAGCTTGGCTTCCTTGGGKTTTAATCTCAGCCTTTTTTTGTTTTTCTGATTAGTTGGAAACTGTAGCAGGTCACCCTGGCTCTTTGAAGAATGAAGGGTCTCATTCCAGGGTGAGGCCCAACGAATTTGTGAATGAATGAAAAGTTAATTGAGGAAAAGGGTAGAGTATACTTCAGTCATAGTTAATTTAAGCAAAGCTGATAAGTTAGTAAATAGAAACACCAGTGTATTCTTTCAAGTAGAATTTTTGCTCTTACTGATATCTTAGGTGCTGTTTCTCTGGCCCTTTTAAAGATTGGTGCTTGTCATAGACACTTTATTATCTAATCTTCTGCCCAAGGAGAGATTCTGTAGTGTTGAGTAATTGCAAATAGATTAAGCTCTGTTGGAAAGTGCATTTGCAAAAATAAAAAGAAAGCTCATGCACTATAAACATTTTTTTTTTACTTTATCTTCTTAAGACGATGATTTTTTTAAAAATAGCAAATACTGTGGGAAAAAAATAATGACATATGTCATAATTTTTTAGGAAGGTGAATGAAACTTGAATCCTATASGTTTTTTGTTATACTTGAAATGTCTTCTGTAATCATTTCAGAATTGTGGTAAAATAAAAAAATGTAATTGTGGCTTAGTAAAAGCCATCTATTCAACTTAAAACTGTCATACTAAAACTAAAAAAATTGCAGAAAGTTTATATTCAAGCAAATGAAAGGCACTCTTTCTTCATGAGTAGAGAAGTTGAAGAAAAAGCTGTGTTTTTCTAGAGGAAAGCTGCTTAAGGAAAAGGTATAACTGTCAACCATAACATGAAAAAAAAAAATACAGCGATGATAAAAGCTAGGGCCATAGGCAGCAGCTTCTAAAGTTTCTATGGCAACATTTTTAGGAGTCAGGGAAGCCACAGAAAACAGTTAGACATGGAATCAGACCTTTCTTCAATTTTAAATATGCTTTGGACTTACTGCCCACCCATTTCAGAGCACCTTAACAATGCTAATGAATTTAGTCTCCTACAGTCCTCAGAGGCTGAGTGCTGTCCTCACCGGGTAGTTTGGGAAAATGGGGCAGGAAAAGGTAAAATGATTTGCATATGTCACACAAGAAGACTACAAAAGAGTTGAAAATTAAAAGATGCTCCTTAAGACAGAAGACTTGGGAATGTTGCACTGGCAAATCTGAGTGGCAAATATGCTTCAGCACTGCCATGAGTGGCAGAAGCTGGGGACTGGATGGTATTTCATGAGTCACACTCGTGTTCCAGACTAAGGTGATGTGAGTGACCCCCATTGCTTCACATCTGCTCATGTGCACTAGCTAATCACCAACAAAATTTTATTTGGGGGTCCACTCAAGCTAAATAYGTTACAGTCACCAGTGCTTTTACTAAAAGAGGAGACATTTGAGCCATTAAAAATCCAAATTGTAACATATGACAATGTTAAAGGTACAAGCCCACTGTTTATCTGTACACAATAGTTACATGACAAGGAATGTAATTGAATTAATGAATATTCATACAATAGCCCTTGAAATGAAGTCTAAAGATGCTTGCAGTGGTGGAATTGATTTCTGGGATAAGAAAACAGACTGCAGGTCCCAAACCTAGTTAGGCAGCAGTTCAAGACATGCAAAGTTCAGGAGGGTGAGGAGGAGGGAAGAACCAGTGTCTTAATTTCTGCTTGACTCCATCCTACATGTGAGGTACTGAGTCTCCAACTGCACTTTACCACAAATACAAATTACCAGAAGCCTCCAGTACACCCTATTTATGAAGTTAACCAGTTTCATTTTTGTGTTTAAAGAGTGCTGAGCACAGAAGACATTGTCTGTGCCATCAAGGAGGTTACAATCCAGCTCTTTGGCAATATGCATATTGCTGTCCTGTAGCTCAGATGAAGCAGGTATTTGTCTAACAAAAATAGAAGCAAGAGTTGCTCTCTTTCAGCTGATACCAAGACATCATTATCAGCAAAATAAATAAGTGATTAAWTAAGTTTTAGTTAGAGAGGCAGCTTCTAACAGCCTTAGGTCTTGTTCAGTTTTAGTTGTCATGGTCAATCTCATGCATAGCCACAACTCACTAGTGGTGATTTTAATCTTTTTCACATGGACACAAAGTACAAAGGTTTGTTTAAAAATTTGCTGGTTAAAACAGGAGTGAGCCAACTTCAAAAGCCTTTTCCAAACTGCCTGCGTGGGTCCAGAGGAGAAAAAACAAAAGGGCACCAAAGAGTTGCACGTTGTGTTTTCTCTTTAAGCCCCTGACTCSAGAGTGCAATCCAAATCACCTCTCAGCCGTGATGCTTGCTGCTGCTTCTGCTGCAAGGAAGCAGGTTCCTCCCTGGGGACCCCACACAGCCTGTCACCCCAGGGGGGAGCTGCCAGAGGCCAGCACAGCATCCTGTAACCCTGGAGAGGCTGCTCTGTCCTCACGCTGACTCCAGAAATGCCAGGGGGTCTTCTCTTCACCTGGAGAATGGTTTCTAAGCCACGGCACCAGTGTGTTACGGTTAACACAGYAGAGGTTGGATGTTTATCTAAGGCTGGGACACTTCAGTTTAATCCCTTCCTTACTGCGACAGGACTTACAACCACCTCCTGCCATCCAGCCTCCAGCCTGGTCAGGATCCAGAGCCACCAGGGAAAGGCTTTGGCTCTCCACAGTGGGGTGGACAGAGCCCTGGTTACTCAGTGGGACCAGCCATGTCATCCACTGTTGAAAAYGAGCAAACACTTCTAGAGAAGGGGATCAGAGTAAAGTGCTCTTCTGTCTCAAACCCATGAGACTCTGACAACTATCACATCTATCTCTTCCTCTGCTGTTTTGGTTTTGGAGACCAGGTCAGCAGGGATGTGGTATATGTGTGCCAGCTGGGCAGGGCCCTCCTGAGGAGCAGCTGGTAAAATTCAGATTTTGGCTGTGTGGCTGGGAGACTGCATGCCTCCACAGAGGMATGTGAGGAGGTGCAGCCCCACAGATGGGACCAGGCTCAGGCTGAGCAGCTTGGAGCAGTGACCCAGCTGCCTCCCATTCCCCTGCCCCCTCTTCGGCCCTCAGTGGCTCAAAACGAGAAACTCGGGAAACACAGATTCTRGGAATGGAATAAAAGGCACATGGAGGGAAGATGCTTTGCTCTGATCCACACTGCCTTTTGCTCGCCTTTGGAAAAGAAAGGATTTTTGGAGCTTTTTTTTAATCCTCATTTTCTTTCTCCTTTTAAAGCTTTAATCCATATTTCCATAGCTTCTCTGCTATCCACTGTACTGGTGCACTTATCGGGAGAAGTTATGTTTTATTTATCATATCTTAAGACACTCAACATTTAAATTACAAGAACTCATTTCCCTCCAGTTTTGTTTCCCCTCTAAACTGCTTTCATCCACCCCATCCCCCAGCACCACATTCTCTCCTGTGACAGATATCCTCTGTGGCAAGGAGTGTGCTGGGTCAAAATCAGCTCC
>NW_026623242.1:1692918-1733309 GCF_030028575.1 Malurus melanocephalus
CTCTCCTCTCCCCTCCCCTCCTCACAGGGCTAAGGTGAGCAGGAGCAGAAGCAAGGCAGCAAGGGCAAGGGACGTGCAAGAAAAGGACAGCTCAAGCCCCGGTGAATAATTCAGAGACCCCCACAAAGCATCCAGCTCAATATAAACTTTGACCTTTTCCCTTTCTCTGCGGTGATACTCAACAGGCACTTACCAAACCCAAGCTGGTGAAATAACAGCTTTTTTAGTGTGTGTTTTGTTTCGTTCTTACTAATGATGAAACTATGCCAGAGGACAAGTCAATCTTTTTGACTGTTCATAAAGCCAGAAAATACTTCCATGTTACCAGTTTATCTGCGTGAGAACTATTTAGAGGGTTCTATTTAAAACTAAATAAAAGTAAAATAAAAATCAGTGACCAAGTCTCCTTCCACACTCAAAAACAATTAACCATGCCTTCCATTAACTCTTCTTTAAAAGTTTTCTTTTTTTTAGGAATAGAAATCTGTAATTCTCCCTGTGGAGCACACTTTTAATAATASCTGCCACTTTGGGTTTTGTTTTTAATTACAGCTTCAATACTTAACAAAATAATAGTTTAAATCAGTAAACTTCTTTAATTATTTTGACTTATTTTGGGTTTTTTTTGTCTTTTAAAAGTCAATGGAATAAGTTTTTTATGTCTCCCAGTCACTTAAGGAAAACAAATGTGATTCCTACTTGATATTCTTTAAACTTCTGTGATTTTGTTATTTTAACATCTCTAAAATGTAAAGAACTTTTCAAGATGYCAATTGCCCTACCAGTAAAATTTAATTGAGATGTACATTTAAATGAAAGAGATAATTAATTCACACCATTCCATTTGTTTATTATGTGACAGTCAGGGTGTATTAAATGCTCAGATGTGTGAAAAGAAAACATGGAGAAAGAACCACAAATAAAACAATCAGCATCAAAATACCATTTTCTTTCACCATTTTCCTACGTTCCTATAATAAAACTGTCAACCGCATGAAGTTATTTTCTGTTTTTTATGAGCATGGATTATTCTCACTTTCCAGTGAATAATTTCACTGACACTGTAAATTTTTGTTTGTGCTCTTCTTTCTTTTTAATTTTAGAAGTCATGGTAGTTATGACTATTTCTATATTTAAACATCCCCCTGACCCACACCCCTGAATGGCTGCCTGGACAATCAGTAACTTTTTCCAGTTAATTCTGTACAACGAGTCAGTGTTTCCTTTGTTTGAAAGCTGATTTCTAGAACCACTCACTTRCAAACAGGAACAATACCTATTTTGGGGTTTACTATTACAATTTTCTTTACAAAAAAGTTTAAGCCATTTGTGATTTTAAACGGAACGTGGTTTGTTTCAAGACAAACAAATCGTATTTGTGTAAAGTCTAATTATTACCAAACCACTCTTTTCTTTTTCGGGGGGCTGTATTGATTGGGGTGCAAACACACTTCGCTGAAGCCAGGCAGGACAGGGCTCTTGCTGTCTGTTCCATAATTTCTACATCTACTACCACCAAATGCAAGGCACAGAGAAACAGAAGTTGTTTGTGTCAGAGGCTCTGGCCCCACTTTGCTCTGCCCAGAGTCACCTCTGCAATGCGGGCGGGCACAGCGCTGCCTGGCTGCCAGCACCACCAGTTCACAGCTCTTACACCAGTTTTCTCCCTAGCTCCCCAAACAAAATCAGTAGCTTTACAGAGGCGGGAGTCATGACCTGTGTCTCTGCTAAAGCCTCACTCAGCCTTCCCAGCCTTGCAGATGAAGAAATCTAGCCCCAGCCGCTGAGAAAAAAACAAGAGCAAAGCATCGCTATTGGCCAGAACATCGCGGAGAAGATGAAATTGTCGATGTTTGGTAGGTTGCCTGTTTTGGATGGAGAGAGAGAGAGGTTTATGCAGCGCCCCCGGGAAAGTAACGGTGGGTGATAAGAAATCTGAGCTTCTGGAGATCTCCCCCTTCACCTCCAAAGGTAATCGGTAACCCCTCCCCGGCTGGCTTTTCAGGGAAGGGCAGGTCAGATTATTGGAAAGTGCGGGCTTTAATAGCCCAAAGATTTACGTAAAGCCTCCTTCATGGYGCTGTTCTTAGGAAGCTGTGAGAAGCAGCTCCGCTGAGCAGCCTTTGTGGTACAAGCTGTCTTTGGCAGGGTGAACACGGCTGATCTGTGCTCGATTGCATGACTGGATAGGAAACTTTGACTGCAAAGACTCAGTGTGACTGTCGAGAAAAAGAACACATGAGTAAAGTACAAGGGCTATTTTGGGCATAATAGCTAGTCATTCTGAACACTAAGGAAATACATACACACACATCACAAAACATTACATATATGGAGATGCTATGATAGCTCACACTGTCTCACAATTTCCATTAAAAAGTCTCAAGGATTTCGTCATTCATCCATACACATTTACTTTAGGGTAAAACCAGACACAGAGCATACCTTAAAAAATGGGAAGAGTTGAAAAAGCCTACTTCTCAAAACAAGTAATTTGATGCAAAGATGACATTTTATTAGCAAAAATTCTAACAAAAAGTGGCTGACAGTAAAATAACACAATTGTTTTCTGCATCAGGTCCTGCCTTTGGGTGGCAACAACCCCATGCTACAGATGTAGGGAGGAGTGGCTAAGTTTTCAGCTCGCTCTGTCACTACCATGGGTAAAGACAGGAGTGGGAACTGTGGCTGTAGGATATGGGAACTGAGGTAGAAATGCGCTATTCTTTCCCCAAGGTTGTGGGACTGTGTACAACAGCACTGGCCCGGGATTTGGGGCAAGTGGGGGTGGGAGAAAAGCAACAAGTGGTTTCTCAGTGGAAAAGCCCAGTTTGGTAATTATTTCTTATAACATTGCTATGAAGAATTCAGTCTAAGTAAGTAAACACAATTCTGACACTATTCCAGGGACTGCATTTTGAGTTGTAGATACCAGATCTGATCACTACCTGGTCCTTGTATTATGTACGGTTAGTTTCCCTGACTTGCTTCATCTGTTATGTAACAACTGTTTCTTTGTTTTGCGGATTAAAGAAATATTTGTGAATGGAAATGAAATAAATATGGAAGTAAAGCCTATGATGCTAACTCTGTGGCCAGACCATGTCAATGGAATTGTAAGTTTGTTCTGAAAAGTCTCCTCTTGCTTTCCCCAGCTATTTCACTGTTGCTCTGTATGTTAACATGCTCCACACAGGGGTCAGCAGTAGTTAACCATAATGAGGTAATTACAAGGTACATTGAGTACAGATGTATGTTAAGGGACATACATTTAGGATGTAGACTAATGGTGTTGTGGTGACAGCATGGTGACTTTTGGTAATGTTCTGTATGTCTTTAATATCACTGAATGTCTTTAATATCACTCCTTTTTTTTTAAAGTAGGTTTTATCAGTTCTTTTTTCTGACTACTGAATTTATTTCCATGTGTATATTTATATGTGTGTATAAACTAATGACAGATCAAGGATACAAATCTAATGATGTAAAACAGCATATAATAATAATAACAGGTAATAGGTGTGTTTGTATCTTTCTTGGTCCAAGCTTTCTTCACAGATTTAAAATGATCCCATTACCATTAAAATGAGAAAATATGGTTTTGTTACCTTTGTGTGATTTTGAAAAGCATAGCTGCAGAATAGGTGAAGGGGAAGCAAGTTGCTCATCTGAAATAGCTGCACTGGACACAGAGAAGAGGAATAATGTGTGAAAGGACTTGAGAACAATGACAAAGCATGTTTTACCTTAAGTGCGGTASTGTGACTCCTGTCAGGAGAGATACCGCAGCAAGCTGAGCAGCGTAGGCTCTAAAATTTGCATCAGCCTTGCTAAGGCTCTACCTTGGGTGGTTGATCCGTGCTGAGCAAGATGCTACTGTTCTATTTCTACCAGCAACACCTCCGCTGGGGATTTAATACCAGTCCCCAAGCTACTGTGACATAGACCTCGAATCTCTGTAGCCAAAGACACAAATAACAAATWTTGAATCTTCTTTTGGAGAGAATGAGGAACCCCACTGAGGGCAAGGGATCTCAAATTTGAGCACTGAGGTGAAGTAATTGCACTCTGGGTCTTGGGATGGCTCACTATTAATCAGAAATGTTATTCCACAAAGATGTCGCATGATTTTATTAATGTGTACCTAGCAATATTATGATAAAATAATAACAGAAAATCTCATGAGCATATTCTGTATTCAATGTGAGGTTTGAATAGTATGGAGTTATCAATACAGGAAGGCCCAGGCTTCCTGTAAAACATYTTATGTGTTGAAAAAAACAGCAGCAGGAAAGTAAATGTATGTTAATGTTTAATTAAAAGACAACCACCAAGAAGGAAGATGAATTTTGATTAAGCTGCCACCCTTCTCTTAGGTATTTTCCAAACCGCATGCTTGTATTTTACAACTCTATTAACTTGTGGTATTTGCATATGATATATATTATACATTTGATAATGTACATTGTATATTGTATTTACTTAAAGTTAAAATAAACAAAATGCATCTTCACACAAACCAACATAACAATAGATTTTGTGTGTGACTTGGTTACCTGTTGTGACAAGACACACAGATGTACCAGTGTACACACATACCAGGCAGGTATAATTACGCTTATAAAATTTCACACATTTAAAGTGTGACTATTATTTACCTTGCTAATGTAATTAACAGCATGAGAATACTGATTTTGTAATACTTAGAGACATTATCAAATTGAACCTGCTTAACATTCCATATGTTGAAACAGTCAACAAAAAAACAAAACCAAAAAGCAAATAGGTAATTGTCCACGTAAGGACAGGATTTCTGCAACCAGAAAGAACAGAAATAGTTTCTTTTTTACATGGCAGATTTTTCCTCAAGCCAGCACCAAGCGCTCCAAGGCTTGGGTGGCAGCGCACCGGAGACCGGAGGGACCCCGCTTCCTGACGGATCGGAGCCCGGCGGGGCGGCTCTGGGTTGCCCAGGAAAGCAGCTGGAAGCAGCAACCGAAGCGTTTGCAGGACGAGAGCATTCCCAGAAGCCGCTGCCCCCCAGCCTCCCGCACCACCACGGCGGCTTCTTAGGGATTTTTGTACATCCCCGACAGCCCCATCCCATTTCCGCTCACGGAACACCTCAGGCGCTGCCGCGCTGTCGGTGCCGGCCCCTCCTTGGGTCAGACGCGCTCAGTGCCGGGCAGTCCGGAGGGATCGGGGCGGCAGCGACCCGCACGGCTCGGGCAGCCCCCACCGCTTCCCCGGGCACCCCACCGCTTCCCCGGGCACCCCACCGCTTCCCCGGGCACCCCACCGCTTCCCCGGGCACTCCACCGCTTCCCCGGGCACCCCACCGCTTCCCCGGGCACCCCACCGCTTCCCCGGGCAGCCGGGGCGGGGGGCGCTGAGTCAGCGCTCCCGGTGTCCGCCGGGGGAGGGGGCGCGGGGCCGCCCACGTGGGACAAGGGGCCTTGGTCATCGTCCGCGGGGCCGGGGGCACGGGTGGCTTCCGAGCCGGCTCCGCGCCCCGCCCGGGGGCCGCGGGGGCACTTCCCCATGTCACCTGGGCTTGGGCCCGGTTCTCCCCTGGGGTGGGTTTGTGTATGACACCGCGACCGCCCGGCCCCGCCACCCCCGTTCAGCCCCGTCCCCCGAGCGCTCGGAATTCGCCGGCCGGGGGTGAAGAGAGGGGTGGAGAGAGGGTGGGTGAGCCCTTCGTGGCTGTGAGGCAACRGGAGGCCATCGATCTTGTTTAGGAGCTGGTGCGCAGCTAACACTTCCTGCGGTAATTTGTGACCGTGGCTATTGATTGTCCGCGTCCCGTGCGCCCGCCGCCCCGACGCCGCGCAGTCTGGGGAGGAGGAGCCCGGCCGCGCGGGAGGGGGAGGAAATCCCCCGCCGCAGCCGCCTTCTTTGGGGGTCCTTGTGCCTGCCGCCGCTTCCCTTTTGCTTTTTTTTTTTTWTTTTTWTTTTTWTTTTTTTTATTTTATGAATGGACTGGATGCCCGGTGACACATTAACCACGTTTTTCTTCTTCTTGGAAAAAGCCAGCCGGAGTTCAAACCGAGTTTAAGCTCTCCCCACCCTACGCGGGCCAGAGAGGGAAAAGAGGTCCATGCCCCCCGGTCCCCGTCCCCCCCGCGGGCCAAGCCGGGCTGGCAGGTCCTGAGGCAGGGACAGCGGGGGTGGGGAGCGCTCCCCCCAGGCTGGCCGGGGTGGGCGAGCCGAGCTGGGCGAGACGGCGGCTCTCGCTGGCCGGGAGGCTCCTCTGCCCCGGCGGGTGGCGGCCGGAGGGGAAAATCGCCACAAGGGCTCCGGGGCTAGCTGGAGGAGCTTCGGGGCTGGGGGCTCCCTCAAGGCGCCCGGGGAGGGGCATCCCCGCGGGCTGTGGCAAGGTCTAGAACCTCTGGCCTTGGGCCGGACGGAGCCGGCTCCGCTCGCCTCGGTAAGGCATTTACCATTTTTGCCCTTTATAATTCTGCCGGCGGCCCCCCCCACCCCTCCTTCCCCTCCCGGTTTATGGACTGTCTCGGCGATAGTCGCACACACACGTACACGCGTTCACCAGACACAAGGTAGAGGTTTGCCCCGCTCTCCGGGGCGGCTCTGGCCGCAGCCCTGTCCCCAGCTCAGCGGGCGCGCTGCCGGGCGGTGTGACCCCACCGGGCTCGGTACCCGGTGCCCGCCTGCTTGCACCGAGCCCCCAACGCCGCAGCAACCTGGGGAGGAGGCGCTTGCTTTGCCTCTTATCCATGTTTTTCAATTTATCTACGCTTTAAATGCGCCTCCCCCACACACAGCTCCCAATACTCAAAAGCGATTTTTTTTTCTGTTTCCTTTCAAAGACCGAGACTGTGCTAACTGCCTCTTCAGTTGCTTCGTTCTTAAACAACGTGATTCAATTTTGTAATCTTCCCCCCAGCTTTCCTAAGCGAAGGGGGGCGGGGGCTGCATGTTTTCTGAATGGTGGCAAGGAGGAGCATAAGGGACAGCGGTGATCTCTTGCTGCTGTCGAGCTGGCTGCCCCGATCGTGGGAAAGTGGCTGCACGTAAAGCAGCAGATTCTTTGTCCCTGTTGTTCTTCTGTAATCGATCTCACTTCAAGTCGAGGGGTGGAAAACTTCAAAGGCAGATCAGGCTGTTGGAGGTCGGGGCAAGAGCACAATCAGTTCGTAATGCACCCACTTTGCCTCCTCCCCCTCTTACTCCTCCTCCTGCAGGAGCCAGGGGGTTGGATGGGGTGGGGGTGAGGGGAAAAGCCCTCCGATCTGTAAAGGACGCCCAATCAATAAATAAAATGCAGACTTTGTGGAAGGAGTGAGAGGGAGCGAGGGAGGGAAAAGGGTTGGGAGCGTTAGTACACCCAAGTGAAACATACAAGATCCTGACTGCACTTTTCCTGCCTATCCTGTCTTGTCCAAATAGCTGTGTTCTATTTATATATGGAATAGTGCCTCGCTTTTTTTTTTTTTTTTGTCCATCTCTAGGTCAGTTTTAGGACCGTACCGTTTGCTGCGTAAATTACTATAGAAGAAAAAAAAAAATAGCAGTTTTGCACCAGCTGAGGGTTGTAGTACAATGCAATCTTCTACCGCACGCAGTTTTAGCAGTGGAGGGAGGGGGGAGCACGGCTGGTGCCAAGACAAAACATAACCACGCTGCGGACATCTGCCATTGAGAGCCAGCTGCGGCTGCGACTCCGGTCACATCTGCCAACACTGTAAAGGACATCTAGGAGGGGATATCCGAAATCTCGGAAATACGCTCTTGCGCTGAAGTGAATCAGAACACCATTTTGATAGACTAGAGTAGAAAAAGTATGTAACTTGTCTAGAGTGGTTTATGAAATTTTCTAAAAAAAAAAGTAAATTTGGAATAAGAGGTCAGAAAAATGCACACAATGAAATCTAGATTCACCCCCACATACCTAYCACAATACTTTAAACTTTTAGTACTGTGAGAAAGTTGGATTTAACCTTTTGAGATCAATTATTTTGTTACTTTGTACTGCTTTCTGATATGCCTTGATTAACTATTTAAATACACTTTGTATCATATTATTTTTTTTCTCCTAGCTAACTGTGTGAAATTGRAAATTACAGAATTTGATGGGTAACTTTGTCTAGTAGAGTTTAGGTTCTTCCTCTGTCTCCAGCTTGTATCCATGTAGCAGTAGAAAAATGCATAAAGAAGATGCTAACCAGGACTCTCTCTGAACCTATTTTAGAATTCCTTCACTCTAAAAAAAAAAAAAAAGCTGGTAGCATATAGCAGCAGTTGAAGCAAGCAGTTTCTAATGCTGGGTTGTGCCAGCAACAGTAATTTCAGGTAATCCTGGGGCTGCTGTAGCTTGCGACAGAAACTTGATTAGTTTCAGACMGAGAATTGAAATCTGCAATTCAGTTTGGCACCTTGGGTATGTTGGGTTTCAGCTCAGTTATGCTAAGGATAGGGGTTTAGTCATTCTCTGAGTTTTTGAGTAAGTAATGGCCTGGAGGGTTTGAATAAGTATTTTTAGCATCCTCCACAGTCATAATACCCTTCAAATATCTTTCCACTCATAATCAGCTTCAAGTATTGAAGTAGTAAAACAAATTCATATTATGTGTGGCCACATAGTACAGGTGRAGCTTATGGCAACACCCTGTGCTTGTGCTGGGACATTATAAAGGCCATTTCCACTGAGTTGATTGCAGCCTTTCAGTTATTCACCCTTTACATCATAATTTTCCATCTGGTTTCTTTCCAAGAATGAATTTTTGAGGAGCTATTTCGGAAAAGTATATCCAGCTCTGTTTAAATACAAAGAAAATTTAAAAATGGTCAAAGTGCTTGCCTAATRTTTTACATTGTAACCATATTCTCAACGGAGTTGGCTTTTCAGTGTTGTGGAGAGTTAAAAGTAGAAAGGAATCTTTCAATTAGAGAAAAGCCTTTTTAGTGAAATAGTTGTACTTGGTGTGATCACTGAGGAGGCTGGATTTTTATCAAATGAATGGGTTATTTTAAAAAATGTCTAATTAACCCAGCCCATGCTGGCTAAGATAACTATCGTTGCATTGTACATTTGCACATGGAATAGGAATCATGGAATAGGAATCATATTATAGGAATAGGGCTACCATACATCTGATTTTTTTCCCTTGGATGACAGCTCTCCTTCCCCTCACCYGCCCTCTGGATCCCATTTGGATAACCTTTTCATAATTGCACTCTGTGTTTTAAAATCTCTACCAGTGTGGGAACTGGAATATTTTGTTTTATTTTCTCCCCCCCCCTCTCTTTTTCTTCTTTCTGCTTTGTTTTGCTACCAGGAGGAGTAGGCAAGGGGTGGGCTTGGCCCTGTGTAGTATCTAATGAGGGTGGTAATAGMGGGGAGAGGCAAACAAAGCAATAGCTGCAGCATGCAGGCACTAAGTGGAACAGCTTGATACTATTCCAAACCTCGAAAGGGAGTTTGGAGGTTCATACTTAGCAGAAAGAATGCCCTAGGCTGGGATGAAAAGGAGACTAATGCTAATGCTTGAAGGGGTTTTGGGCACGGGACAAATTTGGAATAGTGTTCCATTGGTCTGGGAAGTGTTTGGGGAAAGGTCTAAGAGGTTGTTAAACCCCCCTCAAACTTGCAGTTTGAGGATCTCTGAGTCAGGAAAATTTAGGATTATCTCCCTGGGCACTTCTAACAAGGACTCTGGCTTGTGGAAAGTAACATTTTCAGGTTATGGAACATCATCTCCCACCATGAAAGCAGTACTGGTGGGTCTATCATGTGACCTACAAACCTGCTACAGAAACAGGTCACAACACCTACCAGTACTGTGATGCTATTAAACCCGTGAGACATGGTCAGTAAGGTTTGAAGGGCTGTAAACAGGAATTATGCTCCACTTCTAGCTCTCCTTCTCCCTCCTTCCATTCCTTCTGTTTTAGACTCTTGCTTATCAGTCAATCTTTCTAGAAGAGTAGGATTTATTCCTGGGAGACTCCTATGAAAAGGCTGCAGGACAAGGTATGCTGAAGGTGCTCAGAATTGATATTTGCACCCCTCACACTTCTGCCCAACATTCCTGCTCTGGCACTTCGCTGAGTGCGGCACAATTTGAGTATAATGGATGTTTCAAGATTCCAGTAAGATCATCAACCTTTTCCAGCTAATAATTTTTAAATTTGTCAGTGTGTTTGGGTACATGCTGAATTATAATTCTAGTAATACCCATCCTTTGTTTGTCAAGRTACACTGAAATCTGAGGCTGAAGTTCCATCAGGGTAGGGTTTCCCCCCTTTCACATGTTGCTGTTGTGTTTGGACATATTCTGTCCCACTGCATCCTTATGACTCTATTGTTACAGAGGAATTGGTAGTTCCATTTTGCAGATGAGAATCCAGGGTGAAGAGAGACTGAGTAAAGCTTGATGAACATGCACATTTTGAAATGAAATCTCAGGGTTCCCCAGCTCTAAAATCCCTTCCTTTCTCTGCTCTCTACCCTGAATGCAGACTTACTGTGGGATCTGAGCTCTCTGTTACCATGATGTGATACAGCGTGATCTCTTATATCACATGATAGAGGAGAATCTGCACTACAGAGCATCATTCCTCAGTTCCATGCATGCAGCCTTGCACCAAAGCTGTTCCATGCCTGGATCTTCTCAAGACAGGAGTGTCTTTTTTATTTGACATGTCCCTGTTGTAGGTTACCTCAGGTTCCATGACAGTGGTTGCAGGCAAAGCTGATTAGTTCTCAGGGAATAAGCTGAACATGTTTAGTATAGCTGGTCAGAGAAGCTCAATGGTCCCCTTGAAAGTGGCCTTAATAGACTAGTGTTGTCATTTAAAAGTCTCTGGTGTAGCTGGGAAGTGAATCCAGACTTCTCCAGTACTCCCTCAGTTTGCTAAACATGAGCTCTACTTCACACTTAGCAATACCACCCATTCTGTTTCCCTCTTTTTTTTTTTTTTTTTTTTTTTTTTTTTTTTTTTTTTTTTTTTTTTTTTTTTTTTTTTTTTTTTTTTTTTTTTTTTTTTTTCACTTTTCAACTTCAACTTAAAATACTCTGTTTAAAAATGTAGGGGCCAGATCCTCAGAGCCAGCCAAACCACACATGGTGCAGGCCCAGGGTACAGGGAGGGGGAAAGTGGCTCTAAGCCATTTTTCATCTCCCTGGATTCTAGGTTGAATTGATGCCAAAGTGGCCCCTGGCATAACTGAGAGCAGGAATGCTCTAAATTACACTAGTTAGAACAGTTCCCAAGGGCCTATCCTATGCCACTTGCTCCTTTCCGCCTTGGCCACCTATGAAGGCCTCCTACACTGCCTTATTTTGTGCAGGGATTTCCTACATCAGGGAATGCCCAGCTGCCCTCTTATGGTACAAAGGTGATAGAGAATCATTCCCTAAGAATTTCCAGAATAAATAAAGCAATTCTGTTAAAGAAAATTACAGAAATAACATAGCATTAGAATTTGTCATCTTAATGACTTTGCTTGAACATCACATTTTTCCTCCCTACCTTCCATGTGTGTTTGACAAGGAAAGRACTTGTTTTGAATTAGTCTGCAAAGTCTTCAAGGAGGGGGTTTTTAGGTTGTGTAAAGAATGGTCTGCAGAACCGTACCAAAAATATTTTATACTATTAGAAAAATCAATACTTTTTTCTTTGATGACAATAATGTATGTTGTTCTAATCATGCAGTTTCCAAAAGGAAATGTCTATTATGGAGATATGACAATGGGAAGACTGAAGTGAGACTGGAGGGATTGGAACATATCCACCAGAAGACAAATAAGAGGCATTAAAATAAAAAAGCCCCAAACAATTGCAAATACAATCTCATGTTAGTCTGGGAGCCCTCTTTTGCTAGGGGTGTTTCCAGTGAAAGATGGCATACTGAAAATCAGCCCAAGAAAATATTTTCTTATCCAAGGAGGTACTGAGTGTGACACTTGAGACTGCTCCAAAATCTTGCAGTGAAGAACACAGCAAAATATTCCAAGTGAGATAAACACAACAACAAAAACACCCCCTGTTACAGTTAACAGCTTAAAAGATGAATAATTTCAGCAGAGAATAAAACCTGGTGCAGTTTCAGTTTAGGACAGATTTTTTGGGGTTAGAATTCAATTTCATGAGAGCAGACTGTCTCACAGCTACCTAGAAAGGATTTTAGCAATTAAGTGACAGAACCAGTTGACAAAACTTCTTGGGTTGGGCAGGYCTCAGATATGGTTTATGTGTTGCTRTGTATAAGCAGAAAGAGGGAGACATGGCTTTGTATTTGGGGGGGATCCAAATCCTTCTTGGGGACCAATGAGTGTCCTTACATTATAAACAGGTATAATATCGATCRCAACAAATATAGTCAAAAGTCAATGCTGGGACACAGTGGAATGTCAGTCAAAAAAAATGGAAGTCAATGTTAGACCTTAACAGATACCTTAAAAATGTGTGGGAGGCTTTGGTTTTTGAAGTGACTGAAGGCCTGAAGTAATCTCTGAATTTTAATTACCAACCAATAATATCTTACCTTCCTCTTGAAAGCATCGTTCTTTGTAGCCACATCTTCAACTTTAATGATTGTAAGTTTTCAAAAAGATTGTGGTTTGGTCTAAATTTGGCAATTTTTACAGAAAGTGTTTTTAGGTGCTCTTGTCCAAAGCAGCTAGAATTTGAGATAAAACGTTTGAATTGATTTTGGAAGGACTAATATATATTCTGAGCTGTCTCAGTGGTAGCCAGCAGGATTCTCTGTGTTCCTTGTGCTGTTACATCTATCTTCCACGTGTGTTTTGAGCACTGGCTACCAAAGCTGGGATTCTGGTACATACCCTGTGAATATTTCACTCCCTGGTGAATCAGGAAGTCTTACAGCCTCCTCACATGGAAAGGTCACTTAGAAAGCTGAGGAGAAAAGTTTAGTGAATTTTTTCTCTGTATTTTCATGAGGCCATTTTTTTAAGAGATGGATTTATGGGTGGAGATGTGAATCTTGAATTTCCTTTGCTTTCTGACCTTGTCTAAGGCTTGTGAAGATTTACAGGGTAGGAAATTCCTCTTGGATATAAGAACTGTTTGTAGGAATGACTGTCTTTCTGCCTTTCTGTGCACTACTGCTGCAATATTTGCTGGAAATCCTAGGAACAGAGTAATAGCACATGTGAAGGAATATCTGTGCAATGAAATTACCATGGTAGACATCTCCTTCTGAGCAAGGAGAAGAAGACTTATCTGACTGAAGGGATCCTCTCCTGTACTTCTTTGCTCTGAACAAATGACTCAAATCAATTGAATAATAAAAGGTTTCTTTCTCTTGTCAGATACAGAAGATCTCACTGTTTGAGTTCTTGAGCTTCCTGCACTGTTGTGTGTTAACAAGTGCATAATGGCAACTTCATGACCAGACTCCTAAAAGATGTCATTTGACAGACAGGCCAGATTCCCTTTGAAGAAATTGGAGGTAGAATCCATCCATAGGACAATTTTTGCCTTGGTTTGAATTTACAAGAGTGGTCTTGGGACCTCAGCCAATGTTGTATTGCCTTTTGATTCACACTTTGAGAAATCAGAAAGATATTGATTTTCTAGCTATTAAGTTACAGACAGCACCAAACAGGCAGTGCACCAGCTTCTTGCAGGTCAGCCTGAGCTCAGTTCTAAATTTTATGGACCTGACAATCTACCCTAGAACATGCACATGCTGAAAGTTTAGCAAAATCTTGCCTACCAAAATTGCCATCTATCACAGGGCAGTTTGTGAAGCACTGGAAGCACACCGGTAGCATGTTACAGTGTCAGGACAGGCTTTCTGAACTTACTGCTGCCACTGACCAATAAGAGTAMTAAGAAAGACTTGGATAGCTTCTTTTTTTTTAGCAGACAGCTTAAATGATCATGTGATGGCACTTTCAAATACTGAAGTAATTTTGCCATGCTTTGAGGAAATCTTAAGAAAATCAATAATGTTTTATGACATCTGTGCCAAGCTATCTGTGCACAGTGTGTTAAATATGCAGTAAGACACCATCTTACTGGAAATCTCATCCCCCTACAGACAGTTCAGTCTACAATATATTTGATAAATAGATGCAATTTTGATTTTATAAGGGCAGAAACTTAGTTTGTACTATTAGAGCAAAGTCTTGTCAGCTGTYTGTAGTTTAATCCAGTAAGAACTTAGATATATTTTTAACTACAGGGTAAGGAAAATGTGTAAGGTGARGTCTAACTTTCTTGAAAAAAATTGATTTAGAAGGGAACAAATGAAGTGATCTGAACTGGAATTCACTAAATTCAGGCTGTTAGTATCTCTGAGCTGGATTCTTCTTTGGATATCTAGTTCAGCTGTAGGTATGCAGACAAGGACTGTAAAGAAGAATAGAACCTAACAATCAGTCCACCACCCAGGTTTATTGCATGTCTCAGAGGAGATGGAATAGTGTTGAATGAATAGTCTTTATCTTGCCAATTCAAATTCACAAAATGGAATAAAATACTTTGCATTCTAAAATCAAAATGAGTCATATGGATTGGAGAAGGAAAATTAATTCAGCAGGAAACTCCAGTATTTTGATGTGTGTTTACAACCAAAGCAAGGATGAGATATTAAAACCTTTGCTGAGCAGAATTTTCCCTGAAAGCTGTTATTCACAGTATCAGAATACTCCATTGCAGCATTTTTATATCAACTCCAGACACAATCACAGGATTTGTAAGTCTAAAAGTAATGAGGTTTTTGGATTGTGTCCTAGAGGAAGAAATAACTTTATTCTTTTGACTCTTATGAGTTTAAGCAGTCCAACTGGACTGATTGATGTCAGTGAGAATACTCACGRGAGGGATCAGAACCACGTAGAGATGTCACCATTTGCAAGGACTTTGCTCATGTCTCACATTGAAGTATTGAAGATAGGAATTTGAATGCAGTGATAACTATATGTGAAAGCTTGGCAGTATCTGCTTGCAGGTCTTGACTCTTGCCAGTTGGTTTGTCCTTTGCCTTTATATGCTCCAAATTCACCAACGACATTTTTTAGATATAAAAGTATTACATGTATTTAGTAGTCAATTTGAAAATACTGAACTTCTCAATTGCTTTTACTTAAATGGTTTTCAAAGAGGCTAACCACCATTATGGACTGGTTTTATAAAACAGACCAGCTAGTTTGCAGTACAAAACAACTCCCAAATTACAACTGGCTTCCAACTTTTAAAATGGCCTAACAAATGTTCTTGAAATGTGCTGAGATCATGAGATCAGTTTGTACTTACTTGGAAGTCTGGTGTAAAATCATATGCATCTGACAGGCAGTTAAACCTCTGTGGGATGGGAGAAAATCCTGTTTTAATGGAATTGCTCGGAAGTATCCTATAGCACTGCTCTGGTCAGTTTTCATGCAGCTTTGCATTACTTTCTTGTTCCTCRTTCTTCTGAACCCTAATGGAGAGACTGATTCCAGACMTTCGTCCTCACACTCACTTAGTCCYAAGGGAAATTATGCTTGTGATTGGTCCTCATATAGTTCTCATTTAATACCAGTTTTCTAAYCCTGCACTATCTTTGCCTCCATTGCACCATGCTCAGAAAATCACTGTCTCCCATTTTCTCAATGCATTTATCAGCCTTGATATTCTGCACTAGTCTGTGGGAACCACAATTCCTCCCATGGTGATGTTGCTTCAGAAACACAAGCAGTCTGTATTCCATCCCCATTCAGATTCTGTCCAGATGCGTCCACCCTAATCTTTTGCTTATCTAATGCAGGTCCTTTGGGCAAAGTCTGAAATGAGGGTTAAGAACTCAGTGACTGGAAAGGTGCCAGCATGCCTTCCATTCTGTAGTAATTTATTACACATTTTTCAAATGAAATTTTCCAGCRTATGATTATAGAGATGGGCAGTGTTCGTTTATTAAAAGTCCCACACTCTGGTTTATCAGTTACAGGTGTTGCTGGGTAATGCCATTAATGCACCTGTTATTCCCATTTTTCATGCTATGCCTTTTCACTAGCAATTCCAGTCCTCTTCTCAGGCCCTTGTGAAATGATACGCAAACAAAGCCACAAATGGTGCAGTTTAATGTTGCTCTACATACAGCCTGTGGACAGCTGAATGCTCATGTAGGTTTAATTTCCATTCTCATTACACCAGCACTCCTTTTAGCAGCTTGGTTGCCTGTTCTTGCTTGCTGCTAATCAAATGAAGAGTGTGCTTTCAAAAGAAATGAGCAGAAAATAGGAGTCAGCATACTCAGGTGTCTCAGTTTTCAGATGGCTTTGAGGGAATGGCTGTGAGAAACTGGAAGGACAGAGGTGGGAGGTGGAAGACACAGAAAGGGTGAAACAATGGTGCTGGGAAAAACTATTGATTGTAGCCTTTTCCCTGATTACATGTGTAGGCACAGAAAAGAGTGCAATTYCTGACAATACTCTGTGGTGGTTATTTAAAAAAAAAAAATCACAAACGGATCAGTCAGTTTTTCCTACAGTTAACAACTAAAAGACCTACTGCATTGCTGAGCATTGAATAACGTGGGATGGCAGAACCTGAGTCACCCTGACATTTCCTTCTGAGAGCCCCAAAAGTGAGATAGAATCCCAAACAGAGTAACTGAGGTCTTACCGGCTCTTGATTTTTTTCCTCCCCTGAGTTTTAAAGGCTGGTTAGGGCTCTCCACTAGAGCAGGTTTTGAAAGCATARTCATAGAGAAATATAGATGATAGTCAGCAGCCACTAGTCTAATAATAGAGTGCATTTGTATATGATAATAACTCATTATCCATGTACATATAGCTTAGCAATTTTCAAGTAAACATAAAGAAATCTGAAAAGAGAAGACTAGCATAATGCATTCCCTACAAAGAGAGGACTGTACAAATATCTGTTTTCTTTCTAATCCTTGGCTCTGGACTGCAGGCTGTTCAGTGCCACAGCACATCTGTACTTATGTAGACACTTCAGTATAATCCATGGCAAAAATCTTGCAAATGTGCTTGTTGTTTAAAATCCTACCCTACCACTAGGATATGTTAACTAGTTAAAAAGGAGCCACTAATCTATATTGTTTATAAAGATGTTTATTGTTGGTGGCTTTTGTGGWACTTTAAAAGATTTCAGAGGCATGRTTTTTTTCCTTTAATTGCATGAAGGTCTCAAGTGGAAGAGAGCTTTTTAAAATTAATATGATCTGGTTTATTGCCTTTAAAACATTTGGTCCAATCAGTCTCTTGTCACTGTGGCAAAGTAGGATACATTACAGGTATGTCAATTACCAGAGTAAGAAGAGAATATGAAAAATTATTAAGATTCAATAAATCTAACACACACAKAGAAATATGTTGCTGTCTGCCTGCTGTAATTTTTACAAAATCGGGAGAAAGGGAAAAGATTCAAGGGCTATAATTTTAGTAAATCCACTACTTTTAGAAGTCTGCCACTTGTGGCATCCACTTAAGACAGCTAAAACTTCAATTAGAGGAAAGAAGCAGGAAAATCGGTGAATACTTTAAATGTGARTGGGTGGCTTCTTTACCATGACAAGAAACATTTGCAGTGCTCCTCTAAATCTTCCCAATTGCTTCSCATTTTGCTAAATGTTTTTAAGATCTTCATAGGTCCTCATGAAASTTTTTTAGGAACTGCTTCTGACCTATTTTAGGTCTTAAGGACCTAACCTTCCTGGTGCTAATCCTCCTCAGATTCTGTTGAGCCCAGGGATTGGTTACTGTTAGGTTCTTGCAAGCCTGGGCCCTATGAGAGAACTTCTTTGATCAGTTAAACCAGTGCCCYAGAAGATGCTGAATTGTGTCCCATTTTGCTTTCTGTCAACAGCCAGTTTCAGTATGGGACCACTCTTTACAAATTGGTAGGACCACATTCAGAGCCTTTAAAGGAGTTGTTTGGTTGCCATGAACTGTAGATTTCATTCTAAAACAATATATCTAGCCAAATAGGTGACTGACTCTCAAAAGCATTTGTCCTTTTCCAGCAATGGCTTCTGRTTAAAAAACCTCAGTCATCTGCTTTCCATTTTATGTATATTGATGTTATTTTTTATTTAGTAAACATTTTATGGGGCCATTATAATAAGGGGAAGTCTGGGTAATTAAAACTATCATGGCTTCATGATCATTAGTGGTAAAACACATCTGTTGGCACAAAATGTCCCTTTCTTTCTTTTTTTCACGACTTCAGCTGCTTCAACTACAGCAGCAGATGTTGATGCTTTTCTTGTGCGACATCAATGTAATAGTCTACTACTGTAGTCTGTTAATGTTAATAAGGGCTGGCTGCAAAAGTGTCAAGTACTTACTAATGAAGGGGGCAGGGCCATCTGAAACCACAGACTGCTGCCTGCCCTTTATGCTGTTTGGCCCTTTCTCTGGAATATAGAACTTCTCAACCATTTCATCTTGCAAAATATTTTAGTTACAGCACAGGAGCAATTGTGATATGCTGTGCTGTAATTAGAAATTATTATTTCAGTATTAATATAGAATAATGCAGCATGCAGCTTTGAAAAGTGGTCTTTTTCATATTAGGCTGGCTAGCAATAGTCACCCTGAACTGCTGGGTTTGGAAAGAGTACTCTCACACTGACTGGAAACCTGTAGTCACTACCTTTTTCTTTGTGAAAAGAGAATGTTTTCAACCATTCAAAAATGGAAATGCCTGATTATCTGGTCATGTCCACTGTCTTCTGACCAAATATTCTGGATAATTTGAACTTCAATTGGGGCAACATTTCTGGACTAACCTTTTTCTTTAAAACTGTGAATTTAACTAGTACAGTTTAGCAAAACTCRTTATAGGCTTGTTGAGATGTCTGTGGTTTTGCAGGCAGGGCTATTCCTTAAAAGCAGATCACAACAGAAGTTATTTTTTTTCCTCTGTTATGCACCTATTAGATGCTTTGGAGACTAGATTTTTACATTTTATATTCTGTAATCAACATTATATTCCTGGCAAAGGATTAGCCTGATTAGAATCTTGGGACACATCTGTGATCTATCCAAAGAAGAGCTGACTGTCAAGCAGACTCACCAACCATGCTCATTCTGGGCCCTCATGTCTGCCTCTAAAGGCTGCTTCATCAGAAGTACCTGTGCCTTCTGGAGTCTTCAAGCACTCCTGTTGTCCAGTTCCTGTTCGTATAGTCCAGTTTCTGTGCATGGGGCTGAGCATGCTATAGCCCAGATAGACCCTACAAAAGCTTTGAGGTGCAGGATAATACTTGAGAGGACAACATCTGGCAGTGTGGGATGATGCTGTGTGATGATGGAACTCTCAGTGCTTGGTTTGGGGCCTCCTTTTTACCCTACATCATAGGAATAAGGTGGGGATTTTCACCTTACTCAGCAGCTAACAGAGCTACCTGGTTGTACCATACACCAGACAGAAAGAGTAGCAATTCACCAGTGCTGACGAGAGAAAGGGCAGAGGGAATGGATTTTGGCTGTGACCATCCCTTTCACACAAAGCTGGTAAATGCTAAAAAATTATCCAGTTGGGAAAAAGCAGAATCATGCTGTAACACAGGCCTTCTGACAGTTCACCCCGWGCTCCAAGCAGTGATTTCACATGGCAAATTGAAAATAGACAAATGTGAATAGAACTGTTTCTAGGAACCATTTGAGATTGAATTAGAATTGATTAGTGGATTTTATCCTTCTTAAACAGAATGTCATTCTATAGCCCTTGCATGTTAATGCTCGAGCTGGTCAATAAGTAGGATGGAAATTTCCCACTGGCTTCAGAGGAAGTGGGATGGAAAAAATTATGCCACAGGATAAAACCCCATTTTTTGCATTTAAAACTTAGAATTTTTAGTTCAAGGCTTTTCTGTGTTTATTTTTCACCACACAGAACCTAGTGACAGTGGTTTGCCAGGTGTCATTTTCTAGGCTTTTGAAAGCATGCATATTTTCTCTYGTCTTGTTCCTCAATGAGGAGTGTTTTCTGTGGATGCAGTGGATKTCATTATTTAAGTCTTGTTCATGTCCTGGTACTTCACAGATAATGGGAACATGACATGTACTGGGATTCTCAATAGAAGGGATATGCAGGCAATATGGTCACTACTATAACACCCCTTTATTTAAGCTGCAATTGCAATTCTTAAAATCATTACAAAATAATTWAAAAATGTTTGTAAGATAAATACCATAGATACAGTCCCTAGAAACTACCTCTCACTTTAACTGAGAGCAACTGCAATATTGCAGAAGTCCAGGGAATGTTGCAGTTCATATTCTCCCTCCCTGGCTCCTTCTGGGGAGCACAGTACATTTTGACTAACATACATACTGGCAAGGTTATATGCAAACTTTTTTCTTAAATATAAACCAAAATGGAAAAGGTCTTTGCACTCAGGAATGGTGATTCATGGATATTRTTTTCCCGTTTCCTTTGTTCATGAGACATTGCCCTTTGGGTTGTGCCTTTAAGATTCCCAGTTGAATAGGGCATCTGGGAACTCAAGGRAGCACTTGCTTTGCCAAAAATGCACAAGCACAAATAGCAGGGAATTGGAAAATATGTATCTTTTATCTGGTTCATCTTCTACTTCAAAGATTTTGTTTGGTCTAGTCTTTCATGTTACTTCTTTATCATTACTTCTGGAAAAAAAAAAGCATGAAGTCATAGTGTGCTCCAGGAACTCGTATCTCTATTGAAACAGGCATCAGAGCAAAGCAATAGTGAGAACCTGGCATTTTTTAGTCCCTCTTGTATAACTGATGAGAGACTATAATATATCCTTAGCCTGAAAACACTCCTGCGTGCATTTTTGGAAACAGGAACCAGGTATTAAGGAGCACAGAGACAAATAGCTTAATAGTCCAGGTGCATAACTCGCACTTTTAAGTCATTCTCTCACCCACACCCATATAGACCATTTTATTCTCCTGAAAGCCAGGTCAAACACACAACCCAATATAACCATTTTAACAGCATCAAATTTGCCTTTTTGCAGCTCTCTTTTTGCTAGCTTTAGGGATTGACTAAAGCGAATGCAATTCTCTGGGGCAACAACAAAGGTTTAGAAACCTYCAAAACAATTGCCAACCACACATTCAATTCCTGCTCGGTCAGCTGATTTGAGATAGATTTTATAGTTTAACTATTTTGAAGAAAAGATGCAAACAACGATATAGCATCTTAGAGAAGAACATTGTACATCATACAGAATACTGTTAAGGGTTATGCTTACAGGTAAATCCTTATTCTGTGTATTGCACTAGCCATTCGGAGTGTGTGGCAAACTTACTTTGTTTGTTTAAAAATTACATGGCTCCTCCTTACAAGATTTTTATAAACCCTAGTAAATAATCTCTCCAGATGGCTCTGGGAGGCACATCACCAGCATTTATTAATTTTTATTTTCTGAGAAGAAAACGAGGTACAGCAGCTGTGTCTCTCACCCAAGATCTCCAAAATAATCTGAAAAAGCAAAAGCAAATTAATCCAGATCCCACTTATTTGAAGCGTCTCTGCTTTCCCTGCTAATATTTTGTCTTGCTCTTTAGTATTTCAGATTAGCATACAGTGTAAAGCGAAAGAGTTCATAATGAGATACTCTTCTGTGGAATTTTTCCAGGGTTCCACCTAAACATGGCATTTTTATTTTTATTTTTACAGAAGGACTCTCCCTTCCCCAGGCCTCACAAAAGTTTCTCTGATGGAGAGATGGGACAACTTGGGAGGTCTGTGTAAAGAACTGTATTTTGCTGGATACACTCCTGCTGTTAGCAAATTGCTCCAATGGGAGGACTAGCCAACTAAGTCAACCTACTAAAATGGATTCCCTATTTTACAGAGATAGATCATCTCAGTCAGCTCATCTGTAAGACTGTAAAAAATGAGAGGAGACAGAGTATATACTGCATGCCAGGAGTAAGCAAAAACTAATGGGTAAGGTTTTGTTTGGTACCAACAAAGGTTGGTAATTCCCTATTTGCTGTTTGCTCTACCTCAGTTTTCATTCTTCCCCTATCTCTCCTCACTGATTCTGATTTTGATTCTATTAACAAACCAGTCAAAAATTTCCACAGGGAGCAGAGAAAGAACTTCTTGCAGATTAYTGTGAGTATTTTCAAACAGAAAAAAAAGTGCATGCAAACCCCACAAAGTATTCTCAGGAGACCCTCRTCGATGTTTGGATTTAACCTGAGCTCTGTGAAATATGAATCCACTGCTCCTTACTGCTACCTGTACAAGTCAGAAACTGCCCAAGCAATTGGAAAACTTGGTCCTAAGTTACAAGCTTTGACTGAATGTTTCCTTCAGTCAGCTTTGGCAGACTATGAAAGTATACTGGCTTTTGGAATAGCTAGTTCATCACAGGAAAGCCATACTACARAATCATATCATTTCTGCTGCTGTCTTCGGTCTCTGGTTCTCTTGAAATTCATKAATATTCTCATTTGGCTAATTTGCTCCTGTTAGATTTCTGGCAGCAGTACTGTTACATCAGTGAGTTTCTCACAGTGTCGGATAGCTTTTGAAAGCTGGTCACATTTTTTGAAASAGCAATATGTACTTCTAGCTGTGTGGCTTTTTTTTTCCTTTATTGTAACTTGTCAAAGCAACTGATAGGTTGATCGAATCTGAACTCTGAGCTGTAAAGACAAGAAAGAAAGGCACAGGTGGATAATACTGGAATGTCTGTCAGATGGGAGATCCAGGTAAGGTAAATGACAARATAGGATCTATTTATTGTGTGTCTTTTTACATTCTGTATGCAGTAGTGAACAACGCAGGGAAGRCAAATAGGATCCTTACTCTCTCAGGGTAACTGAAGGTCATTCAACTCTGTCTGGATTTTGCAATATGGCTTAACATGGTAAACAGCTAGGTGAAGGAATTGATTGCTGCAAGTTTCAGACCATGAACTTAGCAAGCACAAAGAAGGCAACTGGATCGTTACAACCAGTTTAAAACAGTAAATGAAGAATGAGAGCTGTAGAAATACAAACCCTCAGCTTGTGAAGCTGAACTTATTATATTGGAAGTTATTAGTGGTTGATCTAAGCACTTGAGTGCAGGCAGCATGATATGCCAGTAAAATGACATCAGGCTTCCTTCTATTTGGGTTTGTGATCCTTCATCAATCAATGACCTTCTTGAGATAGGATTGTACTCCACATCAATATATGCATGCTGCTTAGTAACTTCCTGCTAATTTTAAATCTATGGTACAGCCGTTCTTGTCAGTGTTTCTGAACATCCTGAACATCATTGAACAATGGCACTCTAGAGCCTAGCATGTTATGGTTAGCTCTGMAATGAGTTCAGCTATCCAGGGCCAGAATGTGTACAGGAGAAACTAGTCAGTGTTTCATCTCAACAGCAGAATAAGAAAGAAGGAAAAAAAAATCTCTGTAATTCACAGACTCTGTTACAACTGTCTGGGAAACCCATATCCTTGCATCTATAAGTCATGGAGACACTTTTATTATGTTGTTTTTTGTTGTCATGCTATATTAACTGATCATTGTTTTAGTTGTTTAAACTTTGCCAGATTGCAAATAAGCTRTAAAATTATACCATGATATATATGAATATGACAAACAGATATTACATAGTATCACTTCAATTAGTCTTGATTGTTTTTTGAKTCACTCTCTGAAGCCAATAAGTCCCAGTCTTTTAAATCTTTCAGAAAAGACACCGACATCTGTTCTTACACAATTTTTGTGTTCCTAGCAGTGTCCTCTCCCAGTTTGGTTTCTGACATTAAAGATTCACTCTGTTGTGAAGGAAAACACTGTCATCTCCTCATTTACCATGCACTGAAGCATATTACAATACAAAAACATTCTGCTATTCTRGAGGTGAGTTACTGTATTATATTTTATTGAAGAGAAAAATTGATGCAGATTGAGCTTTGCATAATAGAATATTATTTTAAAATATATAATAGGAGCTTTGGATCAGAAGATTGATACCAATTTGCATCATAGCACTAAGCCTTTTTAGCTTGTATTTGGATAAAATAATAGGATTTCTATAAAAGTTTGCCATTGGTTTCTAACTCAGAAGAAAGATCCCCATTACAGACCCATGTAACTTCAGACCTTGCATGGAAAATCCCAAACCAAATAAAATTAAATATTTGCCTATCAGTATCTCAGGTTCCTTGGGTAGACAAAGGAATGACTCCTGGGACACCTACAACTTGCAGACATGGGCAGCTAAACCAACACACCTTTGTAAATGCAAACTGAATGACCTAGATCCTTTAAGGTATGCAGTCACCATTCTGCCAAGCAAGACCTGAAGAATTTAGCCTAGTGGTTTGATGTTCAGAACACTTCACAGATGCAGAAGGTCAGACCCAGAGCACTTAGGTGCCTGAAAGGTAGTTCTTGCAACACCAGTCTTCTGACATCTGCTCCTTGGTGCTCTGTGCTAGATGCATAGGCTCCCTCTGTGTCAGGGGAAGAGCTGCTTTCAAAGCCAGCTGACAAGTTGAGCTGCTCTAGAAGCTTGGAATGGGCCAGTTGAGAAATTTTAAGAACATGGGTCATACTGTACACCTACTCTCCACTGGATCTCATAAAGCCTCTTAGGAACTGTTTCCAGTCACTCTGCATCTGCAGCCTGGCACTTCTTGAGGGAAGTTTGTCAGTGTCCTTTCTGTCAGGACTCAGCACAGCTCATTTCTCTTCTGAAATGAGGCTCCAGTTCTGGTAGCCTTGCCATCCTGCCTTTGGTACAATGATTTGAGTGCACACCTCTGACACAAAAGACCTGGCAATCCCCTCTGTTGGTGGGGTTTCATACCCAAGAGAATTGTGTCCCACCAGGATGATCCACCTTGTCAGATTAAAGGCTACTGCATGAGGGAGAAGATGGGCTTTGTCTATTTTTTCTGTCAGGATTGTGCCCTTGTAAAATGTAAATAAGGGGCTAAGGCCAAGCATGACTTGGTTYTAGTGGTTAAGAAAGTTCCACTTGCTGTTTTGAGTGTAGTTGCTGTGGTTTTTGTGAGGACTRCATAACATTAACTCAGAAATGTGAATGTCCTTGACAGACAGAATGACAACTCCAGATTTCCCTCTTTGTGCTCCACATCTGAAAAAGCAGAAGCTTCCAGCTTTCCCATGGCACAGAAAGAGGTGTCTTATTTTCTTYGGTTAGATGCAGCTGAGCAGAGATTTCCAGGGCCGCACGTCTGTACGGACGATTAGTCTCTATGTGGACTGGGCCCATGTTYTTTTCAAACCTAGGCTGATACAGAACACTGGAATGAGTGAGGCTCCTCAGCACACCGAGCTCATGGCTCTGTGGCAGGCTGCAGGATACCTGTGGTACTGAAAAGTGGCTAGATCTGAAAGCAGATCAAATGCCAACCTGATCCCTGAATTTGAACTGGTGTGTGTATATCCACATGTACCAAAAATTAATCGGCAAAATTAGGCAAAGTTCAAGGATAGATAATTGAACAATAGGGTTGCCATTCGACTTTCCATCTGCTGTGATATTCATGCATATCACTGAACTGTCTTTTTGATTAATATGTCTGTCTCTATTTGCCCTAGTGTAAATCCGAATGGTCTAGAGAGAAATAGAGGGCAAGGATTCCATGGGTTATCACTGCACACTTGCTTTATGTCCCATCAGAATGCACACCTTGTTTCTCTTGGAAACAAAATTTGAATAACCATGTCCTCTGAGACCAGGCACAAGTATCTTCAGAAGGGACTCTACAAGCCTGTTCTATTTGGCATTTCATGGAAATATGTAGAAACACTTATCTGAGAATTCAGATTTCTCAGACTTTTACTCTCCTTTGGTTTCACACTGCCTGTCAGATAGTAAGTAATGATAGATATTATAATCAGAAGGACAGCACTGCTCTTCCATTGGGCATAAATCTGAGGCAAATCCATTGGTGTCAGAAATTTTAGCCTAGATCTGCTTTTGTGTAAATGAGAACAGAATCTGTACCATACATCTTATTTTTCTTTTGATATAATCCAGTGTATCCGGATATAAGAAGGCCGTATCAAGCCCCAAATCTAGTTTTTAAAGATATCAGCTTTCTTTTACCATCTGGGTGGCCTTCACCATGTCTGGGAAAACGTGARCCCAGTGGCCTGGTAACGCATCACCTGCTTTTTTTTCCAGACTGCTGTAATCAATTTGTCTTTATCCACAACATTACCAAAAGGTACTATTAAAATTCATATCTGTGTGTTCTCCCCAGAGGGTAAACGATCAGCGATCTCCAGGGTTTTGGAGGTTTTTGTGGAGATGCAGGCAGCTTTAATTAGGTTTAAAATAAGATCAAATTTCTTCCCTACAGTAATTTCAGATACRTCTACCAGATTCCTGTAGGGCTATTTTGCACTTTGAAAACTCAATCAATTATCAGCCTCACAAGTTACATCTTTTATTTACATTTTCCTAGAACATCAAAGAGTGTTGCTTTAAAACAGTGTTCCCAGGCTTAAATAATGATGTTTCAATTTTTTGCTTAAAGACTGTGATGATCTTTCCTGTACACCCTGGTTTAGGCCTGAAGGATCCTAGTCACATTTTGGATTATTTTTAAGATACTTGGTATTCTCTAAGAGCTGAATCCTGTGGTTTCTCCTCRGGCAAAGCTGTTGAAATAAATGGAGTTTTACCCAAGGAATGGAAGAATAAGAAGCAAGTTAAAACTTTAAGTTTTGGCCCCAAGATATTAACATCTTCTAAACTGTTGGGGGAGATACAGTGTTTTTTTTAATCTAAGGAATTTGTTCCACAATTTTGCTAAACCCCTTGGCATTGTAAGGGAAGGAAGGAGACTCAGTTCTTCTTGCGGATGCCTTTGTTTACAAAGCAGAGAAGACAAACATCCAAAAGAACATGTCTTTGGGCTACCTCCTTGAATTTGAGGCACCTTCTTTCAAAAAAATCTCAGGAATATGAGCAGCATTCCAGAAATAAACAAAAATGCAAAACTCATTGAAAAGGGGGAATGTGTGTTAATAATAATCCCATGATGAGACTGTCATGAAGAACCTGTTAGACTTTCAGAGCAGAGCTGCCAGCAACTCTGCACCTGTGTCTGTCTACCTKTTTACTATGTTGTACTTGTCCATTGTGACCCAGAGCATTGTTCTGTGGAAATCCATGAGAACACTTGATTGTTGTTTCCAAAAGGCAATTCTTAGTTTTCAAATGCTGTAAAATTTCTTGGAGGAAATTAGCACATAAACATGATTTGGCTTCTCTTAATATTCCATTTTAATAACTCCCTGTATCTCCTTTTTATTACTTTTTGCAACATCATATTTCTTGTATCTAATAAATGTTTCTTCAGTGTGTATTGTTCTATTGTTTTCAGTGTGAAAAAAAACCTGCTTTCTATAACTGGAGTTCGTATCCATAAACACTGATCACTAGAATCCTATTTTGATCATGCATAATGTTTCCCACACTCTCCTGCTCCATTTACTGCTGGATTCTCTATCCACCTGCACTCTAAAGTCTTGAATGACAGCTAAATCTGGAGCAGCCATACACACTGTTCTATGAGTATCTAATGAGTATCTGAATACACTCCCTGTGGGTGTTGGTTRTCTTCTGGTTTTCCTCCTCCTTTTTGCTGTGAACAGTTCCACATTTGATTTTCCTACCAGGAAAAAAAGGGGAGTTTTGCAGCAAATTTGGAAGGGTGTTCTGAATGACCAGTCAATCATCTGTGCTGATTGGATAAAGGGCTACTGTCAAATTTAACATATTACACCTGAATTCTGCTCAACTTTCCTTCTATTGGAGCAGTCATTTAGATACCCCTTAGGTACTTGTAGGAGCCAAACTATTTTTGAGACTTTGTTCTTTTGAGTATGGTGGAAATTAATGGATTGTTTCCTTAGAAGGACAGGCTTAACATGATTATTGGTGGAGTGCCATCCATTTTGCAGAATGTTCTAGGAGTTTCTTTGAAAAGCATACAATTCTGTGAAGCTTGTTCTTCCCACAGAACAAAATCAATTATCAAATCATGATATCAGAATAAATCTTTCCCAAATATTCCTGTACTCTGCTGTAATCCYCACACTACCTGTTTATTGAGATTCCCAAGTCCCTGTAAAATTAGTAGAGCCTTGCAGCTTAAATGTTAATGTAATGCAATACAAATAGCTCTCACCTTCAAAACTAAGATGGTCTCAGTTGATTTCTCTAAGGACTGCAGCAGTGGCAGAATCTTGCAAAAACAATCTGGTGGTCACTTTTGGATCAAACCTGAGACCAATTTTAACTCTTTATTCCTAGTTTCCCTCTTGATTCTAGTTTTTAAATCTATGCAGCTCTAAACAACGAAACAAGATTCAAAGTGTGAATATATGCAGCCCGCAGATGAGACTCGGAAAAGAACTGGAGTATTCTGCATTCTGTCCATCAAAGTACATAATCTCCTTAATTTTAGGCATGTGAGTAACTTCACTGAAAAGACCAGAATTACCTACTCAGCTGGGTCCTGGCCAAAGCACTGAGCCTGTGAAGTATTGAATTCTCAGTGAAAATAAGCTGTCTTGGTTGGAGTGAGAGTGACTTTTGGAAATAAGAGAGTGTTATATTTCATGCAGCTCCGTTATTCCATTATTTAGTTATGCCAGCTAATGCATGAGTGTTCTATCAATTTTTTTTTTTTTTTTTTTTTTTTTTTTTTTTTTTTTTTTTTTTTTTTTTTTTTTTTTTTTTTTTTTTTTTTTTTTTTTTTTTTTTTTTTTNGCTTCATACAAAGTTTATGCATTTAGGAAAGTGTAGAATCTGTCAAACAACATAATGCCTGATATTTATATTTTGTTTTAAAAGACGTACACCCTTGCAATAAACCAACACTCAAACATCTGGCATCTAGATTTTTGGGATTTCTTTATCTTTTACACTCCAAAAATCCTGCTCAATTCAATGGAAGCATCTGTACTGATGTTACTGCACAAATATTACCTTTTACATTGTCAGAAAGCAAAATACAGTTACTACTTCTCCAATTCTATTATGTATGTAGAACCTATCTAACCTTTAGTAAATACAAGATACTCTGTTGTAAAGTAATTCTATATGAAATGGTGACTTACATGCTTGTATTTAAAACATTCATTGCTGGACTGACAGAAGTTTAAACATTTGGCTTTGAGGATGAAGAAAAACTGTAACTTTCTGTTTCTTAAACTCAGAGTTCATGTTTTTGTAGAGATACGTATCTTTACAGACTATACATTTAGACAATAAAGACTGTGTATGTTGCATATATTTCACCAAATCATGTTTGGAGTGGCTTGCTTTTGGCTATTCTGTACTGAAAATGGACCAAAATAAAGTAAATATATTCTGCAAACACCTTCTTCCCACGTTAAAACATTTATCTTTTCCCCAAAATATGGAATTTTTTCCTTTCATGGGTAGGATAAACAATACTCTGCCTCAATTGATGTTAGATTTCTGGTATCTCTTTCAACCTGTCATTTTATTCTACAAGTGAGTAGATAACCTCTAAGGCATTAGTTGTTATATATATTAAGTCACACAGAAATACACCCTAGAACTGCTACTGGAATGCTGTCTAATAAAAAAGCTATTTTGGATAATATTAAGAGGATTCTATTGTGTCAGTTTGTGGGCTTTTCCTTCCATCAGTAAATAAAGTAGTTAAGAAGTTAGACATGTAGTACTAACTACTACTTCAAAAGTGCTATTAAAAAGTGCTTGGAAAATGTTGTCAATAAATCCCAAGTAGTCTCATAAGTGGGATAAATGATGCAATCTTCTGCATTATGCTTGATATGCCCTTCTCAGCACCCTTGGCCAGAGATGTAGTCCCTTCCCTCTTCTGTTYCCTGCTCCTTTTTCTCTCTCCCTCAATGTTCCCTGTCACTCAGGTGTGTGTGGTTGGCCCAGCTCCCTCCATGATCCTAACAATCAAATGGACAAGGGGCTATGTATGCTTTGTATGATTCCATATGCTATGTATGATTCCATTCTGTATGGATGCTTACTGCCTGGCCAGCAGGAGCTCACTCAAAAGGGTGATGACAGACCAAATAGGAAGAGGACTGCTGAGTTCCCACTGCTGCTTTTCTGCCAGTGGAGGCATCTTCATCTTTTGCTGTTAAGCTCAGATAGCATGTTAATTTTTTTTCTGCTGTTGGAGTGATTTTGGTGTCTTACATGATCCTAAGATTGTGAACTAAGATAAAAACCTGAGGACAGAGGTCTCTATGGGAAAGAAAGTTGCTGTTATGGAAATTGCTTTAAGTGTATCCCCCTTTCTAACACCTGATGTCTTGGGTTCAGTTTTGCCAGTTACCTTATATACAGCTCGGGCTTGCAGTGTGGTACTGAGGAATATGGTAGCTCTGGTGTTTATCTCATAAGGACAAGTATGGAAATGGACAGGCTCCATGAAATACTAGCATTTCACTCCTTTAGTCTCACTAGGTCTTGCAGATTGATTTGATCAAAGTCTAAACTGAAAGACTTCTCAAGTAAGCACTGAAGGTGCTACTGTACTTCATACTTCCCTGGATTTGGTCTGAAGGGATGGTTCTGACTCATTTGCTACTTCAGTTTTTTAGAAATCAGTCAGGACTGCCAGGTGATCCATWCTATGAAACACTACAGATAAGTCTGATAAGGCTGATATTAAAGATTAATTTTCTTTGCCAGTGTTCTGAGTAACATTATCAAGAGCATCACAGTATCATGTATTTGTTAGCCAATATATATCTTAGATATGCATGTAAATCTGTCCTACCCTAACACACAGCTAATACACATGATAACTACAAATTTGTGATAGAGAATTGTTTTGGATAAACAGCTTAAAAAGAAAAACAGACTAGTRGGTGGCATTTTTCTTCATCAAAGTTTTTGCGTGGGAGAAACTATATATGTTTTTCCTCACTGGCCAAATAAAGTGCTCAGGATCTGGAAATAACCCACAGGCTTGGAGAGGAACTTCATTCCATGCAGATCCAGGACAAGATGATTTTCGGTGAAAGATTTCTTCAAAGCCAGCCCTGGAGCTAGCCCAGGAGGGCAGTATGTTCAGGAAAACAAACCCGAAGAGAGAATTATGAAGCATATAACTGGTGCACCATGTCTAGCTCTTTCTGCCCATATATTGGAGTTAGTACTCAATCAAGGGGGGAAAAATCATAAGAAAAATAAATACCTGCTTTTGCTTTGGGAAGTCCTGGAGATTTTAATGCCATTTGCTGTGAAAGCAGAGGAAGGAACGATGCTCTAAGGACAGACTACAAAGTTTGGTCTAATAAATGTGAATGGATATACAGGGCTTGATTGTTCTTTCACACCAGTGAAATTCCGTGGACTGAAATTAGGCGCACTAATTACACAATATACTTCTGTAAGTGATTTGTAACTCTGAAGTGAATGAACTGTAATATAACCTAAGGCACAATGTGCATGTGCAGCCTGCCCCCTGAGGCATGTGTTAATAGTAACACAGCTTGTCATCATGTGTTTTTAAATTTTTAAATCTAAATAAAATATAACACTGCATGTAATATGTACTTTAAATGGCAGATGTGTAATAAACATCTCTATTTATGACAGACTTCACCAGCAAAACATAATGAGGTGTGGTTCTGGTACAAATTTTGCTTCAGGTTCACTTTGTACTTTTAACCACCTTCATTAATTACACAGCTAAGATCATGCCCTGGAGAGTTTTAATTTTCTTGTGATTATATAATGGTMTCTTACTGATATCATTATAAAAAAAATAAATAAAAGTCTAGGAATGTTTTCAGACAGAGCTTTTAAGTATAAAGATTTGTTAAACATCTTTTTTCCAATTCTGAACCACAATTAAAAACATCTAAAGATGTTTCTTTGCCTTAGGTAACCATGCAACCTTTCCTCAGTGTTTGCACTACCCTCTCTCATATATATGGTTTTTGAATGACTGCCATCACCCCAGTCTCTTTAGACCAGAAATATCTTCATCTTCATAATGGCCCTGGAAAATAGGGAATACTCACATCTGCGTTTTCCTGATAGGGCACAGATTTTCATTCTTGCTCGGCTAAGTGGGAGGTAGGTATCCAAACACTTCCAAGTTGTTGTGTGTATGTGGTTTTCCCTAGGTCAGACAAGAACGAACAGGAATTGTCTCCATTTCCTGAGCTCCCAASTGATGCTGTTAGCCCTGGACCTTCCTTTGCACTCTGTTTACGCGCACGGGAGAACGGACAAAAGACAACCTAATTATCAAAGAAACACAACAGGTTTGAAACATGATGACCATACACTGTAGGAAACAGGTTCTCATCCTATGGAGTGCTGGCYTTTGTGGCAGGTGGGACAATTTATCGGGCCCACAGCCTGTTCCCATAGCCTTCTTCCTGGGTACAGCTCTGGAGCACGTAAGGAATGGGCTGTGTGTGTGTCAGATGAATTGTTCTGGCAGCAGCCACAGCTCCCACCCGGCCCCAGCCTCTGCTGATGGCTGCTTGGCTGCTGTCCCATCCCACGAGGGTTACACATCTGGGATGTGACAAGCGAATGATCCCTGGGCAAAATGGTGGCTGGGAGCAGCTGCCATGGCTGGAAACGCTTGTCCAGGGTGCAGCCACCTGTGCTCTGTGTCCCGAGCCATCCAGGGGAACTATGGCACAGGCTGGAGGACTCTCTGCTGCTGTGGCTGCAGCCTGTGTGCTGGGGCAGCTCAGAGGCGAGGAGTGACTGAACTGTGCTGTGCAGGGAAGCTGGCATGGCCAGGGAGCCTGGGCACAGAGCTCCTGCACCATCCTGCTTCCCCTGCCGCTGCAGCCAGTGATGCTGCACGCCTGGCTGGAACCACAGGCACCTCTGGATTTGGCAAAGTTTTGGTTAGAAAGACTCTGTACTGACCAGCATACACTGCACCTGCAGAAGGGGATGAGTGACACACAGATGGCAAACCCAAATCTTCAGCTGCTTCACTGCTGTTTCTCTACTGGTCAGTCTGTGCCTTTCTGCTCATACTCATTTCTTTTCCTTTCTCCAAGCTTCATTTCTTTGACAAACTTGCTTTGTTCTAGCCATATTAGAGTGGTTCTAAGGCTTCAGYGGACAACACAGGATCTAAAGGGTCTTAGTTTTAATGTACATTCACAAAATAYCCATTAATTTAGGCGAGAATGCTGAATTTACCACCTTTTGGAATAGGTACTAAGAATTTACTGTAGTGTAAATAATTTACTCCATACTATGTGAAAGTAAGTATAGTGGAAAATTATATTTAGCCTCTAATTTCTAAACTAAAACAGTAATATTCTTCTCTGGTGTAATATATTTTCCAGTCATGTGATGAAGAGAAGCATTTTTTTCAGCTGAGCTCACTTAAAGTTCAAAAGATAAATATATCACAGTGACAAATTGCAAAATGCTATTCATACATTTAGGTAAAAATGGTTCCCTCATTTGTTTGTATTTCACATAAACTGTATTACTGTTATTTCCAAAGAAAATACAGTACAAAATAATTCTGATTAAAAATAAAAGTATTGTTAATGGACCAAAGCAGAAATTTATGTTAGCTTGTGGGGAAAAAAAATATAGATACTGTCTTTGGGTGAAATTCATTCCAGCAGAAAATGATATCCACTCAGCCCTTTAATGGCTAAGCCCTCTGCCTAATTTCCAACTCAGGGCCCTGTAGGGTGGGACATGAGTGGAGGAGTTAGTGCAGGGATTTTTGCATCTGTTCCATTCTGGGTGGTTGAAAACTTGTCCACATGTGAAAAAGGTCTGAATTTACAGCAGAGATAGGCTGTCTTATGACTTATCCACAGTGAGAAGTTGAGAGAAATTTGAGACCAAATTTGCCACACTCTTTTGACTCCATACATCCTCCATGAGGATGACGCCCAGCCTGCTATGGGCATGAACTGGTTTGTCGATAGGCTGTGAGGTAGGGCACACTTGATGGGCAGAAAATCAGTCCATGTCTGTCTGTTTGCCACTTATATGCATCCTCTGCATGTGGAGTCCCAGACAAGAGTCAAAGGCACCTATTGCAAAGTGGCTGCTGATCTCATTTTGTCCTGGGAGTAGAGGCATTTCTCAGTTACATTCTCATGGGCTCTAGCCATACATTATGACACTGTGAGTTGAGGTTTTTGTTTGTTTTGGTTAAAGCTTATGATTTGTCAAATGAAGCATCAAATCCCACTTTTCCCTTAGATCACTTATTTACCCTAAGTGTGCGTGTTCTCTGTGTGGTCTTCAGCAGGTAATGAGCTTTTGATATAATGAGTGAGAACTTTCAGATGCTGCCTTAATTTCATCTTCATGCAGCTTACCATTGACTAACACATATGACTCAGGTCAAAGGATCTACACTTAGAATACAAGTAAAAATGAGTAAATGTGACAACAATAAATCTGATCTTTAAAATTATGTAGCACCAAAAGTTGAAGGAGTGATATATTGGTAGAATACATATAGTAGAGTAACATGTTAGGATCAGAAATATTATTTATTACATATATAGGTAATGAACTGGAGGTCTATCATTTCAGTGCTCACTATTTTTATCACTTTTATGTTAGCAGTTCAGGAATCCCTTATGGAATTGGTATACCCTGATTTCTCTTTCCAAACAATTCTGTGCACCCTGTATTGCTTCCAACACATATGCATGTTCTCTCTTTCTCACACACACACAAAGGATTCTGTAACAACAGGACCATTATAGAGAATGATCTAAAACATGTGGACTGCAGCCAATATTTAGATATGGTACAGCAAATTCTGGAAGGTATAAAAAGGAAATAACTGAACTCATTGCAGAGAAAAATGAGCCAGTCTTAAGTACTTTTAATCACTGAGTTTCATATAAAACCATATGCAAGATATTGAGCCTAATATTGAAGGGAAAATGAAAAGGGGTAAGGGATAGGAGAAATCCAGTTCCACTGGGATTTGYGATAGGAATAGTTTAGCATTTTTATAAGAACCTTTCAGGAGATTAATGAAAACCATTTAAGCAAACATATAAACATGTTTACTAAGTTTGATGAAAACTGTGATCTGACAAGCTTATCATGCATTCCCACAGCTCAACCTGAGCTAGAAAGGTAGTCAGTGTGGAGCTACTCCTTCCTTCCACAGACAGCTGTCACACYTGCTTTGCAGGCAACTCAGTTACTGTGCCCACTCCCTTTGTCCAAAGGGATCTCCGGGAGGAAGATACAGCTGCCACAGCAGTATGAGGAATGAAGGAAGAGTGAGCCACTTCCTTTCCCCTTTCTCAAAATACTCAGCTGTATCCAAGTTTCTGCCAAATCAGTTTTGCTCAACATCCCAACACCCCGAGCTAAGCTCTAGTGCTCACCGCTCCAGCTGGGAGGCTGTGGATTGCATCCCCTCTGGGTCTGCCCCTTTGCCATTTCCCCGGGTGGGTGTGTCGAGCCTTTGTCGATATCCATGGGCATCTGCAGCTGCCCAGAATTCTRCAAATAGCTGTGTTCTGTATTGGCATAAAATGCCATGCATGAACTGAAAACTGCTTGTCATTAATCAGGGGCTTGAGTGAGCTAGAGTTTTTCACTGGGATGTYTGCTGAGCCCGGGCTTCAACATTTTCACACTTGCAAACTGCACTTAAAAAAACCTGACTGCCAGCATCTGTCTGATAAATAGTGGTTCAAAAGTGTAACAAATGCCAAACAACACTTCCTTGTTTTAGTTGGTGTTGGACATGGATGTAGGAGAAGGATAGAGAGGGGCTTTTTAGAAGTATTAGCCTTACTCAGCAGAGGGTGAAACATCCTTTTTAGCAGCCTGTTTCATAACTGCTTCCTAAAGCACATGGAAACAAGTGGGACTGATTCTGCCAACTCTGCTCATTCAAAATAGAACTTTACTCCCTCAGATATCAGCTTGAGTCTTCATGGTGCTGCTGTGCATAAATAAGGCTTTACTTGTTAAGAGTAAAAAAAGCAAAATTGCTAGTCAAYCAGAAATTCCAGACATAAATTAAAGAACTGGATCTGCACTAACAAATTAAAACTAAAATGACAAAGTTTCCACACATGAAAGGACAGATTTTATTTTGAATTACTGAATATAATGAAAAGACAATAACAGAAAATTGGCCCTTCCAACACACATCTTCAAGTCCAGAGTTAGTAAGAACTAATGAGCAGAAGCAATTCTATGGGGGTGACAGGACCACCAGTTTGCTGAGATGAAGTACTGGGTATTTCACACAGAAATGCAAAAAATACCTTCTGGTCTGAAAGAAATCCTATTATGAATGGTGACAGCCYGGGTGCATAGCTGTTGAGGTGCAGCAGAAGTGTGTTCTGGCCCATAAGGTGGCTGTGTTGCATTTTGAAGCAGTTTTTAGGTTGGAGAATTGTTACCAAATAATCCCACGTGGGCTGATTCCACTGCAGCTGCAGCAGAGTTAGCAACAATGGGAACCGTAGTATAGACAGCTTTCAGTTCCAGCAGCCGTTTTCAGCACTATATCAGTTAACCCTGCTCTGAGGAGGGTTAATTGACACAGTGCTGCAAATGGCTGACTAGATGAAAACTCATATATTATGCCTCCCAACATGTCTAACAATTGTGCAGCTGCATTCATATTGGCAATGGTGGGAATTTGGAGGAGGGAAGAAATTCCCCAGTGGAGACAAGGCCTGAGAGTGAGACTTAATGTTCTTTTCTGGGTCTTTTTTGTCAGTCACAGTCATGCCTCCCTAAAGCATTCTCAGAGCCATCTCCAGGTTGCTGATTATGAAGCAACAGCCACTGTTGGTCCCATCAGCTGGATGAAAATAGTGGAAGACCCACCCATGATGCTCTGGCCCATCTGATTGGTGCACTCAAGGTTCCTGTGTCTGCTCTTCCCCTCTCTCTTGTATCCCTAGAGGCAGCACATTCTAAAAGAACCAGGGAAAATAAAAACAAGTGTAGACAACATTTGCAAAATGTACTTCTGGATGGACTAATTCTCTAGAAGCAGAGTGTCAAGATGCCCAGATCCRCAAGTACCCCTTGTATCCATTAACTACATAAATATCTTTGCCTTCTCTTGGTCACAAAAGTGAAATACCCAAGCAAAATAACAACCATTCTAGACATGGCAGTCTCTAGTCCTGGGAGGCCAAGGCTGTTCCTCTAAGGAGTTTTCTGAGGCAGTGCAGAGCTGTAAACTTCTTGGAATACTGAGGAAACAGTAAAAAAAAAAACTTCTGAATTTTATCATCTCTTCTCCCATTCCTGTCAAGAGATCTCTTTCAGAGCTAAAACAATGCTGCTTCCCCTGAGCTAAGGCCTCAAACTTACTATCACTGCCCCCTTTAAGTAGTTTGCACTCCATGAGAACTAAGGTGGAGAAAACAGGATTCCACTGAGCAGAACAGAGGGGTGCCCTGACTCTGCCCTCCGATGTACACAGYGAGCAGGAATTATAAAGTTGGTGACACACTTCCTATCACAGAGTTGGCATCACAGACTTTCAACTTGTAAAAAATAAAGACGTTCTCTCCTCATGTAAAGCGCTACCAGCTGAGACCATCGGAGCTCAGAGAGTTCCACTGGTGGGAGTTAGTTAAACTCATGTATGGGTTGTGTTAGGTTGCTCTCTATAGGTAACATCTCCCCATGACCATACACAGCATGGGTTTCTTCTGCATCCGTGGGCTTTTGAGAAAGGAAACAGATGAAGAAGTGAACAAGGGAAGCTTTTTATTGCTACTATTTATAATCTCCAAGGTTATTTAACCTGTAATTTTCTGTCTTTTTGAAAGATACTTTCCCGTAACCTTGGTTCTTTGTTCTGATGCAAAATATTATGGCTGCTATTAGAATGCACAATTTAAAAAATCTCTTCTGGGAACAGAGGCAAATTAACCTTCTACAAGCCATCACACTGATTACAGAATAGCAAATGGCCTCTTTATAAGTGATCTGGGTTAGGGAGCAAACCCTGTACATTATTTTTCATTGTTTTCTTCTTAATCTTCTGGGAAGTTCCTCTAATTTCTTTGGAGATGTCCTGAGTKTAAGGCTCATGGAGGGTAGAAACCAGGCCTTATTTTATGTCTATAAATTTCCTACCCCATTATGAGTGGTTCCAGAAACCAAAAAAAAAAAAAAGCACTCATAATTAATACTTCTGTTGATAGACTGAAGCTGAAATCTCAGACCAAAGTCAGTGGAAAGTAGGTCACATCTACTCCAGCAATTTTGCAGTAGTCCTTTCAATTATGCAGTTGTATTCACTGGTGTTTGCCCTGAATATTGTGCAAATACAGCTATACTGTCAGAGGATGGATTGGAACAGTGGAAGGAAAAGCTACCACATATTTTTTGGGAAGGAACCTGGAACAAACCCCAGAGCTGTTTTTAGCTCCTCAGCTTCCATCAGCTACTTGAGGAAGTCAGGCTTTGTGGGTTCTGCATGTCATCTTGCTTACCTATGCTAAAGTACTCTRTATATAAATGACACAAGAACAACGGCTTTTTTAAAAGTCTAGAGAGCTTTGTTTCCACAAAGTTGCCATAAGGAATATCACATTGATTTAGGATTTTAGGATTTTTGGTTAAGGAGGGAACCAGGATAAGTTTCAAATAAATGAAAGTTGTTTAGGTCTTGGATATTGATTCTTWAGATGGTAAATCTATAATTAGATTGTAGAAAGATCCAAACTCTGTTGTTCTGGGCACAGTGCAAGCGTCAAGGCTTTTCTTGTCCAGAACAGTTTTCAAACAGTGAGTTTAGGAATATTGCTCTCATGTGAAAATTATTTGCTTATGGCTGTATGTAAAAAGTCTTTGAACTACAGTATTTTTACTAGAACTGCTCAAGGGAAGACTAGTGGAACAATTAATACCACACATAGGATGATTCTGTAGAGATCAATGTTTTGGAGCAACAGGCTTTGACACTTTCTTCCAGAGAAATGGATACATGAATATGCTTTAAAGAGGTTAATGGATGTTGTAAAAGTTATGTGCTGCTGCACTTCAAACTATAGACTTCACAACCTCTGCTTGGAATCCCGATGGCATACAGCAGCTCATTCTTTTGATGTATAGAATAGATGTGGGGCCCTATGGATTTCTTCATGGTGCGATGGGAACCGAGTATTTTACAAATGCAATGGGACTACCAGGCTTTTCTGATAGCTGTTAGATTTAACAGGTGGACTGTGTCTATCTTCCATAGCTGGTTGCTTTTGGGAATGGGAGTGAAGCAGGCTTTGGGAGTCTTGTGATTGGATTAGGAACACTTTGGCAATATTTTCAGCCTTAAGAAGTGTTCTAGGATTACTCTTTCTTTAGCCCATCTGTCTGCAGTGTACTTTTTCWATTCCACAGAAAACAACTCAGCTGTCTCCTCAGCAGAGTCCTTGCTGGTACATGACTGCACATGTTTGATTGTAGTAACTTTTTGCCTGAGTATGTTTCCTTATTTATCAATGGACATAAGAATTTATAAGGTGTCAAGACAACTGGCTGCATTTCGATAGCCAGCACAAGGACTGTCGCAGCAGTGTCTCTGCCCTCTTCAGTATTATACACGATAATGCAACTTTTCCTCCTGAGCGCTCTCCTGCGCTTGTCCACCCCCGAGCACGGGAGAAAGGATGCCACCAGACAGTTACAGGGGTGGCTCTCAGCCGAAGTGCAAGATCTTGTGAGAGGAGTGGGACTGGAGGAAATGCCCAAGTCGCACATGAAGCCCAGGTGCGAACGTTTTCTTTGGGGGACGCCCAGAGWGCGGGGTCCTCCCTGGCCTTTGTGGCCATCTCCTTGTGCCACAGTGGCGGGGCGCCGCACCACGGCTTGCACGGGAGCGGACCGAGCACCGGCGGAGGGAGAGGGCTGTGCGGGACACCCTGCCCGCGGAGCCTGGGGAGAGGTGCAGCCCGCGGCCCCGCCATGCTCTTGGGAAGAACAATGTCGGGGCAGGGCTCTCCGCGAGAGGTCATTCCCCGTGCCGTCACCCTCCCGGCAGGACAGCTCCGACCCGCTGCCGAGTTACACCGCCCACATCTTACCCCGGCGGCGGCCGTCTCCCGAGGCGCCGAGCCCGCACCGCGATGGCAGCGCCTGCCCGGCGGCCGCACCGCCGGCGAGGGACCCGCGCTGCCCGGGGCCGACATGGGACCGAGCCCGGCGGGCGCGTCCCGGAGCGGAGCGGCCCGGCCCGGCCCGGCCTTTGTTGGCGGGCGAGTGCGGGCGGCGAGCGCCGGGGCCCGGCCTGGCCCTTTAAAGCTGCGGTGGCGGCGCGGCCGGGCCGGTGCGGGACACGTGAGGCGGCGGCGCGCTCTGCCGCTGCCCCGGCTGCCGTGCTGCTCGTGTTTTATCTGGCCGACCGCCAGCCCCCCATCGCCGGGTTTTCGCTCTACCTCCTCCTCTCTCCTCTCTTTTTTTTTTTTTTT
>NW_026623242.1:1733785-1738171 GCF_030028575.1 Malurus melanocephalus
TCTTTTTTTTTTTTTTTCTTAAACCTCTCCTCTTTTGAATTGCTTCATGTTACTAACCATTCCTAAATTGTAAGAGAGATTCATTCCCCCTCCTCTTCCACCACCACCAGCACCACTACCACCATCACCTCCTCCTCCTCCTCCTCCCCTTCTCTTCTCCTTTTTGGCAGCACCAGGACGTCCGGTGTGGTGGTGGCAGCGAGCAGCAAAAGCAGCAAGAGCTCGTTTTGATTCCCCCCCTTCCAAGGTGCTTTGGAGAGACTGGTTACAGGCTGAGCAGCAGAAGTCACGATGAGTGCACAAGGTGAGGGACCCGGTCAGCCTTCCACTGCTGCCCAGGAGCAACCTGCAACCGCAGAGCCTCAGAAGAGAGGACGAGGCAGACCCAGGAAACAACCACAAGTCAGTATCGTGTAGATACGTAGAGCCGCAGATCTATAGTGTTATAGGCTTGTACATGTACGTATTGTGCTGCAAGTGAAGGAATCCTGGCGACGGGGGGGGGGGGGGGGGGGGGGCGCTTTGTTATGCGCTGCTTCCCGGCGAGGTGGTGCAGAGGGGCTCCGGCGGGCGCCCCGCCGGGGGGATCCCCGAGCGACGGGGGCTGCGTGCCCGTGGCTGAGCCGCGGAGCCTCCTCGGGACTTTCACTATTGTGCTGGGAGCGAGCTGGGGCTTTTCAATGTAAATGGGGAACATGGAGCAGCGCGGCTCCGACCAACCAGCGCTCGCTGGGTCATTTCGAGCTGATTTTGAAATTGCGAAAGCGAGGAGCAGGGAATGGGGCTCTCCTGTCTTCCTCCTCTCGCAGCCCTCGCAATATCTCAATCTGTGTGCGCGCGTGTATGTGTTCATGTGTCGGGTCCCACCGGGCGCTGCTGCCGCCTCCGATCTTGACCAGCCCAGCCCCTGAACTGCCCCTAGACGCTGGGGCTGGGGGAGAGTTGGGTGTTTAGAAAGTCGCATAATCTTTTTCGCCTTTTTCCTCTCCCTCCCCCCCCACCCCCCAGGCTTTCCCCCCTTCCCCACCTCCCCCCCTCACCCCCGTCATCGTGGCGAGAGGTGCCCCCGTTGCCGATGGAGGTGGGGGAGGTAGCCTGAGGGGGGCTTGCCCTGCATTTGCAACACCTTTTGCCTTTGCTCCGGCGCTTTCCCAGGCAGGTCTAGGCGACGGGAACGCTGCCGTGTCTGTACGCGGGGAGCGGAGCCCTGTGCTCCTTTCCACCCACACCCACAGCCTCCACCTGGGCCCCGAAAGGGACGCGCTGGCTCCCCTTTTTTACTTGCTAGACCTGAATTCGCGCTAAGGTTGCTAGATCCGCGCGTTGTTCCCACCCCCACCCCTCTTCCCTTCCTTTCCCAAGTGCCATTGTCGCATCGCCTGGAGCTGCGGAGCCGCGCTCAGCCCGTGCCGCTGGGCGAGGGGCCCGGGGGGAGCCCCCACGCTCTGCAGCCCCTCCGCCCGCGCCGCCGAAGGAGGATTTTGCCTGCGGATGCAACCAATTAATCCCGCAGCTCGGCGGGGGCAGCGCGGAGCCGCCCGCAGCCTTTTCCCTGCCTCCCTCGGAAGTCACGATTGAGAAGTTGGGCTGTCCGTGGAGCTCCTTTTAAAGCGAGCTTCCGCGGGCTTTAAACGTGTTTACTCCCATTCATTTGGCATCAGCCCCGCTGCCACGAGAGCCTTCGAGGGGCTCGAAACGTGGAGAGAGCCGAGCAGCAGAGCCCCGAGCCGGGGGAAACCCGGCTGCTTTGCTTCCTTCCCTTCCCCCGCCCCGAAATGGTCCTGTAAATTGCACAGAAGTACTTTTTGGAAACCCATAAAATCAAAGCCCCCAGTTTTCTCGCTCTGCTTTCGGTGACGCTCACTCTATCGGTGCGGTGGCTGTGGGCTCTGTCCCCCTTCCTGCTTCGCCCCCTGGTTGCCCTCGCCCAGCCCAAGCAGCCGGCACCTACCGACTCCGCGGGCTTTCGCCAGGGCTTCCTTTTTCCTTTTTCTTTTTTTTTTTTGTTTTTCCCTCTAATTTTTTTTTTCTCCTATAGTATTTGAATGTATGGAAGTGAAAGAAAAACGCGTCTCCTTCAACGTGCCCAGCCCAGATGTGCAGTGCCTGCGGGGCTCGCCACTGAGCTGCAGCACTTGGGGAGTCCCCTCGCCTCCCCTTAACCTACCCGGGAATTATAAAATCTGAAGGGGTTTAAACTGGTTTAAGTTAACAAAATGCATTTAATTAGTTTTACCACATCCTGTAATCTGAATGAAATGTATAATATTCAAGACTAGAAGAGTTTTATAGTGTTTATGATTCACTGGATAAATATTTGGAATCTGAACCCTTAGTAATTCATACCCAGTTTTAAGAACTTGTTATTTACAGTCAGGCAAAGGAACTAGTTAAGAAAATAGCTAAAATAATCCGTGTCGACTCATTTTCGAGTTGGGGTTTTGTTTCAGATTTTTCTTTGGTCAAGTTTTTTTTTGGCTTAGTAGTGTTCTATTTGAAGAAACTTTTACATTTGCATTTTAATACACATCAATTATCTTTAGAATAGGTGTGAATATAATGCCGACTGCAGAACAACAGAAAAAAATGCCCCCTTGAGAGAGAAAYAGTCTCATCTTACTTTACAATATTCTGGTAGTTAACTTTTTTCCCCCAAGAAAGTTTGTGCTAGAAATACATGTGATAAATGTATCTTGCTATAATGAAATGAAATTGAAATTAACTGGGTAATTGTATTATATTTTGAATGATTGCTCTTATATGAGGGAAATCATGGCCATCTTAAAAAATGTGCTTCCTGCTATAACTTACATGTTAAAATATGCACACTTTTCGAAGTTTTTTTTTTAATGCAATTGCAAAAGTAGTTAAACTCCTTTATTATGCAAAGTATATTTTTTCCTTTACCTGGAGTTGTTAAATTTTTCATATTGCATTAATAATATTATGTTATTTAGTCATACTGTTAAGTCATATGTTTCAAGCTACTTGATTTAGTTTATCCTTTAGATCATCTGGGTTAGTTATAGCCTCTTGCCACAATAGCATGTTTTCCTGTATTTAGGAACCAACTGGTGAGCCATCTCCTAAAAGACCAAGAGGAAGACCCAAAGGAAGCAAAAACAAGAGTCCCTCTAAAGCAGCTCAGAAGGTGAGATTATAAAAGTGAAAGAATTACTAATGCTGTTTTTCCATCAGCTAGTAGCAAAAAAATCAATCATTTAGGCTGTGAACTGTGGGGTTAGAACTCCTTTAATAATGGAAGCTACATAAAGCATAAATTTCACATTTTTAAAATTAAAATAAATATGAAGACTTCAAGTGCAGAACCCATAAGGGCATCTTGCTTTTTTAGTAGTCTACAGATTAGTGAAATAATAATGTATTTCATGAAAAACCATGAGATGTCCTGTATCTAGTAAGGAAGTCAATGTTAAGGGTATTATTTTCTTCATTAAGATTTTGTAAGAGTAAGATTCATTTCTTGCCCACTTTTAGTTGTTACTACTACAGACCAAATCTGTATATTAAAGCTAAGTGCTTTGTCAAACATAAGTTAATTAGAAGTAAATCCAATTATGTGTTGATGGAAATAAGTGCATATATTGAAATTTACAGCTTTAAAATGTGATGGTAAAGTAAACTTTGAGTTACAGTAAAAGCCTGCTATATCTTGTTTAGTAATCAGTTTCAAAGAGACTTTTACTGGCAGTGCTATTGTCTTCTGAACCCTTATTTCTGCTTGGTGATAGGAGCAAACTTTTATTCTGGTGGTTCTGATTGCATTTAGCAAAGATGCTAATGCAATTAGAAGCTACCTGAAATCACTGCATTTAGTGCATGGACTTTACATCACAAATACAACGTGAAAATGTGACAAAATTTTGCTTTAATTGGAGAAAGCACAGCATTAAAAAGCTGTGTTATCAAGGCAAATCATGCATACCCTTTTGTAGGAAATGTTTTAGTGAAGGCAAATAGTTGAGTATAAGCTTGAAAACAAAGATGGGAGATTAGTTTTTGTTGATGGTTATACAGCTGTTAGCACTAGTTTACAGGTACTAAATTAGAAACAAAAGCTTACAAACTATGGTGGGCAAGTGTAGTGCTTAAGTGTATTAACATCTTTTAAGGAGGTCTTTTTGTGACAAAACCTGTGAAAGGTATTTGTATCCTCATCTATTTGTGGTTCATTTTTCAGTATGCCTATGGTACTGACCATATTAAGTTTGATAGTTTTCCATGTTATAAATTACTATGGCAACTACTGATAAATATTAAATTATTAGAAGGTGACTATGGTTTTATGTTTGTTTTGTTTAAAGTGTTTTCAACATGTTTGAGGTACTTTTCCAACTGTCTTTAAATTCAAAATCGGTTGGGTGG
>NW_026623242.1:1738231-1779574 GCF_030028575.1 Malurus melanocephalus
TTTTTTTTACTTTATGGGCTAAAAAAAGCAGCATGTTCTGTCAAGAAATTCATGAATTAGTAAAAAATACTTTACAGGTTAAGTATTAAAAGTCTTTCAAAGTCATTCTGCAAGGTAATGTGCTTAAAATGTTGGGGTTTTTTTCTTTGTACAGTAAAAGCATTCCTCAGATTCATGTTAAAATAGTTTATATGTCACTCTTCAAAAGACAGAGAGCAGTTTTTTATTAGTCTAGCAAATCCAAATGTGAGCTTTAGTATTTTAAATATTACTCCTAGGAGCGTTGGCTTTCCTAGGAGAAACATTTGTAATAAGATTAAATTTTAAGTAATTTTTAGAAATGTGTTTTAGAAAGATGCTTTTAAAAGAAATATTAACATTATTTCATTTACATGAGTGATTTGGTAATCAGTATGAATGGAAAATAATTTTAAAACATTTATATATGTGTAGGTTTTCCAGATGATTCTGGCCCATAGTTGTTCTTTCTTAATCTAATTTACAAATTGAACAATTTCATTGTAACATTTTGATTTTCAGAATGTATCAACTCACTGCTCTAATTAAAGCTTTTGGGTGTTGCTAATGTAAAAAATTGACCAAAGACCACATGTCTTTTTTTATAATAAAAAAAAACCCTTTGAGGGGTATGTAATTACAAGCCTTACTGGTTTCTAGGTTTATAGATAAAGTGTATAAATGTTTGATAAATCCTCTAAAACATAAARCACTTATAAAGCCTGACTGGAAGAGACTGGTATCACATTTCAAATAAATATTTTAGCTCTTTTTCCAAATTGATAATTAGCCCTCTCTAAAAGGGTTCAGCTTCTCACCAGGTATCTCAAAGTATCTTTTTAATGTAATATTGTTTCCAGTAGTTTTTCTAACAGTAATATGGATGGGAAGGCTTTGACACTTTGGCAAAAGAAGGCTTCATTTGGTGGTGAGGGTATCACCTCTAAAAAGAGTGAGCTGTATGTTCAATTCCGTGGTAAACATATTTACACATACATATGCATACATACATTTATTTAGGCTTTCTCCAGCCTGTCTCAGCTCTCAGAAAGAGAACTGGCTGTCTCAGCTTAAGCCCCTCTACATGTGAACCTGGGTACTATACACCCAACTGGAATTTGCTGGAATTTCGAAAGAATAGTGCATGCCCTGTGTGTTTCAGAGGGAGCTCATTAAAATGCTTTAGAGTGTTCACAGCGTGTTAGATAAACGTCGACCAGGAGAGCCCACCGGGCAGCCATGAGAAGGCACTCATGATTAATTGATTGGGTGTTCTCTTGCAAAGCATTACACATCACAATTAAAAATGTATTGCACAGACTGKCAGGGAGTTAAAAATACTCCAGAGCTTCAGCTTTGTTTTGTTACACTTCAAAAAGGAAATACCCTGAAATCAGTTGATGGACAATTTACCCTGGAATTGTGGTTGTGTTGTGTATTTAAAATTTCTTGGTCACAGGAATTTTTTTTTTATAATTTTTTTTTTTTTTTTTAGCTTTCAGAGCTTGTGTTTGGTCTTAGTAAACTGGCCTTGGGGCATCTGAAAACACACTGTGCTTGTTAGGAAATTAGCAATGTGAAACTTGACAATGCATACAGAATGTTGCAAAACGAACTGAACAACTAATAATGTGGCAATTACTCAATTTTGGGTAATACGCTTTTTTTTTTTTTTTTTTTTAAAGCCTTGCATGTCACACAGGCCTAAGTTTTTATAAACCAGACACAAGAAGTAAAATGTGTTTTATAGAAGGCCAAACCATTTCTCAGTTGTTTAATTTTCACAGGCAGGAGGAACACAATGTGTTAACAGATAAGAAGAGGTAGAGACAAAAAGACTCCTGATCATCTTGCACTTGAGTCCCACAGTTAGGTCGTTATTATGCAGCCTGCATCTTTAAACAATTTATTGTGTTATTAATTTGAAATATTTTAAAAAGGAAGAAGCAAAATGTGAAGTGGATTTTGATTTTTTTCCCCTAAAGCACAACTATTTTTTTCAGGAAGATCATAATGGGGATCTTCCTTTTCAATTTCCTGGGTGTTCTGTGGTTGAGTTTTATTTGCTTGGTGAGCTGTGCTCCCAGCCCATCACAATTCCCTTTCTAGGACCTTTTTTTTTTTTGTTTAGCTACTCTAGTTTGGCTTGACAAAAATAATGTATAGGCATAAATACTTTCCCGTTTGGGACTAGGAAACACATTTGTGACATGAAAAAAAGGAGTAGTGGTTACTATATATGATTGTCCTTAAAGAAATTGTCAAGGGATGTCAAAGGATGTCACAGGAATATACAAMGGTAAAAGCTCTTTAGTAAAATTTACCTTCAACTAAAATATGTTGAGTTTTGCTGTAGTTGTTGGTTCAGTGAGATTCGCTRAAAATGCCTATAGAGCTTGATACATCATCCTCTAAAAACCTGAACTTGTGATCCTGTGTGTGACTACACTTGCTACTGTCTCTGTTGCATGGCCAGGGTTTAGTATGTAGAAAGGTATGTCCCTGAGTTAAGCAGTCCAAAGGTAAAACAAAAAAACAAACAAAAAAAAAAAAAAAAAAAAAAAAAAAGAAAAAAAAGACCAGAAAAGTGCATGTGATCCGGACTCTGCCCTGAATTGGTTCACCTAAATCTAGTTGGTTTTTCCATGCTTCATTCATTTTTACCAATACCAGTCATTACAGGCTTAAAGAGAAAACAAGATCAAATTTTTCAAATGAGATTGTAGCATGGTTATTGCACTGAAAAAACAAGAGGTCTCAATATCAGGTATTTTGACCAACATAGGAAAAGCAGAAGACTGACTTTTGTTTAGAATTAAAATGGATAGAACAAGACATGGGAAGTGTGATTAAGGTTTTTAAAAGAGTATTTTTTGACTAAAATGTGGTGGGTTTTTTTTGAGAGGGACACCTTCCTGGGTGTCCAAGGTCTTTTGACACTCTTTGACTACAGTAATCTTCCTCCTGAGAGCTGTCACTTATTTCACCTGACTTASAGCTCTGACACATTTTATCTGCGATCTCCAGCAGATCATTTTGCAAAGTAGGTAGAGTTCTTCAAGTTTGGATTCTGTTGCATTTGAGGTCTTCCTTGACAATACATAGAAGCCCAAAGAGCACTTTATAGCCATTCAATGATTTCTATTTGTCTTGTCTTGTTAATTGCTTTCAGTAGTAGAGCCTCAGTTTGTCTGGGTACAGCACATTTTTGCAATAAGGAGGCAGAGATCATGGGCAGTCAAGCCCTAGAATTGCTGAGAGATGCTGTTTGGAAGCAAGGCTTGATGGCCCTGTGGTACAGGGCTTAAATGGATTGCAAATCTTCCTGGGGATTGTTTGCTTGCCTCCAGAGAGCAATGAGTGGAATGGTGATCTTTCTCACGTGTGATTTAAAAAAAAAAAAAAATCCTATAGAGATCATGCTTTTAAACATGAGTTGATTGAGTTCTGTTCCTAAAATGGGTCTTTGCAAAAATGGCATATCCGTATCACCATTTATAAGAAAGGTCATATTTTTAGTGAAATGTGCTTTGTGTTTGATAACACACCCGATCCTTCTTTAAGTTTGGTGATTCCATGTCTTAGCTTTATAAAGCAAGGTCATGCCTCATAGCGTAGTAGCACCAAATATTAAAAAACAAAACAAAACAAAAAAACAAACAAACAACAACAACAACAAAACAAACAAACAAAAAAAAAAAACCAGAAAAAAAAACCCCTGACCAAACAACCTCTCTGGGTGGCCTGGGCCTCTGTCTGGATATGCCCCTGGCTTCAGAGGTAGCAGTTCAATTAAAAGGAGCCGACAGACTGGAGTGTTTGGATGATGCAAATATCTGTTCAGAGGAAAGGCGATRTTTTAGCACTTCATGGAGAAACATTGTATTATCGTTCTGATACACAGAACATTTCTTCATGTTTTCAATTAAAAGACAATCTTAAGCTGTTGGAGAAAACACAGACCGTGTTTTCACAAAATACAAGCTAAAAAAGGTCCAGAGGGAAGGAGGTGGAATATTTTCCTAAAATTCATGTATTTATCATTACCACTGTGCTGCTACTACTCCTTTTGTTTGTTCAAGAAGTGTTTTGTCTTTCTCTTCTCTTGGAAAAAGAGATCAAAACTTTCACTTTGGAGGTTCTTGTCATTAATTTTCTGCAGTTTAGTCTGTGAAAACCTTGCTATTTACTTACAGAATTGCTCTGTACCAAAACACCACCTCTGGCATGCCTGGGTGTTTGCTCAGCTCACCTCTGGGAAAGATTTGGTTTTGATAAGAACTGTGGAAATGTTTTTCTTCTAACATGAGGTGGAAGTCATATACTGCAGGAGTACAGTGCCTTTCAATTTGCAAGGACCCCAAGCACTYGACAAACCAGTGCCCAAACTAGCCAGCAGGAACACTAGCCACCTCTGACATGGACCTTTGGTGGTGATAGAGCTCAGCACTGCTCGTGGCAAGTGGCCACAGTGTGTGACAGTTTATGGCAGGAAGCACACATTAGTTATTCAGAGAAATCTCTCATGTTCATGATACTTCGTAGGTAAAATTTTGTCAGGTTTATAGGGACTTTAATTACAAGGCCAAAGTAGCTTTTGTTTTCAAAAAGCTAATTATTTTTAATAGAATTTTAGAAAGGGATCTCTCCTTCAGATTGCAGTAATACACAGAAGAAAATTGATGGCATCAGTGGTTTGATACAATGTCAAATGTGGATTTGTTAAGAACAATTTTAACCAATATTTTCTTTTTAAGAATTATGCCCAGTGTTTCATAAAGTAAACATAGAAGCAAGGGGCTACAGCTTACCAAAACTAAACCATATATTTTAAWTTTTTTATCATCCTTCAGGTTACAAAGTATAAAGAAATGGAACACTTGAAGGAAACAAAACTCTGAAATAGACAGCTACAGGATATAGTAAATGCACTTTAACAAGTATTCTCTTAAGAGGGTTTCACCTTACATGTAACACCAGTATAAACGATTAAAGCTCAAGTTTACTCTTTTAACAAGTCTGAGTGATAATTTTGCCCTTTAGGAGTGTGAATTTTATTTTTCACAGCTTTCTTATTGGCAAGGTATTTATTTCAAAGTAATTGCCTTTAACTCACAGGGCAGGGTTTTTTTTGTAGAGATTCCTCCACTAGTTCCTCAGCTCAAGTTCTCTTTTAGGGAGATCCGATTTACACAGCATTGGGTTACAGTATATGTTACAGTGATTGACCAGCAAGTGATTCATTTAATGGCACAGTTGATTTCCAAGGGCAAATCAAATACACATACAGTTAACTGGGGGTGAAAAAAAAAAAAAACCCAACACAATTCATGTGTACTAGAAGTCTCCATTCTAGGGGATTTTGTATGTGGCAATCCTGCCCTGACTACAGGTCATGGCAAAATCCTTATCAGTCTGAGTGGAACAGGGTTTTTTTACCTGGTGAAATGTATGGATGGGGCATAGCCTAGCTAGAGAAAATAACCTGAATTTTTAATTTCCACTCTGTAAGTCTTTTAGTGTACTTTTAGTGTAATTACTTTTATTAAGTSTTTTAGTGTAATTACTGTTATTAGTAGTAGCATTCACAGTGTCACACAATGGAATTAGTGGARGAGTTTGTAAAAGAACCCATATTTCCATTAAGCTGAGCTCCAGGAACAACTGCTGGGCTTACTTTACAGTAAAGCTGTCACTTTTCATGTCTCTTCCACTGTTTCCTTAAACCTGGAAAGGGAAGGTATGTTTTGGGCTGTAAAAGGTTTGCTTACAGCTTGAGGATGTGCTTTTACCAGGAAAACTTCACATGAAAAATAGAGAAATTTTTTCCCTATATGAACACACATGTTCATGGTGATGTCCTAATTAGTTTCATGCGTGAACATAATGAGACTAAAAAAGGATTTATAGCTGCTACAAACTGCTTTGATCAAGCTTGAAACAGGCTGTATTTTTAATTTAGTATCTTCAAGTACTTTTTGACGGCCTGTGAAAGACTAGATTTGATGTTATTGGAGGTTCTCAGGTTTCCCAATTGCTCCACGACCCCATCCTCAGCCTCCATGTCCGATGGCTGCCCTGGCCTAGGGCTCTGCTGGTCACTGAGTAGCTGTGGGTGTGTGGGACACCCCTCCATGCCCCTGGACACAGTGTGGATCGGGGCTGGGGACACCCTTGGGTGCAGGGGAGACATTGCCTAGCCACACTGGCTAAGAAATGGCAGAAAAAGCAACGTAATCACATTCTAGCAGAAAATGCATAGATTAGCTGGGGGGCCTGGTGCCACCCAAGAGGTATAATTGTAGCTAATGTTACAGGAAAGGAGTTCCTAGTTACTGAGGCTGTTAAGTAATGCTGAGGCATAAAATATGGTGTGTTTCTTTTCCTTTTACAGAAAGCAGAAGCCACTGGTGAAAAGCGACCTAGAGGCCGGCCCAGAAAATGGGTAGGTATTTCACTTCCAGATTTATTTGCTGTGTTGTAAAGCATGTTATAAAGTCCATTCTTTCAGAGAGCAGTAATTTCGTTTGTTAAAAAAAAGCATGCAGTTTCCGTGTTCTTTGTTCTGGTGGATTGACTAAAGGGTTAAGAGAACAAAGAAGTTGATCACAGTTTCCTACCTTTAGACTCTGTTAGTTTGCTTAAGACAGTTTACAATTAAATGTTTGCTTCGTGTGAATATTTATTTGTCTCTTATCAGCATGAAAAGAGGCTCAACTCTTCCTTCAAAAGGGAGTAACAATGAGATAACTTGTTCAGTAATTGAGTAACAAAGGTTAAAGGGGCACTATCAGACATCACAAGGTGATAAGACTCAGATGTAGGGTACACAAGATAAAGTTTAAAAACCAAAATGCTTTTGTTCTATATTGCCTGGAAACGTGCATATTTTTCCTTAAATCCAGTGAGAAAGAGCACAGATGAACAGCAGGATACTTGCACTTAGAATTTAGTTTTCCCATTCTGAGCCATTTCYATGCCTCATATATTTGTAGTGACTGGTAATATATTTCATTAAAAGTTTCCGCTTTTCCTGACCCCATTTAGTCTTTATATGTGTCTATCAGGCATATGTTTTTATTCCTTGGCTGTGGAAGTATTTCAGTCTTAGGTATTTGAAATGCTGTGTTCTCACTGATGTTTACAGCTGGTGAGGGTCTGCCTGGTGCACCTCTCATCTACAAGTTTTTCACTTGTGCATGGGTTTTCATAAGAAAAGTGATTGGCTTGTCACTTGGAAAGTGTGATTGAGTACAAGAAGATATAAAGGCGTGGCTGCATGCTTCATCACAAGTTAACTTTTCTGATTTCCCTTTTCCCGTTCCCTTTCCCTTTACCTGCTTAACATTTTGCTTTAAACTACTTTTTCGAATCCACCCCATCCATCTCAATTTCAGCCCTTTCTTTCACTCTGTATTCTCTTCTCTCTTGGCAGTCCTGTCATTTTTTCCTCTATTTTGTTTAGTTCTTTTGCACAGCTGTTAAAAAAGGGTTGTAAAAGTATATGCTTGCAAAAGGTCAAATAGCACCAGAAGGTACTGAAAACTAAAAGTAATGTTCTCCAGAGCATCAGCCACTGAACRCAGGACAGTTGGTTTTAACATTTTAAGAACTAGTTATATTTCATTGTCCAGTGGTAATAAACTGCAGGGTATTTCTTTGGAGAAAACCGACCATTGTGTACTGAATGAGTTGTTCATACCTGTAGTGTTTAAGGCAGGCATTTTTCAGGTACATGAAGAAGCTCACTGGCATTAAAAAAAAAAAAAAAGGTGGCTCTTTGGAACATACCTATGCTGGTGATCTTCTCATAATCAGCTTGGAGAAGGTGAGTGCTGAGTGCAGTGAAACATGGATCAGTTCCTGTCTGCTTCCTCCCATCTGACTTAAACCTTGTATATGATCCTTACCTTGGGTGCAATCCCTGGGAAAACAGCAAAAATATCTGGTTTATGAGAGTAATTAATTTATAACTCAGGCCATCCCCACTGAATTAGAAATGTGTGAATAGGCTGATTAGGGATGGTTGAAGAGTCTGGGGAAAAGGGGGCAGCCTGAAATGTTAAAAAAAAAAGTTATCTTTTAAGTACTCATAGTCAGAAACTAATGTGAGTTTTCAGTGAAAAGAGTTGATAGAGCACTTGTAGAGTCTTGTGAGCTAGAATGTTTCCCTTTTATGTTTGTATCTTATGAGGAAGAAAGCATAGGCATTCAGTATGGAATGGGCTATTTGTCAGGTCAAGAATCTGATTTTCAGAAATAGGAATTACTGAAATAGTAGATTGTGAAACAACAGTTTCACTCTTTTTTTTTTTTTAAGTAATGCATATTTTGAGCTTGGTATTACTTTGCTGTTATATCTGTTGAAAGGGAAGACTCTTTATTTTCTAATTCCGATGATATAATTGAGATAATTCTGCAGACCATGAGAATCAAATATGCCATTTTGTTCTCTTCTCTTTTTTCTCTCTTTGCAGTTTAAATTAAGTTCATGGGTTCCTTCTCTGTGCACGATGAAATAGAGAGTGATGTTATATTTTTCTCCAAAAAGAAATGCAATTCAATTATTATAAGCCATTTTGGTGCCAGCTATAAGCAAAGCTCATCATTGAAATCAAGGGGGGAATCTGCCTGAAAGCAGATGATACAGCATTTTCCTTTCTGTTTAGACCTCCAACATGTAGTCAGAAAATGTCCTTTTTTATCACCCATACTTCAGTTTAATCCATAATGATTGTATTCTTTCTTAATCCAATTTATATCAAGCCTTAATGATGATGGTTCAATATCAGTGAAAGTAAGGACCATGTAGGGTTTTTCCTTTGGAGAGGGCAGAGTTCTAAATTTTCATAAGATTGTAACTGTTTTTTTGGGAGTCTAGTGGTTCTGTGTCATATGTTGTTCATCAAATTGTAAAGTATTATTTCTGCTGTTTCCTTCAATATTCACATGCAGAGACATACGAGCTAACAGACCACTGTAGAATTCCAGTAGCTGGTCTTTCTGCTGGTTCAAATTAAGTATTTAAGGTTTGTGACTCACAATGTATTTATTTATATATTATTTTGTTGAAGAGAAGTAAATCTTTTTTGACTAGTATAAAACTGAGAAGGGGGAGGGAGAGGCCAAGTGAAGAGGGCAAGAAGCCCAGTTTATCATAAGCATATGAGATATCAGATGATCTTTTTAATGCAATAATGTGTACTTTGCAAAGTTGACAAAGGAAAGARGACCCTTGTCAATAGAACAGACAGTAATGATTAAACAAAATCTTCTGAAAATAAAATATTCAGCTACACAGAAAAGCTTTCTAAATGTGGAGAGCTAATTGAATGAAAGTCCTGAAGATAACAAGGTCAGGCAGGTGGGAAATGAACGTAGTTGAAATCAGAAACACAGCACCTACTGCTGTAAAACTCATCTTCACTGTAGGTTGCTGCAAGCGTATGGAACACACTGAAGGCCATGAGTCTATTACCTATTAATACTCTTCATGGGGGCCTCAGTACTCCTTCATTTTAGAGGTTTTATTGCACAAACATATTCTAAGCTCTTTGGATGCATTTACATTAGTGTGTTAAGTCAAATCAGGAGTATACTTTGGAAATACATCTCCTAMTTTTCCCCACTTACTGTATGTGTTGTGTAACATTCCCAGAGCTCATTGGTTTAGCTCAGCTAAAAAACTATTTTGACTCCATCCGACCTTTCAGACTCCTTAAAGGAACTGTTTGAGGTCCAAAGAGGAAATTTTAGCAGGTAAAAAATGCGTAAAGTAAAACCAGAGCATCTCTAATGAAAGGCAAACTGAAACTCTTAGCTATTTCCTTTTTATGATCTCAGATAAAGGGTGTTCAAGAACTTCAAAAATTAGTTTTCCGTTTGGCTGTGTTCTTTGATTTTATAAGCCTCATTGCCTATTTTATGTATGAGGAAACTGAGCACTGGGGCTGTTTTCAGCAACATCCTTTTTACACGTTTTTACGCCTGCAAAGTTTGAATTCTCAGGTTTTTTTACTAGCACAGTTATCAGCAATTGTGTGTTCAAATACCTGACAGAGAAAATGTATCAGGTAAAGAAAAGTACAGGCACTCATTCTTGCTCCTACAAATTAATTTTCAGCATTGAGTATGTTATGAATGCAGAAAGAGAAGCTGGGCCTCACCTCCATTGAAAGTGTACTCCACAAGGTTAATTGCCTTGCCCAAGGAAATCTGTAGGAGAGCCAGGAATAGAACTCGGATTTCCTGGCAGCCTGCCCTGTGCATTCAGCTCAAGGCCATCCTCCTCCAGTAGAGCTTGCTTGAGAGCACAYTGAATGAGGCAGGGAGGGAAATAGGCTTTTCAATCGTGTATCTTAAACCAACAGATTTTTTTTTTACCTGTTTCTGTAAATTCAGGTGTGACTATTTCAGTATCTCCAGTATATGTCTAGCTGGTGGGCAATGATGAGTAGGAGTAAGATAAAGAGTCTGTTTATTATCCCTGGAGATATTTAAAAGGCATGTAGATGTGGTCCTTTGGGACATGGTTTAGTGGTGGACTTAGCTGTGCTTGATTAACAATTGGACTTGATCTTAGAAGTCTTCTCCAACCTAAACCTTTCAAAACTGGCCTTAACTAATACTCAAAAATTTTGTAGTGTCTCCTGCATGTGGCATTTCAGCTTCAAGRGAAGGGCTGGAGGATGTTTCTCATCCAGGAAAACACAGGAGTTTGTGATTGGGATGCTGATACAGGAGCTGTGGATTTGAATCTTCATCACATTTGCTAATAGATAGACACCCTGTGAATAGTTTTGCTCAGAGATGTCCAGGCTGGACCTGAGTACTCTGAGCGATGCTGTGCTCTGTCCTGGCATTACATAGCTCTGAAGGCTCCTTCAGGGGTGGAGCTAGATTTTGGATGACTGTTAGCTGAAACTTGAAATGCAATGGAGTTTTAGTAGGTAGGTAATGTTTGCTGCCTTTGATTATTAATTTTGAGCATGTTCAGCTAATTAAGCTGAGAGGGCTTGAAGGTTTAGTAAGAAAATACCAGGCAATTAAGGAACTTCCAAAGACAGCTGCAGAAAATAGATGGATCAAACCTCACTCTAGTGAAATCTCCACACATACAAAGTTATTTGTGTTTTTTGTAGCATGGATGCTAGCATTTTGCTGGCAACAGCTTGCTGCAATCTGTTTGCATGTGATTTTAATTCCTTCTCTTGCCAGTTCAAATTGTATTCCCTGTTATTATTTGCACGTATTGTACAGTTTCAGGGTTTTTTGGCAGTTCAGTTATATATCTGTATGAGTGCTATTTCTACAGCAGTTTTAGTAGACTAGTAATGAATAATGTATGCCTTTATTCTGCTTTTTCTTTTTACTTCTTTAAAATGAACTCTCTATTTTCAGTTTCCTTTACTCTACTCTGTCAATCCTGACAACTGTTGAACTGTGGAACTGCAGGATCAGACTTTGGTGCTACTTATGATGATTTAAATTAAATTTGATGTTTAATTAAATGATTAATTAAATTTGATTGTATATCTACATTGGTGTCAATGGGAATGRCAGAGGTTGGTTTGCTTTGTTTAAAAGTGATTTGCCAATGGTGGCAGTCTCTATTTTGGAGCCTCTAAGATTGCCAGTGAATTGGCATGATTTAAGGCTTTTACATCCTGTCCAGAGTAACTGCTGAGAGCTTAAAAAGTCAGACTGGTAGTTTCTGTATGCAGAATTCAYGACTTTACCAATGTATTACCCAAATCCATTTTGACTGTTATCAATTATCCTAACAGACAGCAATTGGGGCCTTTTACAAGATGCAATAGAAACACATATGTGAGCTTCACTGTTACGATCTTATCAAAGTTGCATTATGTTAACATAWTCTTGGGGTTTCCTTAGTATTCACCCAGAACCCATTCAGGCTCTGATTGCTTCTCCTGCTTTGTTTCCTTCCTTCCTTCATGTTTTAATGATGCTAAATGCCTTGAGAAATCTGCTTGGGGACCCTCATTCCATGTGCAATTGTATATTTGGGTCTTGAAAAAACATCTCACATGACTGACAAAGTAGATACAGTACTCGGATCATGGTATTAAATATGTAGAGGAGATGAGGTGCCCTCTGACWTGACATGCACTGTGGCATCCATTAATTTTCATTCACATTTGTAAACTACTCAGAGGAGTCAGAGGTTTATGAAGTTTTCAAGGTATTCCTGCAGACTTTCCATTCAAGTCAGGAATGACTATTCAAGCAATTGAATTCAAGCATTTGTCAAGCTTTGCACGTAAGTCTGATTGAAGTAGGTAGACAGACAAATGGTCTGTCAGTGAGACATGGTGCCCCTGGTCAAGTAGATTGAATATGGAGCTAGGAGATGCACGATAAAATTTTAGGTTTGTTGAAGTCAATGGCCAAACTCCTAATGAAATCACTTGCCTGGATTTTAGTCCTTCTCGTCTGCCAMTAATATGATATATAATTGTGTGTGCTGCTTGGTTACATGCTCTATAAATTGTGTGAGTAGCCATGTTTGCATGAAACTCAGGTAATTTGAGGAAGACCATGTATACATGTTCAACAGAAACTTTATGATTATTCTTGCATAACAAGAACAGTATTTCTATAAATCTGTGATAATGATAAATTTGTTTTTAATGTCAGCTAAATTTTGAGCAGTCACTGCATGGATAAGAGCTAGACTAGACTTGTACAGAGACACAGACAGGATGTTTATTTTTGCTTTTCTAATTCTAAGGCAACCTATACGCTACATAAAGACTAATGCTTCTTAAAAGGAGAACTTTTTCCTTCTTTAATAATTTCTGTGGGCTATTTGAAAAGTGAAATATGGACACCTCTGTACTGTGACCTTCAGCAAATTTTTCAAAGATATATAAAGATGTGCTTTTRAAAATGCCTGAATTATCTTGCTTTTGTTCCACGTGCATAACTTTATTTAAGCTGTGGTCATAGGTAGATATGTACAGAGGGAATATTAGTCCCTGAAATAATTTTTTTTAAGCTGAGTCTGTGTAGTGCCTTCACTGAAGTGAATCCAACAGCAAGACTCCGACTGASTTGGTTGAAGTCAGGATTTCTCTCTCCAAAGGCTTGTAAATGGTGATATATAAGTTGGAAACCCTTTCTTAGTTATGCTAACAAAAAGCCACCTATTATGGTTTTGAGTATGGGAAAGAATTTGCCCTTTAATCTGCAGTATATCTTGAGGGAGAAGGTTTTACGCATTGTATTTTTTGTTTAAACTAGAACAAATCCTTTAGGTAAAGACAATATCCATTGCACAGAGAACAAAAAGAAAGTATGCTACAGCTGAAGTTCACACATGAGCACAGCAATGTTTCAAAATTATATCCCTAATAATAATTTTGCTCCAAGCAGAAAGCTTCTTTATCTCTCTCATTGCTCATTTCAGGAAGTAAGTCTCAGAACCTTTGCAGGCAAATCAGATGCAATTGCTTTCCAAGAAAGAGGTTGTTAATTCCATGCTGCCAAATCACTAAAAAAGCTATCTAAGGGATAAGTAAGAGTCATCATGATCTTTTTGCATAATTATAAATCACTGTGGTTTTCTCTGCATGATTAAAATTTCAAATAGTAATTAAGTAATGTCCCAGAGCAAACTTTGTGCCTTGCAAATCTCTGTACACCTTTATTCACATCACATCCCCAAAGCCATTATCTTGAGTGTATAATAAATGTGAAGCAGAACGTTAGTGATTTATTTTGCTTGCTTTTTTTTTTTTTTTTTTTTTTTTTTTTTTTTTTTTTTAGAAAAGCTTTTAGTGACCTTAAAACACTTTCTTCACTCTTTTGGTGTGAGGATTTTAGACACTTTGCACAAGTATAGAAGCAGTGGTGAATATATCTGTATCCATTCTGTGTGTCTTCTCTGGGTCAGCATTTGAATACTTAGCTTGCCTGCTCTCCTCATTCAGGGCTACATAAAATTTATGGATAGAAACTTTGAAAAAGTTCTCATTTTGAGTAATTTGAACTTTATAAGGCAGCTGAGGAATCAAAAAGGGTATTTATTTAATTTTWAAAAAAGTCTGGCAATTTATTTGGAAGCTATCCAACAAAATAGACATCTAGTCTAACTATGAGAATATGAGAAATATGAGAAATTTCTTTTTGAAAGGTAACCTTTGAGAAAAATCTTTGAGTAAAGAGTAGAAGACAGGCAAAAAGAAAGAACAAAGAGCCCAAGTCTGGATAAGAGCTAGAAAAATGGGGAATTGTCACTTCTGGATTCTTGCATTGAATTTGATCTCACCAGCTGTCAGCTCAGTTGTGTCCCATGTGCTGGTATTAGAGTTTTCCGTGTAGAGTGAGAGAGTGCCTAAATTATCCATCTCTTATTTTGCATGCCTATCATAGCCCCTCTACCTCTCGCTGTCTAGGAAACTGAAAGGAAAAATATTTCTTTTTCTTTCAGAAACAAAATTGATATGTAAAGCTCTTTTCATTTACAGCAGTTATGCTCTGTATATTAAGGCTCAGAGTTACTSTCTTAGTACCTGGGTTAAATATGGAAAGAAATGGTTCAGGAGGTTACATTCCTCTTTCTGGATTCTGTAGCTCAGCCAGATACCTGAGGATCTCTTGGTAACTAGTTCATTATGGTTATCGAGCTTTATTGGAGACAAAATAGCCAGACCCCAGAGACAAAAGGCATGTCARCTTGAGGATGAGGGCAGAATCATGGGAAATTTGAAGGCGGTTCAAAATCACTTCATTCCCTTCATATCCTGTCTTAAGCTGTATGTCTGATTTTGCACTTACAGAGTGCAAGGAGTTGGACCCACAGCGTGTGATCTAAACTGCTACTGACGTAAGCTTGACTTTGGGTGGCAACACATCAGCACCATGAATGACTTATGAATTAAACAGAATTTTTAAGGGACATTTTCATACTTGGCTTGAGTGAAAAGTAGAGAATATTGTTTGTGCAGATGGAAATGTCCGTGCCCACAGAGGTGCAGTGTTGTCTTTGCTAATCTGGGATATATTTGTGCTTGAGAGTGGATTTTCTCCTTTGCACAGGGGTTYTCCTTCTAGCTAGTCTGTCAGTGAAGTCATAACCCCACAGCTGGCATCATAGTCTTAATCATGGAAAGTATTGCAAGCTCACAAATACAGTCTCTGAACGATGGGAAAATGAGCTGTAAGACAGGAAGTTGCTGTTTAAACTCAAATCAATGGCAATTATCAGAAACAGAGAAAGTAATAAGACATAGTACTGTAGGGCCAAATTGATTTTTGGTGTAGTWCTGCTGAAGGCACTTGAGTCACCCCAGGGAGGAACTTGCCCCTGTGTCTGGAATGGCTTGATGGCAAGCATCGAGAGGAAGTGAATTTATGCTCCAGTTTAATATATTGGAAAGTTTTCCCTTGTCTGAAAGTCTTTCTTTATCTCTGAATTTCCTGGCTTTTGTGGATTTATATTAGATCTTTAATGTTATTTCAATGTATTTTTTCTGGTGTTTGATGTCTTTTGGGTTGTTTTTACTGGGGTTATAATATATACATACTTAATGAAAGCAAAAGCTGTCTTCCATTAAGGAGGTAGCMAAGCTTTCATGAACACTGCATAGCTACCGAGCACAAGGTGTCTCCTTTTTTTTTCAGATTGGTGGTTGTTACATGTGTGGCTGAAACATTCATTTCAATAAGAAGATGCAAGTGTCTCTTTAAGAATGTTTTAGCACCTCTCTTCCAGGATAAATATTACTGCAAGTTTTACTTTTTCACCAAAGGGTTGCCTCACCAACTCTGTATGYAGAGTGCTTGTAACCACTTAAAATTAGTGGTCTGCAGTATAAATAGAGCATCAATATATTGTGCTGGTCAAACCTTGACAAATAATTATTTGTATGACAGGTGAAAAAACGGGACAAGTTACTTGYTGTACCTATATGCAACTTTCTCACCCTTATTCAGAAGATATCAGAATTCTCTGTTCTGAGCCTGGGAGGAGGCAGAGATAATGTACAGTCAGGCTATGGAGCGTGGAGGCTTTTGAGGATGCAAGTGAATGAAGGGTGTGATTTGTGCATGAGCCAAATTCCTGATGGAAACAGAACTTGGTTCTTGCTCACTTGCATGGTCTCCTGAGTCTGTGGCATTTCCCCAGTTATGATGGTGTGACAGAACAAGGGACAAGGGCCACAAGTTTCAGCAAGGGAGATTCCCATGGAAGAGGAAAAGAAATCCACCATAGAAAGGGGTGAGAAGGGGGCATACTCTGTAGAGAGGCTGAAGAATCTCCCTCCTTGAAGAAAGCCCTGGYCAGCCTGGTCTAACTTTTTCTGATTTAGAAGTTAGCCTAGCTTTGATTATTAGAAGGTTGGCTGAGATAAGCTCCAGGCACCTTTCAAAACAAATTTTAGATGATTTTACTCTACATTTTACTCAATGCACTTGAGCCTGTTGTATCTCAAACATTTTAATGACTGAAAATGCCACCAAAATGTTTGTCCTCCTTCACCAGCAGTGAACTGGCAGGTATTTGAGCTTTGACTGCTTACAGATTTTCTTTTGTGGCAGATGCTGGAATGAGTAGTAGAGTTGCCCCAGCTTTGCTTTAACTGCCCATCTCACTGCTAAGTGAAGGGAGGAGGACTAAGAACCTTAGTTCTGTAAAGTCTTGGTGAGAGCCAGATGGCGTCCCAGTACTGTGCGTGCTCTTTGCTTCTGAGACAAAGAGATTTCCCCCCATTATTAAGTGGGTTTTTACCCCTTGTGCTGAGTATCTGCTGCTCTTTGTCTTAAACAAAGGTGAAAGGCAATTTCATTTGTGTTTCTGCTGTGTTGTGTAGAAGAGCAGAACCAGGGGCTGCACACCAAGCTGCAGTGATCCAGGAGCTGTCTGGGGTGCAGTTGAGGCACAGTTATCTCTGGGATCTCTGTTGGCCACAGCACTTTAGAGAGCGAAAGTGCTCCCATGTGTTTGGGCTGCACACCCCACACTGATCATGCATAGCCAAAACCTGTCTCCTCTGCTCTGGCCTCACCTGCACTGCTGACTGACCCATCTGCTGCTCCACTGCTGCAGGGGCTGCTCCAGACTGGGACACAGAGGCTGCAGTGCTCAGTGATCTGACAGGATAGATCTTTGCCCAGGCCCCATCAGGCAAAGGCTTCAGCTGCAAGCTTGTGCTGGTACTGCCATGCTGACCCTGCAGCTGGCCACCTTCGCTGTATCCTTTGGCTTGCTGCACCCATGTCACTTGGCAAAGGGACAGAGCTCACCAGTCTGAGCATTAGGGTGTTTCATGGCAAAGATGTGTGGGCAGCAGCTGYCCTGATGGTGCTGCAGCAGGTAGGCATCATGAGGAGTTTTAGTTTTTGTTTGATTTGAAATCTGTCAAGGAGCTTATTTTTACCGCTATGCCAAATGCATGGTTTTCCAGGGGAAAAGGGTTATCCATCTATAGATTAGCCACAGAATAGTAGTTTTGTTCTCTTTTTAGGAAGAAAGAGAAGCATAGGGTTCACAGTAGTTTGAAAGTAAGGGCCTCTGTTCTGTATCTTATCAAGACATAGCAAATATATTCCTAGCCAGTAGGTTTTCCTGAATGTTGCCCCTGGACAAAAGTCGTGAAGGAAAATTCTTCTGTCCCTGGTCTGTTCAGCACTGTGTGAACATATGTCATAGATCAGGTCTGGAGGAAAGTTTTTGTTTTCCTTTTTTTTTTTATTTCTGCAAATTCTTGTAGTAAAACTTTTTTAACAGYTCATCTGTTCAACCTGTTTATTCCCTCCTTGCAGTTTTACTAATCCTACTTTTTGTGACATCATAATGATTTCCACAGCAACCAATTGTGAGATTGCAAACAAAGGGTTATGACTTCAGGTGCAGAATGAACAGACAAACTCTTAAGAAACAGGTTTTCAGGCAAATGACCCTATTAATAAAGAATAAGAGGGTTGGGTAAAAATCCCCAAACAGATGATGTGTAATACCGACAGAGGTGATTCAAGCTGAACAGTTGTTAGGATTTCCTATGAGGCTATAGTATTGTTTGAAGGCCATAAAAATACATGAATCTGCAAGAAATTATTTTTTCATCTCTGTTAAAAATGCTTAAGTTGCTATTTAAAGCTGTGTTTGCCAGATCAAAGTTACCTCTTGACTTGTGTGTTGTTTTAAAACAGCGCAAGCCCCSAAGGTATGACTAATATTGAAGAAGATACTATTGATTCCTCAAGGACTTTGTTGTGAGTGTGATCCATGTTTAGGTGAGATCCATAATGAGTTTCTTGTAAAAGCTTCCTCAGGTTATCAACAGCAAACATTTCTGAATTCATTGTATTCACGGTTGAAATGAAGTGACATGGTGAAGGAATTCTACTAGCAGTAATTTTATGTTTGATGATACTTCCTACCTCCAACTTCACTTTTGGATTTACAGCTCTTCTTTCGCTTCTGCTGGTTAGTGGGGCTCATAAACCCTACTTGAAAGGGTAATGACAGTCCTCAGTGCTGAGAGCTGTTACCCCTTACATCCCCACCAAGTAGATAGATTTTGAACTCCCCCCCCCCAATACACTGGAGTTGTTCGTTTAAACAAGGCAGGAGATGAGTCCATGACAACCAAGTAGTTTCTGGGGCTATCCTGCTGTGTTCGTATCCCTGTACTCTTTGTGCTTCCTTGGACAGTGTGTTGGGAAAGCTTGCAAATCACAACAGCTTTGTGAGCTTGTTTCTTATGCTTCTTGCTGGCTCCTGACAGAGATGGGAACCTGTCCATGTCCATGCTTTGGCCTTGGTTCAAGGCTCTGTGGAGAATTCATGGCCCCTGACTCACTTCAGGCGAGTACCTGTCACCCTCCCACCACTTCATCTCCCTGTGGCAGCAATCTTCTTCACCCACCCTGACTCTGGGCATTTTTATCAAAAAGCACCTGAAAAGGAATAGCAGGTTTGTGGAGATTTCATTAAATGGGCAGCATGTCCTGTATGGAGCTTTCCTCTCTCCATGCTTTTCCTTCAGCTTCTTCACATATCAGACCTTAAGGCAGGATTTATATTTACTGGTGTGTCAATTAATACAGTTACAGTAGGTCTTGCTTTATTTAATTGTATTTGTTTTCTTCAAGCATCTTCGTTTTACTCTTTTTTCCCTCTCCTGATAGTAAGAGGGATTTCTGTGTGGGCCACTTGTTCTAACTCTAAATACTTCCCAAATTTCCTTTCCCTTATAGTTTCCCACAGGCACTATTTCTTAGTTTCTCTGAAATACTTCCCCTAGGATTTGTCTCTTTTTTTCCCCCAGCATTTCAAAGTTTGGACAGGGATTCTCTGCTTCCTGGAGTCTTAATAATTGCATCCTCTGTGCCCAGCCATGGCCTGTTAATGGAGTCATGCGCACTGGGTTTCTTACAGGAATTTTCTGTTTGCTGCTCCCAAGAGAGYAGTAAGTCTTCTCACAACTGGTATTGGAGTAACAACAGCAAATGCTTTGGGCTTTTCCTGAGCAGCAGGACCGACTGGGAGGGGCTGCTGACTCTTGATTTACTCATCCTGAGGAAATGACCAGTGTAGGTTTGCTCTTCATTTTGATGAGACGAGATGAGAACACTCATTTTGGGGACTAGTATGTATTATGCATAACATTTAAATAATACTTCTTCTGTAAATTTTACAATAGTTTATCAGGATGATACCTTTTCCCTTTTGGACAGTAAGGCATTTTTGGTAATTCTGCCCCAGTACAGTTTCTTCAGGTGCTTGAAAATTAAGTTTTTGTAAAGGTGAATGTACTGGATTGTTGCAGTGATACTGACAACTTTTCAGAGRTGTGGAGTATTTTCAGTTTATGTGGGTGACATTCAGCTAACTARGACAGATTTATAAGTGAGGTGATTAATCTCTTTTCCTCAATGAATAATGAGTCAAGATGAGAGGTGATCAGCCAGCCCTTGAGCTGTCTTTGTGGTCTGAATATAAAGCCATGCCATGAAGAAATGAGAAGATTAGTTGTAAGGTTCTTGTTTTATTCTTCTTCCTCCTTTTGCCTGTCATGTTTACCCTCTTGTCCTTTGGGCCAACCTGCTGTAGGTTGATGTAGGTCTCTCTTTCCAGCTCTCTTTCAGTTAAGTAAACCCCATGTATGGGAATGGTGCTCCTAGAAATATTTACCCTGGTAGACACTGCTTTCCCTGGGCCTTGAAGACAAAAGAGCAAATCCTTCAGCTTTGGGAGGAAAAATATAGACATCAACATGTGGTGTCTGCTGAGGTTTTTGTATGCCAGAAAGAACAAATTTGATAGAAAGAAAGCCTGTTTCATTTATYAGGCACCTAGAAAATCTATGGTTGTCAGTGGATAAATGCAAACACACGGGAATCTTCCCATTCCTGGTCTGTAAGCGCTCTGAAATCTTGCTGCAATTGTTGTGAAGTCACTCACCTTTAGACACTCTGAGCCATATTTTAGCCATGCTGTGGGTGGTTATTTCAKTCTCAGTTTCACAGTAACTGTACCTGGAATGATTACCCCAGCAACAATGTGAAATGTTTTAATGCACACAGCAGCAGTGGGTGGCAGTGGGCTGGAATCTTCCATACCCAGACTCCGCTGCAGCCGTGCTGCACATCGGGGCTTCCCACAGCTGGGAGTACTTAATTCACAGCCTCCAAGTAAGTAGCTTCTATTTTGTTTTGAACACCAGAACATTTCTGCTAAAATAGAAAATGAAATTCCTGAAGATTGTGGAGCAAGGATTGCAGACACATTCACTAGGAGGTTTAAGTGTTAAAAAAATTGAGACTAGTCTCATGTTCAGGGTTTGACTTTTTTTTTTTTAGCCTCTCCTTAGCTGATTTTCTTTCTTCAATGAATATTTTATTCCATTAGCTTTGGTGAGGAGAACTTCCAGAGACTGATCGGAATGTATTTTAGTTTTCATTCAGTTAAATGTTCTTCAAATTTTACATATGTAAAACTGCCATGGRTGAGAGTGCACTACAGTATATTTATGTAACTTGCAAAAATACTTTAGGGCCTTCAGTGTTTTTTTAACACCTGAACAATGCCTTTGTTTGAAGAAGCCAGGAGGTTATAAGTGGCCATGGTGAGGAGCTGTGTAAGGATCAGTCAGACCTGATTGGGTCAGAATGAAATGGTGAATGAGAAGTCAGAAAGACATACCCTTTGTGTGAACTGGATGCTATCTGAGAATGAACAGATGACACCATGTAGCTTGTGAGGTCCTTTGAAGTGCCTGTATTGTAGCAATTTTTCTACATACGTATGCACTCAGACATTCAAACCAAAAAAGTTCCAAGACAAACACCTTTTAATATCGAGAATATAAAATATGAATATAACAGAAATAGAGAATATTAAATGGTACATAAAATTAAATTTCATTTAATTGWATACAAATAGAAAATATGAAATAATATAGAAAATAATATTACAGTGTAAACTTTTCAACCAAATATTTTTAAGCCCAAAAACCTGAAAATTCCGGTTATATTTGGAAAAATGTCCCCAACAAAAAATTCAAACGCAACCATATGCTATTGCCCAAAGCTGGAAAAACATTTACAACAGACAAGGTCAGTTGGCTTTGTCTCCTCATGATGTCCCTTTCCTCACAACCAGAACTTTAGAGTTTTACTTTCCTGTAGAGTCTGTGCAGCAGTGACCCCAATACTAAAACCATTCTTTTTTAATAAGTTACTTTTCATTACAGCTCTGACAGAGACCAGTGGGGACAAAACGTTAACCTCCCCAGTGAAACCACTTGGTTCTTTTTCTCTTTTTAATGATGATCTTTTTCTTTCTCTCTTTTTAGTTGTAATTTTTACTTTACCCTCAAATAGTTTGTCTTTGAATCTGAAATTTCAAATTTAAATTTATTTAAATTTAAATAAATATAATTTAAAGATATCTGGCCAGCCTTCTGGCTCCATTCCATCTGATGGATTATGCTTTGTCTGTTGATGCCCAGCTGTGTGCTCAGGTCTGACTGAGTTGTCTGTGGGTCAAGTTCAACGTGCATGTTGTGGAGAGAGCATCATGGTCACCTAGTGAGTGCAAAGTTACTTAATTTCATATTTCTTACCAAAAAAAGGAGTCCATTTTCCTCCGGAAGTCCTAAACAACCAAAAAGCATTGATCAGTTATTAGTTCTGGGTCTTTAGTCACCAAAATRTTGTCTTTCTAAATAGAAAATGATGTGATAAATTCCTAATTYTTAAATTATGAAGCAAATAAAATGGAATGTCATGCACAAAATGCATTAAATATATTGAATGCACTAAGAACAATATTTAATGATTGGCCAGACAATCTCACTCTCCGTGCATGCAGCTTGGGCAGCATTTAGTGTGACATGGCCTACATGTGTCATTCAGCTCCCTGTGACTTTTCCATTTAATTCACCGATATACACACTGGTTTTCTTGAAGTGCTTAGGAAAAGGAAGTTTTGCAGCAGCTAATCTCTTTCAGGAAAATAATTATAGTGTAGCACTTTACAAAATAAATACAAAAAGTAAATGTTTGGCAGGGTTAGTGAGAAGAGTTAAGGTTAGGTAGATAATCAGAATTGAACAATCCTGTCTTTCACTTGTTTGCAAGCTTATAGTGCAAATTGGTGCCTCAGTTTTTATTTTAAAAGTTGCAAATAGATATGCTGCTTTAAAAGTCATGAACTTATCTTACCAAGTGAATGAGCAATGATTCACTTTCAAGAATACTTGTTAAAGAGTCATTTCCTAGTACCACAAACTGAGGAAGTAGTTTGAAATGAGTAACTAGTCGATTTAATAAGTCAGCTAATGTACTCTTGAAAGGAATGGAAATAATTTAATATCAGACTAAAATATTTGATAAAGAACCTATTGAACCTTCATCTCTCAGGCTTGAATCAAGTATTTAAAATCTGTGGAAGTGTTTTCTGGGATTTTAGTGTGGTTTAATCAGATTTTTGCAAATACATKAAACAATTAGACTGGTTGATCCTTTACAGCATGGTTCTTACAGGAGATTATGYATATAGATAGTAATTTTGACCTTTATTAACGTTGTCTTCTGTGGTGATCGGTGATTTGTGAATACTCATGAGGTGCTGATATAAAATTGTCAGTTTGCTATTGCAAAAGAATGTCCTCTTAGTACTAGAATGCAGTTAGCACAGCTAAGCAATAAAAGCTGTTTCTTCAGCTAAAGTCCAAAACTTTGATTTTAATATGTTTGACAAGGTCTTTCACAAGAAMACCATTTCCCTTTAGGCAGACTTCCAAGTGTTTTTTTGGTCTGTTTTTAAGTGGCATTTGTAGGTCAGACAGAAGTACTGCCAAGCTATCTTAGTTGAAATTAAAATCACCTCTTTCCTCTAGCAGTAACAGAATTCAATGTCTTTWCAAATTTTCCTATGTATTAAAAATAAGTATAACAATAGAAATAGATGCAGTAGATGCATTACTAGTAGTAATGAGTAGTAAAATTAATGCAGAAAAGCCCCATGGATATGTAGTTGCTTCTCGATATTTCTTTTTCAGTGATTTTTGTGGTTTTCTTTCCCAGGAAGGAATTTTGCACATGCTGAATGAGCAGGCCTGAAAATTCATTTTCATAGGAAAGTCATTAATAATGGACTATAGTAGAAATTGATGCGGTTATGGTGTTTAGTTTGTTTCTTTAGGTTRTTTTTCTTTCTGAAACAACTACAAATATTACAAAAATATGTTCTTTTGAAGTATCCTTTATAATGCAGTAGCAAAGATACAATGATTTATTCGGTTCACTAATTGTGGGGTGTTTTCCTTTCCCTGCTATTCATATTTTTTCTAACTGTAATGAAATTCACGGTGCAAAGATTTTTATAATTAAATTTAAGTTAGGGSTTTTTTTTCACTCAGGGCCTTGAGAGTCAATATGCAGAACAGTATCTGAAATGCTTTTTTGCCTGTTGGGGAAAGAGAACATGAGAAGTCTACGATGTCCCTTCTGGTCCTTCTGTTCTCCTCTGATCACAGAGTCACTTTCTTTATGGTAGTGAATTTCTATCTGCCTCAGCTAGTTCAGCAGTGGGACATTTTCCCCCCAAGAAAGTCTGCTTCTCTTTCCTGCTAAAACCTCCTGCTTGTGTGAGACCTGTCCCTGTCTCCTTTGCCTTCTTTTTAAGTGCTTTTCCTAGCACTTAGTTTCTTTGTTCTGTTTCTTCTTCAAACTTGTGTTTCTTCTCAGAAAATGGAAAAAAAAAATCTGATTAAGAAGAAGTAGAGTAAGAAAAAGTATCTGACACTGATTGTGGACTGGTCTGTAAAGTCCATGGACAGCAGGACTGAGCATGCACAAAAAGAAAAGGTGTGAACAGGAATGTGCTTTCAGAGAAARGGAGTCTGAAAGGATAGACAAAGAAAGCCTTGTGCTCTTTAGACAGATAAAAACCTGAGGAAAGTGTATAGAAGTAATCAGTGTAATATTTGAGGTTCCAGAGGCTCTTTTCTCTGTGTCTTTTATTAGGAGACTGAGCTCTTGGGTATGAAGATAGGATGATAAAATAGGATTGAGTGGAGAAGATTTAATGTGAAAAATAGGAAAAAAGAAACTGCAGGAGTAGCATGGAAAAAAGCATCACAGAAAGAAAGGAAAAACAGGTTGATGAAAAGGAGAGAGGAACCAGACACTAAGGACAAATGGAAAGAAAGATAGGCTGTAATCTACCATACAACAGAAGAAAAAGGAAAAGTGGAGCAAAGCCAGAGGGTTTAACAAAAAGCAAGAGATTACATTGCATTATACAAAAATGTATTAGAAAGTCATTGGGTTTTCCTGCAATCAGGGGACTAGATGAGATGAGGAGCCTTCCACAATCCAGATTCTTGTTTTGTGACACTCAGGAAGCAGAATGAGAGAGGGGAGTTCRAAGAGGGATGGATGAAGCAACAATTAGAGTGGCATAAAAAAGGCAAAATTCTAGAGGAAACCTTATGGTAAGAATTTAGAGAGAGTTTAAAACTCACACAATTAATGAGTTTATACTTGTGGATTTGAATGCAGAGTCAGTGAAGCTATCCACTGTTTATTTGTGTGGGAAGCTGTACTGAGCAGTCCTGAAGACAATGCTCACAGCCTGATCAGGAGGTCAGARTGGTCAGCAGAGCTGTCCCACTGCACGTTGGCTGCTTACCAGAGTCTCTGACCACTCAGCCCAAAAGGAAAATGCAGAGCTTTTGCCATTACAATTTGGCAAGTGTTTCTGTAGCAAAGGAAGTGGTCATGAGTGTGTTTTGCCCATTGATCTGCCCTCTGACTAAATTGTTGGTGTAGGAGGAGAACTCTATATAAGAGCAATGAGACAGAATATTTCTGCTGTTAGTGTCCCTGGTTGAGGGGCACAGGAAATAACTCAGAACTTGTTCAAGCATCATCACCCAGCAAACCACACATGAATGTCAGTCAAGGAGTGTTTAGATGGCATTCCTATCTTAGGTACTCAACAGTGCAACACACTTCTGCCCCTTAATAATGTCGGCTACAAAGGCTGACTAAGAGCCTCAATACTATTTTCCAGTTTTAATTTGTTTCCTTTCCTTTCAAYAGAGATGGGTTGATTCTTCATAATATGTTTAACCCTAATGGATACCAGATAAGCAACAATTGGAAGAAAGTTTAGGTCTCTGCAATTAATCAACAGTTGCTAAAACTCTGACATTCCTTGACTATATCTGGTGTGCTGTGAGTTTCTACCATCACTTGATCAGTAAGTTATTCTTCATGGTCTTTTCTGAACGAGAACTGTATCTGTATTTTCACACACAAGCTCTCTACCCACTTGTGCCATATGTTCCATTTAAAGTTCCAGGACAGGAAGTACAGTAGAGATACCCCTCACTTTCACATCTAATGACAATTAAGTGCTTTACATTGAGTCAGACTTCCAGATTTCTATTTCCAGCATTCCACAGATGGGACTTWGTGTTAAAGAAATGAAAGTTGAGTAAAGCTTTGCCTCTTTGTTCAAGTGTTGATTCTGTAATTTCCTTTCATTGCTATCCAAGGCAGGAACAGGCAAAATGCCTTTTGTGGATTTTTATTCCCATGGAAAGATTTTATAGACATAGTTTAATGTTTTAAGAGAATCTAGAGATCCACGTTAGTCTGACCTTCTTTTTGTAAAGGTGCTAAGTTCTATGAGCAGAAGCCAGGTTGCAAGGGAGTGAAAGTAGAGAAGGATTTGCATATGATTTCTTAGCTGCRGTAAGCTGTGGTGACTCTGATGAGGTACCACATTTTACACTAATTAAGGATTCCAGCATGGTGCACTCATTATTGAAAAATAACGTTGGTTTTCGTGTTTTGAGATTTTTGAGTTGGAATAAATCATCAGTACAACATGAATGCACAATTCTAGAGTGAAGAGCATTTTCTTTGTCCTTTGGAAAAGGAACCTCAAATTCTCTTATGTAAAAAGACCATATRTAAAGACCATATAAAATTCATACGGTCATTTTCATACTGGGCATAGATGCCCTACCAAATCATTCTTGTTTTTCTACTTCACTGTCATTTCTCCACAGTCATATCTGACTTCATAAGTAGGAAAAACTAGCACTGAGGTTAAAAGGATGGGTCAATAGGGTGAACTGGCTTTCACTCAGCAAGAAGACTGCTTACAGACATCTGAAGTGTTCCAAGTAAGTATATGCCACCTATCAAAATTACTTTAGAAGGATTTTGAAGAGGTTGCTATTTTTAAGGAGATGAGTGGAGAGGAAAATGTTAAATAAGTAGTTCTCAAAAAGTAGAAATCATGTCCAAATGAAGGAGAAAAGAAAATTTATGTTAAACATGAAGCATTGTTAAATGGGAAGTGTTGGTGACAGATGACTAAAAAGGTGCTGAAGAATAACCTGTTAAGGACTTGGAATTTCTAATAAAAAGCACGTTTTCATATATGCTGGAAACAGGAAGTCATTGAAGAGTGTAGAGACAATGAATCTTGAAGAAGTAAAAGAAGAGCTCAAGTAAGGAAAGACCAGGAGTAGAGAGAAACAAATTCTAGGCATCTCAGAAGAATTTAAGATTTCCACACCAGTCCCTTTCATTACAGGGAAGGATTTGGGGGCTGTCTGATGTTGAAATGCAGGTGAAGGAGTTTGCAAGCAGATCAATAAATCAGTAGTGATGAGTTGTCAGGAACAAACACTGTTCTCCAAAGAAGTCAGATCAAACTGAAATGTGAGATTTCTGAACTTACGCAGTAAAGCCCTAGCTGCATAGGGCAGGTGGCTTAGCCTCAGAGAAGGTGGTGGCAGCCATGAGGGACATGAAAAGAGCTCCTGGAATTGCATGCTGGTAGATCTGATCACCACTTCAGGCAAATAGGTATAAGCTATGGAAGAAAAAAATTCTATACTAGCTATAATATTTGTAGGTAAATAAGTTGATAAAATGAGGAAAAGCAGTAAGCTTTTTTTGAAAAGGAATTACGTGTCACAAACCTGTTGGAATTCTCTGAAAGAAAACTAGTAAGTGTGTGGCTTGGGGTGGTTCAACCAATGTGATATGTCTTGTTTTCCAAAATAGTTCATATCAGTGTTATTCATAGAGTGCCTTAAAGCACCTAAATGGTCAGGGAATGAGAGAAAAGGTCTTGTCCTGGGCTATTTTGGCAATAGAGGGTAGATACCTTTATATTTATAGCAGGACTTGGATCTATGCTGCTCAAAATTAATGATACTGAACCTAATTGTGCAAAGTTATGGATTGATKATGATAAGGAAATGAGTTAATACTAAAATAGATGGTGAGCAGATKAAGCAGGAACTCATGGTGCTGAAAGGCCTGGCAATGCAATGGGAGGCAATGCTCTGTGTTGTGTTCAAGGGGGTGAGAAGCATCTCTGCCTTCACAAAGGGGAGCTCCAAGGCAGCTGCTGCCAGACRGGAAAGAGAACTCGGAATCTTGATGAATAGTTCTCCAAAATGTCCTTTTTGTGATGGCAGTGGTCAGAAAAAGGAATAAAATATTAATAAGTGTTACAAAAGAAAAAGAGAACAAAATGAAAGACATACTTCTAGTATGGATAACTCAGCGGCCTGCTTGGATTTTTAATGGATTTGAACACTGCATATAATAATGAACCTGAAGAAGTGCAGATGAGTGTTAGATTGTTCAGAGGCACAGAATTATTTCCCCACAAGGGGAGATAAGCAGACCAGATCTTCTCAGCTAAAAATGGGAGAGAAGGTAAGAAGAAATAGRACCTAAACCTGCACATCTAGTTAATTCTGTATAGAACATGAATGGAAAATAATTATTTATTGTTTCCCAAAATACAGCAACTAGAAGACCAACAGAAATGGCTTAGGTGAAAACAAGCAAAAAGAAATATTTTTTTCACTCAACACAATGAAATTGTTGAGCTTGTTAGCATAAAAGTTCTTTGTGTCAGATGTGTACATTGGTTTACAAAATCCTTAGCCAAATTAAAAAAAAAATAAGATAAAAGGGATTTTTACAGACCTTGTACAGAAACTGTTTTTAAACTCAGTGGACTTAATGCCATCTCCCACGTTAAAAATGCAGGAAATGTCATTCCATGTTTGCTATGTGTATTTTTGCTCAGCAACCATTATTAGCTGCTGTCTGAGCTGGCACCACTCTAGAAATAGATTTGTATTCTGACTCACTGCTCTTGAGTTCTTAATTTTTAGTTTGGTATGCTTCTATTTCATAGTTAATATTTTAATAATAAGAAATTTCAGCTGAAATAGTAACTCTACCATATCCTACAATAAAGAGGAAGTGTTTTGATGATTATTTTAAAGTATCTCTATACCCCTGTATTGGAGTTGTGTCTCCCAAGTTTCATATCTTTTTACATGACACAAATCAAGATTATAATTAATCTCTTACATTCAGAGAAACTGCAGTTGTTTCTGTGTGCTTTCTCACTGTTGTTTCCTGCTTTAGATATGCCAGTACATGGTAGTGTGCTGCTGGAGCTTTCTGAATACTGAATGGAAATATTAGTATTTTTAATAAACATAAGTATAGGATGATTTGTCCTGTAACAGCACATCTTCAATTCTATAGCAATGTATCTGTATCTCTATTTCCATTATCCTACATACATATACACCCATCTCTGTCTGTGAGAGAGAAKGACCCTTAGCATACTGCAAATAAGTTCTGTAGCTAAAATACTTTTCACATTAGTACTCAAACATTTCCAAATGTTCAGGGTCAGTTAAACATAATAAAGTACACTTATTACAAAGAAAGACTTATGGACATGCTGAATTTCAGGTAGTATTTTGTTAGAAATTACACTGGGATTCACTGATTTTCATCCCAATAGCATGAGGTGAGATGTAATGAATACAGACAGAGCAAGACAACACCTACTGCACTGCTGTCCTTTATGGTTGAACTCAATGGTCTTAAAGGTCTTTTCCAACCTAAATGATTCCAGGACTTTGTTCTTCCTCTTACAAAAACAAACAAAAACTCAAAACCCCGCCTCAAAACCAATGCACAGGTCCCCAGGCAGATAGGGTAGAGAGGTATCCGTGGGGGTAGCTCTCCTCCAGGACGTWCGCAGAGGGCAGCAGCAACGCCCCTCAGAGAGGCTAAATCCTGCTGGCGGCAGGGGTGGCAGGAGGGGGTTGGGTTAGAGCATATTCTGCAGTATGGCACAGTTACTGTCCCCACCTGGTACAAAAGTTGAGGTTTTTTTTCTTTTTCTCTGGTTTATGTCAGTGGGAAGTTGCATGAATTAGGGGTGTTTTCTTGTATATTCTACTAGAWCCTTTATGCCTTATGACATTTGAAAACATAGTCTTTGCCTATTGTAGTAGAGGTTGAGCACTTCTATAAATGTTGGTGACCTAAACTGGAATAGATAGCAATAATATCTCTTTTTATAGCAAGTAAAAAAAAAATGTTCACTGTTTTGCTCAGAGGAGTATAGAAAGTCTTAAGCACAATAAGGAACAACATTGAAATTTATCAGTCCTGCTACCCACAGGGTCCTTCCTCCAGCATCAACTTCTGTATCTTGATCACAAAACTTTTGAGCAGTGATTTGTGAAACTGAGCACATGCGAAGGTAGATTGATRTAATATCTTACAGAGGTTCCAGATAAAATTGGGGGAGCAGCTGCACATTTTTAAAAATATGTTTATACTCAGGTTAATTCAAGACTTAAAAGCATTGCCAAATACTGCAGTGCCTGCCTCTCTCATGTTTACATAGTTCCATGGTGGTTTCCCCAATTTTTTTTTTTTACCTCTTTGGAGAATAGCTGATGTTGAGTGGACATAAAAATCTATCAAGTGCCCAAATCTGTCCAGAGTTCTATGCAGAGACAATGTGATGACAGTGATTTAATTTTCACCACAAAATTCTACTCCAATTCCAATTTAGGTCCAGCTACTGCAGCTGTCAGAAAGGAAAGCAAATCCTTCAGGAATCCGTCTCCTTGGCTGAAGGGGACAGTTTAACAGCAGAAAGACTGTGTTACCATTTGACAGATCCTAGGTTTCCCAAAACAACAGGAATGTTATGAGGAGCAATTTAGACCAGCTCAGGGCAAAGGTGGGTATCTGCGAAACTGATTTAGCTTGGCTTAAAAAGCAAAGAAACCATAAACAGAAATAGTGATAATATGTACTCTTCATGCTTAACAAGAGTCTTGGAAACTCTGGCAACTCACTGAAATAGCCACAGGCTGGGGTTGTTTTTTTTTTTTGTTTCTGGTTAATCTCTGTAGACCTATAAAGAGATCAAGATAAAAACTGAATACCTGTCCCCAGTTTTGCCTTATTTTCCCTGCCTTCTGCAGACTGAACTTTTGGGGAAGCCAGAGGTCCCAGGGAAAAGTTTCAGTTGAGCTGATGTTCAGCTCAGGGGAGGACAGAGACTTGGTGTGTGGCAATTCCAGTGCAGCTGTTTCCAAAATGTGCTATGTCTGTACAGTCACAGGAAAGGCTTGTGGTCAACAAGCCAGAGGAAAGAGACAAAAGGAATCAGCTGGCACCAGGTTTCAAGCCACTGCTGTGTGGTTTATCCCATCTTTGGGCCAAAGTTGTGTGACTGACTCAGGGAAGTTGAGACAGCAGCAGGCTTCTTCCTTCAGCAGTGTGCTTAAAGGGCATGCTGGATTTTTAGGATGCCCGAGTTCACACTATCATCGGAAAAGCATCACAGCTCCATTAAGTTGTAAAGGGCAAAGTCAGGGTGACTGTGCATGTGTTGCATGACCTCAGAGCAACAGGAATTGTTACTAACTGAAACAGCTGGAGGTGTAGAATGAATTTCAGGTGAGAAATCTAACAGAGAAGAGCTCTTTGGACAGGAGGGAAGATGATTGTGGGTAGGATGCATTTAGGAGATCTCACAAATCAGTTGTGGCACAGAGAAAGGGAAATGTTTATTCATTCTCATGGTAGCAGAACTGTGAGTCATTTAATGGAAGTGGTAACTATTAGGGCTGAAAGAAACCAAAGAAGATGCTTTATCATATAAGGCATATTGAAACACCTTATTTTGCAGAAACTGAAAGTTTTTATGGAAATTCAAAGATGAATTGGATAGGTTCAAAGAATGTGATTTCTCTCTTGGGCTATTCAAAACCATATCTTAGGTTCAGGAAGTCCCAGAGCCATGAATAGTTGAAAACTGAGGTACCATTATGGGAAATATCTCTATGTGCTCAACTTCTTCATCTGCTCCTCCTTAAGTTGCCTGCAGTTCAGAAGGGCTACTGGCCTTGATAGTGTAACAGAAATGCCCATTCTCTTCTTTTTAGGAAAAAGGTAACAGAGAAAAAGTAGTGCTTGAGATCTGAATAGTGATGCAGACATTTTGCTAATAACGGGATACTAGCAACCAACTAAATAAGGCATTACTGTAACTRAGAGGATCAAGCATGCCATATTCCCAGTCACTCATTTTCATGATGAGAGACCTTTGCAGCGCTGCTCCAACTGTTTGGAAACTCTGTGAGGTCCCTGAGCTCCACGAGCTCTGTACTGTCAGTTGTCAGTGAAGGAAGTCCATCTGAGAGMACAGTGATTTCAAACCCAGCAACAAGCAGGATTACGTTATTCATCTGCCTTTCACTCAGATGAAAGTGCTTATTTAGGTCACATGGAAATCTGGTCTCTCCTTTAACAGATGCCGCAAGATTAGTGTGTGATAAACTGTGTACAAAATTTTGTTGAATGTTACTTTGGAGCTGTAATTTTGCTAGGTGGTCAGTTGACATTTTTGACACATTTCAGAAGGGCAAATTGGTAATTAATCATGCTGCATCATTTGTTTATAGTAAAATGTGCATTCATTTGCTATGCAATTTTTTTTTAATGAGATGCTGTAGCAGAATATGCCTGTGTTAGGTGCAGGATATAGTGTTCATGATAGGAGCTTGCTTACTACAATTCAACCCCAGCCTATGACATCTGGTTTTGTGTCATTTGGAGCCTTTCTTGAGCTGGGAGGTTTGTGCCAAGCTGAGAACAGAGGATGCCAAAGAGCATCTCTTCTTGTAGCATGTGTTAGACATTGTGCAGTTGATGTGAAATGGAATAACATACTGTCTTAAATACCCTCATTATTAGCTAAAATACCCTCAGTGTTCTTCAAGCTTGATATAGAAAAAGAAGGGATTTAATAGAAAACTGGAGCTAATTTCAGAGGGGTTTAGGCTTTTTTTTTTTTGTTTTTATGTGGTGTAGATGAACACTTCAGTAAGGTTGGAATTACAATTAAAAGACAAAAGGGAATTAAGTACAATAAAATTTTATATTTTACTTGAAAGGGTTCTATGTTTTTGTAATTTCCATTTAGCTGGGCCAGCAGACAGTACAGCAAATAGAGACACTCAAGTAATGTAAAATGTAAATGTATAATGTACAAACACTTTCTGTTCCTTGGTGTTTCTCTTCTTTGCCCATCAGCTCTGTTTTCTCTTAAAACATAAAAGGCTCTCCTCTATGAAAACTATAAATGTGATTTTGAAAGGTTCCTCGGTGCCTTTTGTATGTAATTTCTGTACAGAAGTTCTCCTCAAAGAAAATGTAAATACCAGTCTTCAAGAGAATGGCTGAAAATCACAAGAGACTTTAAAAGGGAGTTGCATTTATATTTGCCTTCAGGATTTTGAACTTTTCCTTTAAAAATAATTTAATGGTGATGTATTTTAATTTTTTTTATATATGCATTTGGCACCAGCATTTGAGGGTTTAAGAAACTCAAAAGTACCRCAGGACACATCACTGACTTAGTGCCTCAGTCTTTCGAGGTGGTGGCTCCTTCCATCAGCCTTCATTGCCATCCTCTCTCCTCTTCAGCATCCTGTCCACTCCCAGCCAGAATTGTTGCTTTCATAACCCCCTTTTGCTGGCCCCAGCAGCACAACCTTTCCTCTCTTCCTCCCATCCTCTGCCTCTTAGCAAGCCCCACCAAGGCAGCACGGAGCTTATCCTGATCTTGATGTGTCAGGGAATGAGCTTGGGCTCTGTGCCGTGTCTCACCCGTGTTGTTGCTGACCTCACCCACGAGAAATGCTGCATTTCTGGAATAATGATTTTGATTGGCATCATCCAGTGGTATTCTTATTCATGAATATTTCCAGGCTTAGATCTGTGCCTACAAGTACTGCTCCAGTCAGTACAAGTGGCAAAGTGAATGTCAGAAGGGAACACTTCCCATTCTGCTAGAATAATTTTTACATGGGAATCTCTGAAGAGAACATTTTCCTGACCCACACAACATACTCAGCAGACTGCAGTGGTTCCAAATAAGCCATTTCAACACAGAATATGAATGACATACTTGAATGCTTTGGTATGTTGTACAAAATATTAATTTAGGGCAGGGATTTTATTACTGGGTGTAGGGGGGAACAGATATGTGCATAGTTAAATCAAACTGCTTATTCAGATATATACAAATCTGTGTATAAAAGGTGGAAGACCAAGTCTTGCTTCAAGCAAGGCCATTTGAAGAGGTGAGCAGTATGCATGAGACTCACACAATACCAGGTCTCCCCATTTGTTAGGAAAAATGTAGTAATCCAGAGCCATACTAAGGTGTCTCATTACAGGGATGTCACAGCTTTTTCTATGCTCTGCAGCCCATTTGCTAGYGCATTATTAGTTATTTGCACAAGCAGTAAAAGTTCATGTGAAAAACATCATACTCCATCAGGCAGATAGGTTATTTCTTCTTTAGGTTATTTCTTCTTCCTTACTGTGTTTCTTATTGACTAGATGGCAAGTACATCCAAAGTAGACCTAGCCAATCCAGCAAAGCCTGGTTGCCATGGGCTAATATCAGGAGATACAATGGAGCTTTCTTTTCTGAGGAKGCATAGGCGAGACAGGGATGCAGAGGTTTAGCGTACCTGTTGCAGCTGGCGTCCCAGTGTTATGCATACTGGTGGGAGAGGATGTAGATGAGGTAGGTGATGGATCAGGAGCAGTACTGGATTGTCTGACAAGCAGMACATCTCCTGAGCTGAGGTGATGTAAAATAGCAAAAGTCCATCTGTGATGAAGATGCTGTCTGCACCAGTGAGGCACCATATCACAGTTATGTYGAGAAGCTGCAGGCAGACAGTATTAAACTATATAAATATGAATAATTTCCTTGGTGCTACAGTTGGGGCAGACAGGTAAGGCACACGGTTGAGGAGGTGTGACAAATGCACCCTGGCAAGCTGTAAGSTGTTATTTCCCTCTGCCTTGGGTGAGGGTTCAGGAGTGTTGTCCGTGGAGAGCCTTGGCTGTGACTGGTGGATTCCCCCTCTGCAGTCAGTCTGTACTCCTCCACGCTCAGCTGACCCCATGCGCAACATGCAGGTCTCTGGTCAAGAAAAGGGTCCACAGTGCAAATCTGTYATTTTTCCAGTCATTGCTTTGATGTTACAACCTTAGTGATACATCAGAAAGTTTTATGGGGAATCATGGATGGTTGTCCTAGAAAGTTTGCTCCCTGCGCCCAGATCTATGCTCTACATTCCAGCAGAAGTATCCAGACTCTTTCAGAGAAAGAGTTGCTACCAGCACTGCTGAGCAGCTCCTGCACCTGCAGTRTGCCTGCACGGGGCTGGGAGCTGCATCTGTGTAGGAGGAATGCACAGGCAAAACCAAACTGAGGAGCTCCTAACTCGCAGCAAACCCAGACACGCTTTGTTCCAGTCACTGGCTCGTAAAGAGCCCATGTGTGGGCTGAGCATCATAGACAGCTGCTTGCCATTCTGTCTGGGCTGTGAATTTTCGCCATCATGTGTGTAATTTAGTATGAAACAATTGCAATTTCTTTAGTACCGGGCAAACTGTGAATTCTGTTGAGGAGGCATATTGTTCAAGCCAGGARCAAGACATCTGAATCCTTGCATGCCCAGAATATGAACCTCCTAAGCTGCCTTTTTATGACTGAATATGTTGGTCATTATTCTTTTATTTTCCCAATCAGAGTAACGGACTGGGAGATCAGTGTTCCTTTGTAGAAACGGAAGATATATGTACTAAAAAGCATCCAGATGTGGTAACTTCATTTTTCTTACAAAACATTAGTATGATTTTAAGAGAGCCAAACAATTATTTCTGAGATGTGGTTAAGGAAAGTTTCKCCGTGGCTGACAGCTGTGTGCACCAAGTTGTGCTCAGTGATCCAGTTGTGAACTCTTGCATAGTGGGGTTTACAATGGAAACTGCAGCTCTGCCTTCAGGGAGGCTGGTCAGACACGCCACTGTAATATCGATTTGAGTAGACACTTTGTGATTATTCCTGGTAACAAAAGCAAAGGGCAATGCAGTGTTTTAGCATCTCACATGCTGCCTTTACCCGGGGTATTTAGCAGGTGAATATCTGAAAGGGAGAACTAGAAATAGMAGCTCTAAGCTGTTTGAATTCCCTCCTTGCAGCATGGGTTTGTGAAGTGATTTATTTGAGCTGCARCCTATACACCATACATCACCTTCCTGGTTGGCTTTGTTGGCACCTTGTCACATTCTTGCAGGCTTGGGGAATTCATTGTTCTTGTTTGAACTGATAAGAACAAAAAAGGATTTTCTGCCGAGACCTTGGGAAAGGCAGAGGGGGAGGAATGTTGACATGAAACAGCAGGGCTGCACTTTCCCAAGCCTTTCAGCCAGCACAAGCAGCCTGCATTCTTCCCTGGCTGGGGAGCTCGGGTGGAGGTGTGATAAGCACCATTTCCTGGCTGCTACTGCCCAAAAGCACAGCCCTGGKGTAGAATCCCAAGCTGCTGCTGCCCAAAACTGTGGCCATGGGTAGGAACACTTCAAAGACAACCTCTTGATGTAACAGGAGGTCACAATTGCCAAGATGAATGTGTAGCATAGAGTTTTGCTTAATTTCACAAAATCACAGAATGGGTCAGGCTGGAAGGGACCACAGTGGATCATCTGATCCAACYTCCCTGCTCAAGCAGGGACATCCCAGAGCACATGGCACAAGATTGTGTCCAGACAGTTCTTGAATATCTCCAGCAAGGGCAATCTGTTCCAGGATGTGGTCAGATGATGTTCTTCCTCCTTTTCAGGTGGAATTTCCTGTGCATCAGTTTCTGCTCATTGCCTCTTGCCCTGTTGCTGAGCAATTATGACAAAAGCCCAGATCCATCCTCTCGGCTCCCTCATGTTAGATACTTCCAGACATTGATGAGATTCCCTCTCAGTCATCTCTTCCCAAGGCTGAACAGGCCCAGCTCCTTCATCCCACCCTCCTAAGACAGATGCTKCAGCCCCTTAATCATTTTCATAGCCCTTCACTGGGACCTACTCCAGGAGACGAGCCAGTCCTCCAAAATTCACCTTGATTTATGTATGCCTTTTGGGAAATATGCCACCCCAATCCTTCTTCCTCTACTGTATCCTTGAATGCTCCACTTAGGAAGGTGACCTGAGTTCTTGGTTCCAGAACCATTTCTTGAAGGTGGAACATGTTATGGTTATTGATGGCTTTGCTTCTTACAGGCTTAGTAACAAGCACTGTCACAGATGCAGTATCTCATCACTGTCCTGGGGCTCACTGTCCTGAATGAAACTCCAGCTGAACTAAGGGTGGTTTCTTTCAAATTTCCTCARCATTATGAAAAAGATTTGTTTTCTTGCTCCTCCTGAAAGCATAAAATGTTACCACAAAGATCTGAGGCTTCCAAGGATGTGCCAATATGAACTGTATTGGTACTGATGAGCGGTGATCTATGAAAATACCAATTAAACCCAGAATTTTTCCAGAGCAGACAACCTTCTGCTCCAAAGCTTTTTTCCTGCTATGTGCACAGAGGAGGGTTTTGTTTGTATTGTGCCTTCCAGCTACCTGTGAATTCTCCTAAAACTCTCCTGTTTGAGAGGATACCAGAAAGCTCTACAGAGGCTGTCCTTGAAATAATATCAGCTCTCTTTGTAATAATAATAACAACTTTAAAAAATGGCTCTTTACCTTTTTAGGTAGGGTTAAGTTTAAATTTCAGTACACTGATGACAATTAGAGGGTTGCACATAAGATGTGTGTAGCAAGAGATCTTTCCAATAAAGGCCTTTGTTTTTGCTTTTGTGGTTATTTTTCTTACTATTTTGRCTACTGCTCTGATGATCTACAGGACCATCTGGAGTGATCCACAGATAAAACRTGCCACTTGGCAGTGCAGTGTAGGCTCATGGAGAAAGCTGCTGCATGAACATCTCTCTTATAAGGAAAGGCTGAGGGAGCTGGATCTGTTCAGCATCGAGAAGCGATGGCTGAGAGAGGATCATCATCAATGTCTGTAAATATCTGAAGCAAAGGTGCCAAAAGATGGAGCCACACTCTTGTCATCATCTTGCCCATCAAGAGGAGGGGAGTCAACAGGCAGAAATTGATGCACAGGAAGTTCTACCTGAACATGAGAAAGCACTTCTTTACTATGCAGCTGACCAAGCACTGAAACAGGTTGTCCAGAGAGRTTGTGGATTCTTCCTCATGGGAGATATTCAAGAACTGTCTGAACATAAACCTGTGCCATATGCTCTGGGATGTCCCTGCTTGAGCAGGGAGGTTGAAGCAGATGACCCACTGTGGTCCCTTCCAGTYTCATCCATACTGTAAATTCTATTGTAGCTCAAATATTAAGGCTGAACCAACAATGCTTTTCAGATAATACAATTTGTGGGATATATTGGATGCTCCGTAGGGTTTTTTTTTCTCTGTTAAAAGCAGACTTGTGTCTACATGTGGGACTTGAAGCCAGAAGAGATGAGTTATGATTTCGATTAGCTTCTGTCACCCAAAGATGTGGCTCTCGCTAGGCAGGGCACTGTGGGGAGCACTGAATTTGGGCATCCCCACCAACGCTGCTCTCACAGGAGGGTGGGGGAGAAATGAGGCACCAGAATGGGAGGAGAGAGCAGGTTAATGTTGATAGGACAGAAGGGAAAGAGTAAAGTGGTAAAGGATGTTGAGGTGGCAGTGGCAGAAAGTGAGATCTTATGATAGGCAAAAAAGCAGTGGCAAGATGTCCTGGTTACGAGCAGGCTGGGAAGCATCAGTGTGCAATGCAAAGCCTGCCTGCCCAGCTTCAAGTCCTCCATCCAGACAGTGTGCTTAGTACCAGTGTGAAATAGGAATGGCAACTCCAGTCTTCCGCTTTAGGAAATATTTTGGTAGCTTTAGATGAAAAGCCAAACATTTCTTTTACTAGCACGTGTGGCAGAGGAAAACCTTTCTACCTGGGAAAGCCTTCTTCTAGGTAGTACAGATCAGTTCCTTTTGGGTTGGGATAGGTAAGGCCATCGTCTACCTGTTGCTTAGACCACAGCAATGAAATATGTAATTTAACATTCAACACCTTTTATTGCTTTAGAGGGGTTCCCAGTTTGACTTTATTACTAGTAGAGGCCATACAGAGAGTAGACACAAGGATAAAATACACACAAGGTGCAAACGTAGAAGTGCCAGCGTGTGGATGTGCCTGTGTATATGTGTAAGCCTGTCTTTGTAACACATGGAGCAGCTTTATACAGGACAAAGATTGAGACAAGCTTGTTGGGTTTTTTAAGTCGGTATTGGCAGGTCTAAAAAAAGTCTATTTCTGCCTGCAAATCCTTGCAGAAAAAAACTTGCTCCGGATTGAAGCCGGTCAATTTAGAGTGTATTCCAAACAGTTTGTTAAGAGCTGCTGTTCTCTTGGCAGCCTGGCATCATATTCTTGATGTCACGTGAACAGGTATGTGCAACTTTACCAATGGTTGCCAGAGAGTGTTTGACACTAATCTGAAGGTGGGTGGAGTTTATGGTGCAAATGCCCCCTGCGCTGGGCTTACAGTGCAAAATGCTGCAAGGATTGCATCTCTGAACTCATGTGACAATTCCTCCTGAAGCGGGGGCTGCTGGCTCAGGCACTGCCTTTGCAGGTGCTCTCAAAGGTTTTCTCTTCAGATGACCCACTTTGTTGTATTTTTCTCCAAGTCCAGCTCCTCTGACATTCACACTGGCAAGCTTGCCAGCTCTGAGCTTTGCCTTTTCTCCAGCTTGGAAGCTGCCCTGCTTTCCAGGACTGAGCTCACTGACAGTGTATCACTGCTCTCTGCTGGAGAAGCACTCGGCTGGGCCAGGCCTCTCTGGGTCTCCAGCTGTTTGTCAGGAATGCAGGTGTGATGGCTGAACCGATAACCTCTGAGCCTTCAAGGCCAAACTTAATGTGCAGCTTATTCCTGTTCCCCTACAGCACAATTTAGGATTTTGTTGTGTAGGCTGGASACAAGAGTTTTCAGAAAGAAAAAGAGAGAGATAAATAAGGTGGTACTAGGTGAACATAAGCATCTGTAGTGAGGGGATYTGCTCCTTGGTAATGCACTATAACAGACCCTGGTGTCATTTTCACAAGTTTCTGCTTGAGCCTGGACTATAATTCCCTGTTGTATTTGCAGTCATATAAGGAGCCGTCTCTAGAATGTTTCTTCAGGTCAGATGGGATGTCCAGTTAGGAGAGTGGTTTTCTACTCAAGGAACACAGTAAGCATGAGGTCCTAAGACTTCATGTTGAAAGAGACACCTTCTGGTCATCTTAATCCAATKTTGGTAGTTGCAGAAGTTATTCCGGTTGTTGCATTGAGTCATTTTTCAAAGACACCAGCAAATGATCAGATCTTCCCCACAAAATGAGAGTTTTTTAAATAGTGTCTCCCATATGAGCCCACACACACACACATCTGTATCATGTACATGCACACATGATACATCTTCTAATTTCAGATACTTTTGTAGCTCTGGCATCTTTTTTGCTTGAAAACCACTCAAGCATAAATCATAGAAATGCAGCTTTACAACAGCTTTAAAGTGCTTTTCTATTCTGCAGCATTCCATGTGAATTATTGCTTTGCTGTCAAAGAAAACAAAAACATTTGGGAAGGACTGTTTATTTTACAGTGGTTGACCAAAAGTATGCAAGTGGTTATAAAAAATGTAGACAGCTAACAATGGGAGGTGCCATTGCTGATTCTGTAACCCGTTCACAAACCTTTGACACTGATTTTAGATCACTAGAGGCAGAGCTAGGGAGTTCCCGTAGGAAAACACACACACTTCCAAATCACTCAAGTTATAAACATAAGACACCATTCTCCCCTCGGTCAGTCCACTCTGATTTTTCTTTCCCACCTGCCCACATAGCCAAGCAAAAAGCACAGGATTTCTGTATATGTAGTGAGGACTTTTTTTTAGCCACCTATTTCTTTKAACTGGTTTCCACTACATCAAGCTACTAGTAGAGATGTGGATTTGAATTTGTCTTTCAGAGAAACCTTTTAATTGAGGTGGCACCACTTCTGGTGGTATAGGGTACYATTTCCTGTGCTTTTGTGCTTCTTGTTAGAAATAAGGCATGTGGTTCTGGTCTGCTCATCCTAGAAAAAGAGTAGTAGAACAGAAGGCAGCCCAAAAGGGTGACCGAGGACACTGCTGTGTGAGTGGCTGCCCTGTGAGCAGTGACTAAGTAAGCTGKGACTCTTCAGCCTAGAAGAGTCTACAAAATCATGAGAGGCATGGAGAGAGTTGGTAGGGATTGGCTCTTGACTAATTTTTTCTAAAATTGGAGTCAGTGGAATCAAATAAAATCAGTAGTAGCCTGTTTCAGAACAAGCAGGGACTCTTGCTTTGGTCGGTCCCAGTGTAAATGCTGGGGTGGGTGGAGAATCCTTAAAAGCAAACAGTACAAGCCACAGTAATACTCATGGTCATGGGAATAACAATCATAATCTTAAGAATAATTTACAAAAAAAAAAAAAAAAAAAAACCCTGCAAGTATTTATTGCAAAGTTTAAAAA
>NW_026623242.1:1779650-1811813 GCF_030028575.1 Malurus melanocephalus
ATGGTCATGGGAATAACAATCATAATCTTAAGAAAAAAAAAAAAAAAAAAAAAAAAAAAAAAAAAAAAAAAAAAAAAAAAAAAAACCAAACCAGAAAAAAAACAAAACCCTGCAAGTATTTATTGCAAAGTTTAAAAATTCCACCTTGATCTTCATTGCTAAAAAGCAACTGATATACTGATATCCTGTGGGACACTAAAAAAGAGAATGAAAGAAAGAAAACTGCTAAAATAATATCGTTCACCCTCTGCCCTACTCTGTACAAGTTCCATGCAGTTTCTAATGAAGATCTGTTGATGAAGAAAGGATGTGAATCCTAGTGAATCCGCTTTTCATAAATGTGCTGGGATTACTGTGTCACGACTGTTGACACATTTCCTTTCCCTGAGGGTGCACACCCTTCCCCATGCGTTTCTGCAGTGCATTTGAGTTGGTCTGAGTAGTCCTCCGGTTATGCGTCTTATGTGGAATTTCATTTGAAAATCAAGGTGAGGAGTGTCTGTGAGCTGACTAGCGTCTGATCAGTCCTTTAGCCCTCCATTTATTACCCTAATAAATCAACAGTGCCGGAGGCTGTACAGTATTTCCTTGCACGGCTACATAATTAAAGCTATCTTCCCTGACCAGAGGGAAATAAGCATGCAAAAGCTTGCTGCTGTTTGCCAAAAAGAACCGTACTCAATGGGAGAGAGAGAGAAATGTTTTGTGCTTGGTCTTTTTGCTGCTTATATTAGAATCATGCACTGCTATTTCTATCTGTTTTGCCAGTTGGCATCTRTCCACCTTTTCTATTCATGCTCAAACAGCCAGGAACACTACGGCAGGAGAGGAAGCCCCTTCTCATATGTTGCTGACTGAGCTGCCAATGGCTTGTATTTGTAGTGGATCCAGCAACAAAACAAAGCACAAAGCAGCCCCATCACATCAGCTGTGTGTGCTAACGAATAGGTTCATTGAATAGTTTTGGAGCAGTGTCCCAGACCTTCCTTTCCACTTCAGTTGCAATAAAGGCATTAAATTTATTTAATGCCCCAAGTAAACGTGGCATATGTTTCTCTAAAGTTGAATGGCTGTTTTGTTAGACAAAAAAGCCCCACACAACAAAACAAACAAACAAACAGAAAACACCAGAAGGAAAACCCTGAGACACTTACTACTCAAATGTAGGTAGAGATGAATGAACTTGATCTGAACTGATCAAGTTGATTAGATGGTTTAACTKAGCTTTGGTACAGCAGAAAACTAGATACCTCTTCTGACAGGAAATGGTAAAAGCATCTTATAAACAGCCTGGAAGGAGAGAATCTGAGTCATTAACTTGCTTGTACAAATCACATAAACACTTACGTGTTTCCTACCCAAGTTACAGCCTCAACAGAAATAGTTTTAGGGACTGAATAATAGTTGGGAGAAATAGAGGGGGCAGGGAAGCAAGAAAAACAGCCAATTAATTGAAAACATCCTCCAGAGGAGTAGCCAAGAAATTACATTTGGGATGCTGAATGTGAGCTGGCAATATGAATACAGTTTCTACCATAAAGCCTTCTGTCAAGGTAGTAATAATTTAGGGATGGGTTGACTTGAAAGGATACACTTGCTGATAGGAACAGTCTTGTCCTAGCCTTCCCCACTGGCAGTAGGATCTACTGATACTGGAACTGAATTCTGCTCTGAATGTCTTGCTGAAAAATAATCTTTCAGTTTTTCTTCCACCCACTCATTCTGAACTACCAAATTGTATGATCACCATGGCAGTCGAGGTCTACCCAAGGTGCTGTGCCCTGTGCTAACCCCGTGGAATCACTGATGAGCTTTCGTTCAAAGACTCAGAGCAGTCTAATATGTTTTCAAGCAGCTTGGTATTAAGAATGACAGAAGGGAATATTTCTAACATGACTAGTAAGCATGATCTTGTTGTAGACTGATACTTTCATTTCCATAATTTATTACCACCTACAAATACTGCTTTCCTTCATTAAGCCAGAGGTAACAATGATTTTTTCAGCTTTGTGAAAACACTAGACTAGGATAAAGTATTTAGGGTAAGTTAATAGTAATTTATTTAAAATGGGCTGACCCACATTTTAAATAGCTTTCTTTTCTTCTAATTCACTGATATTTTTGTTCTTGGTCCTCTGGACCTTTCATTGGGGAAGTACTTTTTACAAGAGTGGAAAATTTAATATCTTCTGCATGTACCATATTTCTGACGTGTAAATCTTTTGGGCATTGTATAAAGGAGAATGCTGCTGCTCTGTGTAGGAAATTAGGCAGCAGAAAGTGAATTGGTGGCATATTCTGATGCTACATTCCCTGTCTGATGGACTTTGCTGTTTCTGTTGCCCATCAGTGSTTTTCAGTTTATATTTTGTTATAAAACACAAGCTATATTTTCCTATTTCTTGCAAGAAAAATATTACATTTTGAAAAGTTTTATCCCTTAGCTGAGAGAAAATATTATTGTGAAGGTTTTTCAGAAACTAAAAACATATTTTGTCAAAGACTGTCCTTTTTCTTATGTGGGGAACCAGCCGTTTCTGCCTCAGCTCTGTACTACAGAATACTTTGAAAATGGAAAATCTAGTCAACGGGCTGCTCATGTTACAGAAAAAGACCAAGAGTTGACCCCGGGCATTTCACATGTTCTTATTCAGTATCTTTTCCCTGCAAAGCCAGTTGGAGCTGTGATTATTTCTGTGTGTTACTTCATAGAGAAAACTCACCAAAGGATTGGAAGCTGGGGTTGGTTTTGCCTGTTGGTTGACCCGCGGTAGCCAGTCATATGTGCGTGGTTAGCTTGCTGCAGATGGAAGGCAAACAGCATCACTGAGGCTGCTATCAGGGAGCCAACATGCGCTCAGTAACCTGACTGTGTGCCTGAAATTCCTGCATGAACTAACCCAGGGGCCATCGGTTGGTAGTAAAAATCTACTTGAGAAACATTTKTCAGGGGAAGTTTAAGATATGGATATGTGATTTGGGTATTACATTTAATTAAAAAGATTATGGTATAGGAACAGGCTTAGAAAGAAGGGGATTGTCAGCATAGCTGCAAGATGTGGGAAGGTGGACATTCACTTATGGGATGTCCCTGAGCCCCGGGTATCTGGGTGTGGGAATGCTGCATACACAGAACGAAACATTGGACCTCGGAGATTCCAGCGCTTTATATCCTTTGGTGTGCTTTTCCTTTCTTGCTTTWATGGACAATGAATAAACGTGGGAGAATAATATAAATCTAGATTTACTGTGCACATTTTAAGTTTCATATTCTTTATGGCACAAGGTAAGCTGTAAAAGTTCAAGGTTTCAGTTCAGTGTGGTGCCATCAAAGTGACTGAGACAGTTCTTGTGTGTAAGAATCAGGGCATAATTTGGAAAAAAAAATAAAGCTACTTCAACATTATTGGACTAGAACATTTTCACTACCTTAAAGCAAATAAAAGCATCCAAGGTTAGTAAATCTTTTCCTGTGGCTGAACAGGAACATCTTGATCATTTTCCAGTCATTTAGAAGCAAGCTAGTAATCTGTAAGGCCTGGTAGAAGATGCTTTCAATTGTGCCTTAAAACTTTTATGATCCTGAATCTCCAGTTTTGCTCACATGTCTAGTGTTCTGGGCTGTCACTGCCGCTCTTTGTGTGAAAAGGAAATATTTTCTCTAGGATGGGAATTGCTTTATGCAATTGATAGATAATACCAGCTTTATTTGAAAAGCATYTTAAAGGCAGGATTCTTTTGTCTGAAAGCACCATGTTAAAGAGTGCAGGGATTTTTCACGATTTCATTTTTACCAGGAGTATTCACTCTAATTTTTCTGCTGTAGTTACTCAGTGGCAGCTAGCAGGTACATTCAGCTGATGATGACTCGCAAGTGCTGTGCCCTACCTTTTTTTCTTTGCTAAAAGCCCTGTTTCAGGATTGTATTGTCAACCCTTACTGTAATTCCTGGACGCATTCTGCATAGCATCAATGTCAGTAGCAAAGGCCCTGAAGAAGGGCACATTCTGCAGCTGAGGTAAAAACTTTGTAAAAGGTACAAGTTTTTGAGCTGGTCTGTCAGGGACGCTGGTGTCTGGCCAGCTCAGGTGAGGCTGTGAGAGCTGCTCTTGCACCCTGATGAGGGTACATGCTGTTCTTGCAAGGTACCCTCAGCCCTCAGTCACAGGGTTGACAGCTTTTGGGAATGAAGGAAAAACTCCTGTCTTTGGATCTGCAAGTTTCTGCTTGCTTGTTGAAGCATCCAGGAGCTCCTGTGCTTTACTTGCAGCATGCCCCCTCTCTTTCCCATGTGAAGTGTATTTATTCTTGTCTCAGCTGTAAGCATGAACTTGGCACACAGAGCASCATTACACACAATATCCTCTTTTCTGTCCTTCAGCAAAGTGAAATGATGTGCCCTAAGCACACGTTCCTCACACTCCTCTCCTTTAATACCTTTCTTCCCGCTCTCCTGTTCACTGTAGCCTGGGTCCTGATGGTAGGAAATACAGCTCATAGTAGAGTCAGGCACCCTCACAGCTCTGCCTGGCTGGAAGCAGCGTTGTCCTGACGGCTGCAGGATGGACAGATGAAGAGTGTCTGTGAGTGGATGGCAGGAAGGATGAGGGGCTCAGCCACCTCACAGTAAGCCAGCCTCACACACCCCACTTTCACTCTCTCCCTCCATTTCAGCCTCCTTCTTGCTCCTTTTCTCCTTCTTGGCTTACTCCGCCACCTATTTAGTTAGCTAGTCCTGTGATTACAGGTCTCTATCTCTTGCTTGTGTGCTCAGAGGAGAAAGAGGAGAAGAGGGAGGGAGGGAGGGAGGGAGGGAGGGAGGGAGGGAGGGAGTCCCGTCTCTCCCGCTGACACTCGCCCCCAAGGTCTTGGCTAGGGGACATCCACTGCTGGCAGCAGTCTGGGAGGAACTCTCAGTGGTAGCAGAAGAAAAGAATTTGGCAGGGACGTGAACCACATGACTGTGATTCATCCTGCACTCCCAGAATGTGGCAGGAGGGGTAGGAAAGGCTTCGTGTGCCAGCGCTGAGAGCAGAGATACTCACGTTCAAACATCACATTCTTTTTATAGTAAGGCATGTCTCATAGGAAAAATATTGAATTTGGCCTTCCAGGATGAAGAAAATAGGCCTAACTGTGATTTTACTGCTTGAGTCACTCCCTGAATCAGTTGCTGGTTGCATGCAGGAAGCCTTCTATTAGGCTGACTTGGAAAAATTGTTTTTCATTAATTAATAGTGGCATTGAGCTGTTTTTCAATTTGCTCAAAACTGCTTTCATTTGTAGGTCCCCTTAAGCAAAACCACTCCTAATATACCATGATTCAGAAGAGTAATCACCTTAATCCAGTCACTTGATACAACTGCCTTCTAGATAAGGCTCTAGTTTTTATCAGGAGTTAGAAGTTTGCTGGAAAGGTGAACCAAGTTGTATGGTAATCATGATGACTTTCTGTCATCTGACCTGATTCTTCTACCTCTCCTCATACGGGATAGTCCCTTAGCCCTGGGTTGATGGTGTGTCCCATTCACATACCACGCAGGAATGAAAACAGCAGAAGATGCCATTTAATATGCATGGAAAGCACAGGGTGGCAGCTTGAAGATCATGTAATAAATCAGTTCCAGTACAGCTTAAAAATCCTGGCTTTCCTTTTGTAGGCCACATTTTTGTGAAAATCCAGCATAACAAGACCATCTCCTTAGCCTTATTTTGGCCCAGCTCCTCTTTCCTGCAGGAGGCGGTTGCAAATGCAGCTGTGGCAGTGCAGTTCAGCTGAGCAACACCAGCCTGCACAGCCCCATACACTCGCGAGGCCCACATTGGCTCAAGGGCTGATTGCTTCCCATGCGCCATAAATCTGCATTTGCATCCAAAAATGTAGAGGCCACAGTGTATGGAAGTTCCTTTTCCTCCCTGAGTGTGTTTATGACAGATTTATATTGATGGCAGCAGTGTACACGGCCACAGAYGTCTATTATATTCAGGCTCTCCTAACTCAGTCCCTGTTTCCTGCTGAAGGTGAGACAAGGTCCTGTATGAATGAGGGGTGAAATTACAGCTGAACTTTCTAATTGTGTCAGTACAGGGGAACCTTTAAGAAATAGAGCGAGACCTTTTGTGTTCAGAGCTACCCCTGCCCTCTCTTTACCAGTTCACTTTATGTTAAGTTCACATTTTACCCCCTACAAAAAAGCAGTAAATGTGGGCCTATATATCTCCCTGTGTTTACAAAGGATATTTGAAAGGAAGGTCAGAAGTGCTCTAATTCTTGAAAAAAGCCAGCCAGTTTCAGCTACTCAGAACTTTCAAAGTGTATACAAAAACACAAATGCTGGTAACTGTTATTTCAGGCCCCAGGCTTAGACATGATAAATTAACACTGTCCAGATTTCATTTTGGAAGCAGTGCCTACTCCTGCACAGACATTCATATCCTGATGAACTCCTGGGCGGCTCGGAGGGGCAATCACCACATCCTCTGTCTGACCCTGGTGACTGCTTCCTCCTGCCTCCCGCRCCGGGCTGAGCACGAGTCTGGGTGCGAGCACCAGCCACAGCTATGAAAGCCAAGCCAATGTCAAGTTCAGCTCTGCCAGTGTATTCCAGGACCAGATACTTCTTCACCCCATCCTCCTTTCCCTCTGCTGTCTCCCTCTCTCCTGGGACAGAAGAGGAAGAAGAAGCTGATGTTTACAGTAGTTTTTCAGAGATTCCTAGTGCATTTTAGGAGTGGTGCCAGTGTCTTTGGGCTTTGAAGAGCCCCATTGTGAAGCTGGTCTGATAAACCACAGCCCTCTCTGTGGTCTCATACTGATTTTTGGAATAATTGTAATTGGAATAATTCTCTTTCAATTCTAAGTCTAAATTGGGAACCAGAAGGCAATGCTGAGCTGCAACCAGAAAGAGGCAGTGACATCTTGCCCTTTTCCTCTCTCCACTGTAAATGTTTTTGCTTCTTGTTTTTTGGGCAAACATCCTTTCTGTTTAACTTGTTGTGGGCTCTGTTTGCTTTGCCAAAAGACTGGAGAAGCATGGACATGAGCAGAACCTAACTCCTTGGAGAGACTATCAAAGAAACAGAACCAATCCCAGAAATCACAGGATGCAAAAATGCCTCCAGGGTGRTTATCCACTTCTCTTTTCACCTGTACCAGCCTCTGAATCTAAGCTGGTCAGATATTTCTTGCTTCCATTCTTGTTTCATGACAGGATTTAAATGGCCTACAACTTAATAGTTGTTTGCAGTGGTAAATAGCTCCACCTTTGATAGAAAGGAGAGTTCAAAATGTTCTGAACTGAATCCCCTCTTTAAACAACCCATTTTTAACTTTGGAGCAAAAATCACTGGCATGTTGTCTGTGTTTGCTGTGATTCACCCATCAGCCACCTCATGCAGGGTGGTTTCACATTGTTCCTGCTTGTGCCAGAGGTTGTGCTTCTGACTGAGCTGGGGCATCTCCATAGTCAAGGTGTCTTCGTAGTCAAGGTTTAATTAACGCGGGTTTTTTGGGCTGACATACTCCTGCAAACATCTGCCTGGGCCTTTGGGTTCCTAACATATCTCTGAATGCCTGTGTGTTTGTGTGTCTTCCCCAAGACACAGAGGAAGTCTGTGGTAGACAAGGAACTTCTCCCAGGAGGAGGGACCCTGATGGCGCAGARCAATGAGTAAATAACTGCGTCCTCGTTCGTGGACATTTTTGAAGGGAGCTCAAAACACCCGCTAGTAAAAGGAGCATGTGTGAGATGATGTCACCCCAGCTTCAGAGAAAGAGCCCAGGGTTCATACTGCTCCATGGCAGCATGACAAGTCAGGCTTCCAGTGACAGTCATGTGCCCTGCTAGCCTGGATTTTAATGGATTRTGGCTGAAGTTGTTACGGTCCGTTTGGTGGAAAACAAACAATCAAATAAACAGACAAACAGATCTATAGTTTTAGGAGGCTACTTTAAAATATCAGCCATCTGCTCGGCAGAGGTGCAATAAATCAAGGTTGCAGGAGGAGGATAGCGCACACACGTGTGCGCCTGTGTTCTGYAGGCTTTGCATACTTCTCCAGTGACCGGGTTTCTAAGTTGATWCTTATTTTGCAGAAGATGCTTCTAGGATTTATGCAGCTGGTGGCAATTAGAAGACTATGCTGGGGAGACTCTCAATCTGTTTCTTTTTTCACTATCGCCAACTCTCTAACCTTGGAAGGTGCTGAACAGCTGCGCTTCCCATTGCATGTAATTGTCACTGGAGGTGTTGTATACCTTTGCTGGAGGAATGATGCATCTTCAGATCTGCTGTTTCACTCAGTGTCTTCATTAAGGGTGGGGCTGGGCTGGAGTAGGTGGAACAGCCCTTCCAGCCTGTTGCCTGTAAGCTGGTTTTGTTCTCAAGGCCCGGTTCTCACAGCAACTCACCCAGGAGAGCAGTGTGGTATCTTACTCTCAAAGGAATCCCATTGAGGAAAGCAGGCCAGCATGAATGAGAGTGAGAGACTCCAGCACACCCTTTCCTACCAGATAAGGAAATGCTGTCCCAAGTTTTGTGGTCAGTTCCAGTGGCAGTGTTCCCACTGATGCTGGAGCTCCCTAACCAGCTCCCTTGCGGAAATATTGAGGAGAAAGCAGAATCTAGGGCTAGCAAAAATCTTTGGTTTCTTTCATTTATTAAAAAACAAAGGGGAAGACCTCTTTTAACGTGATTGCTTTTTTTTTTTTTTTTTTTCCACATGCGACTGCAGAGCACAGTGGTGCTCCGCACAGCCCGGTTTGGTTTGTACACCCAGATTTTTATACCTTTACTGCCCCTGTGCTGCCATATGGATATGAACCCCCTTGGACCGGTCAAAGATCATTTAAAACAAAGARGAAAATGAAAAGCATTTGCAGAGCAATAGAGGAAACACTTTTGCAAACAAGCCCCCATCTTGAAARACGTTAGAGTAGAAGCCTCCAAAATTGAAATAATACTTTTGTTAGGTTTCAGATAYGCACACACAAACAGATGCAATGTATGCCCACCTTCAGGGCCCACTTTCCATCTGCATGAATATTCGTTCACTCCTTCATCATCGCAGCAAATTCTTTAATGCAGGACATAAAAGTAATTAACAATGCTTATGAGGAAGTATATTGTGTTTAGGCGYACATTGTGAAGAAAAAAGGCATTAAGATTGTTCAGAGCATAGGAAGTGAGGAGGGAGGAAATTGTGTTTGTTGAATGTGTTTATGTGAGGATTACATGCAGTTTATGCAATTCAAGATTTCAGAAGCAGATAAGGTCTTTAAATCAGCCATAAAATTTGTATCTGATTTTTCACACCAAAGAAATAACAAGAAAAGGTTTTGTTCTCTCTGGAGGAAAACAGACTGAAGAAGGCATAGGGCCAAATTCTGATCTCACTTTCACTGGTGTTCGGTGAAATTGTTGGAAATATGCTGGATTTACACTGATGTAAGTGAGATTAGAACCTTGCCTGTGGCAGACAGAATGTTGTCTCTACATCTAGTATGGTTTGGGGCTATTTTAATACAAAAACTGTGTAGCTGTAATGTAGTTGAAAAGGTCATGGTGAGCAAATACAGACAAATGTTATATAACAATTTGCAGCTTTAATATAATTTTGCTGATATTTGGCGAAGTTCTTTGGATCTCTGTATAATTTTGCTGGTTTAAATGTGTTTCTTATGAACAAGTTATTAACTTAAGAGAAGTAAAAAGCATCCACCGGCTGAGTCTGAAATGAATCAACACCCGCATGTCATATCCCTTTCAGTTGCTGAGTGAATGCTTGTCTTGTCCAATCTTGTGGATTTAATTTCTGCCAGGATGTGTTTGTACTCTTAAAATTAATTTATCCAAGCAAATCTTCTGTTCTGCAGCACAGTCTTAGCTGCCCCTGCATAGTTCATAGGTGATGCATATTCATTTGGCACAGACACGGGACATCCCACAAGATGGGGTGAATCAGAGAGGAGGAATCCATGCACCTCCTCCACTGACTGTAGGCCCATTCTGGTGTTTGGGTGCATTTATTCTGTTTTACAGGCTAAATATGATGTCAGATTCTGTACTGCTCTAAGCCGGCAGAGATCCTTTTATTGCAGTGGATCTGTAGCAATTTGCACTGGCTGGGAATTTGGCCCCTAAAAGCTTGTGTCAACAGAAGTTTTAGCTGGGGAGAAAGCAGTAGAAAAAACTAACTAAGTAAAGCTGTTGCTGTCGAGAGACATTTCTATTATGCAACCCTAAAGTAGTAGTGTTTTGAGTATAGCCCATTCGGTCATCCTAAACAGAATTAGTACAGTTGGGAAAGGGGGGGAGGTGTGAATGTTTCAAGGAGGTCTTTGAACGTTTCTTCAAATGTTCATTGCTTCTAAGATCCCATTTTTTGTGCGCCTTTATTTGCTCCAGAATACCGCTGGACTGCCAACAAAGGAGGGCTTGTCCTCCCAGGAATTTTCTGCATTCCTCTCTGGAGTAGGCATTTTTCTCAGCTACAAAGGCCCTTTGGCAAATTCCCTCTAATCATTGGATTTACTCTGGGCTCTGATAGGTGCCATTCATGAATTTGGTCTGCTGTTTGATGGGGCTGAAGCATTAATGGGATCTTTTCATGATAAACAAAACGGAGTAACATTACTGGAGGAATCACAAAGCTGCTCTTGTAGGGCAGTGCGGTTCTTTCTCCCTCTGTTCTGTCTCTGTTCCACTCCGTTCTCCATTTTCCTTTCTTTTTTTCCTTATCATTTCCTTGCTTTTATGAACAAGGGACTATTTTTAGTGGCAGATCTTCCCAGATCTGTTTACCTCAGGAGACAGTGGGCTAGCTTGCTGCCTGTGCTTGTCCCCAGGAGGTTCAATAAACCCATGCAAACTGCCCAGCTTTTGCAGCTTGGTGTTTTCTCCAGTAGTCTTATGTGCCATCAGAGCAGAGACATCCACAGATCCCAAATCCCATCTTCACTCCTATGATGGGTTTCATTCCCATCAATGGGTTTTCATTTCCGTCAATGAATGACCAGTGTTCAAATRAGGAGGGGAGGGAAGAGAAGTTGTAGGACTCACTTCTTTGTTGTAATAAAAGCCAAAGCTGCCTCTGCTTTTGAAGTCTATTTGTAATGGTGATTTTGTAGTCTTTTTGACAACATATGTGCAGATTTTTCTCTCTAGTCACTTTTAAAATGTGCTATACTGTCCTAGTAATGGGCATGTTGTAAAAAACAATGTAAAAAACAGGTGACACAACAGCTTTTAAAAAATAAACTCAGCAATTAAAGATAAGACAGAACTGCATCTTTGTTTTGAAGATGTTTCTGCTTTTCTTTGTGGGGTGATGGGACCCAATAAAATGTAAACGGTACATTGCTCATTTAATTAAAATATCTCACATGTCTTCTGAAGTATCACACTTGTGTTTGGGTGAGCAGTACAGTTCCTTTCAAGAAAATAGAAGTTACAAGATTTTTCTTAAAAAACCCTTTTATTTTAAATTTCAGAGTTTTAAAAATGCTATGTTTGCAATTGTCAGTTTTAAATCAATAAATTTCCACATTCACCACTTAATTTGTTAAATCATCTATATATAAAGCTGATAATGAGTTGTTTGAGTGAGCATAAACAGCTGGTTTTGTTTCAGAATTTACTGACGTCACCCAATCTTTTTTTTCAGAAAAGTTTTTTTGCTGGAATCTTCCTCCCTAAAAGTAAAAGAGGGAGTAATCAGACAGAAGGGAAATTTTTGTTTTCTGTCATGTGCTGTACATAACTTCTCACACTTTCATCCTGCTGAATATCACTGTGTTTGGAAATTGTGGGGGGGAAGAGCTGGATGTGCTGGGAGTACCTGAGAGARCTTCTTAGACTTAGGCCAACTGCCTACATGAAGGCATTGTAGCCAATAACTCCTCTTTTTGGTACAATGGAGATCCTCCTGKTTTTTTCAGATATAATCCTTAACCTTATGCACCTGATAGGATTGGTTAGATTGAAAGAAACATAGGATATTTGCTGTAATTTGGCCTAACTCATTAGGGGAAATCTCCCTAAATCTTTGTGCAATCCTCCTCAGTCTGTCTGGTTATCCATCTATCTGTCTCCTTGCAAAACTCTCAGGGCTTTTCTGATGTACTTGGAAGACAGGAAAGGCTGCCTGAGCTGACAGTCAGGAATGGAAAGCCTYTGTAAATCCAGCTGACAGCTCTGAAGGTAGAATGAATGTGAATGAGTGAGAGTATGAGGTTGTATCTCTGACAGATTTAGGGGAAAACAGGATGAGAATGATGATGGTGCTGTATAAACTAACCAGGCTGGGTGGCCTGGACATGATGGACACCTGGTGGGACACCTTCCCTGGTCATGCCACAGCCAGGACCTGTTGGGGGTGTTTCACCAGCTTCCAAGTGCTGTGCTTCCAAGGGGACTGCACCCATTAGCRTGTGCTTGTGGAAATTTGGCTGCTGCAGAGAGCTGGGAGGGTACAGAAGGGACTCAAGGCTTRACAAAAATTCAGTCTCCTCAGCTGTAAGGAGACAGAAGATACGAATGACCTCAAGGCCCCAGAGCCCCTCAGCTCTTCCATATCAGCTTCCAAACCTGAAGTGCACAATGTTTTATTAACAGTTGCTGTAACTATGAACACTTACTTGGCACYAGTCACTGTGGTGTCCAAGGACCTTCACAATTTTAGTGAATTAATTAAACATATTATAGCATTTAATGCCCACGGTGGGAGATTCAGCTGAGGGCCATGGGAACTCAGAATTGCATGGTTTAAGTGGGACACATGATTAAAGAATGTATAGTCATAATTCCAGTAGTGCTCTGACAACTTTATTTTGTATTTTTTCTTTTTTTTTAAGTTCACCTTCCAAAACAATCATTGCCAAAAATACCATAGGGATAATGAAATAATGTGAAAGTAACTTCATGTTCAAAATTACATGTTTCATACCTCCTGAGAATAACTYGAATGGTATAGAGATTAGAGGTACCTTTAAATAATGGAGTCTATTTTTTCTTGAAGTCCGTTGGTAAAAATTAGCTTTGCTGTCCTCAAAGAGCTAGTGCTATAAARTGCCAATCATGGTTTAATTGTGATTCAGTATGTTAATTCCATGTGACAGCCTAAAGATCTTTGAAGTCTTATTCTTGATTATGTCTAATAATCTGGGGGTTTATAGTGTTGAACTTTAAGGAACAGGCCTGCAGCTAAACTGATGCAGGCAAATGTAGTTGTGAGGTCACAGTTAACAGTGATTGAAGGTGAAGTCCTTCTAGTGTTCTCTTGAAGACTAGAGTAGGGTCATGAAGGGGTCACTCCAGAGGTCAGTTTCCTACAATAAGYTCACATTTTCTGCAGATCTGTTTCCCATGTATTTGACCAAGAAAGGGTAAGAAGAACTCTTTGAAAACTTTAGTGGTTCAAGTAAAATGCTGTCCTGCCCATCAAATATAGGAAATATTGGCATAAGGAGGGGGAAGGCTGCACCTCCTTGGRCCAGTTGGCCTCTTTGAGCTCAATGGAAAAACGTAATGGACCTTTGTCTCTGCTGGATGGAATGAACGAGCAGGCGRGGGGCTGCAGAAGCTCTTCTCTACGGACATTCTCTTGAGTGGTCTGATTGCTCCAGGTCTGATTGCTGAAGGAGAATATGTGCTCTGTGTGGGAAGTAAGATTTACWTTGGAGAAAATCTTGCATTACAGAAGGAGCACAATGACAATTGTCTCCGTAGAACTCAGTGATGCTGACAGGTTGAGGTCTTCTTCAAGCGAGAAACAGATGACAGTGTACATAAGTGCTTGTTTTTGACTTCATTCCAAGCTAAGAAAACAAAAGATATGCAACATTGATTTCCCCCAAAAAAGGTGTCCCTTACTGCTCATTGCTTCCTTCCTGCCCACAGCTGTTGCACAGCTGGGCTGTGAGCAGCCCTGTCCCACCGCTGCCATGAGTTCACAGCACCACCTCTCCTTTTCCTCTGGTTGCAGAGGTGTAGTTTGTGAGCAATACCAAGRTGAGGAGATGTGTTCTCTCTGTGTTATGCACAGGGGTGATTACAACTAAAGCAAAATTTGAGATGGGCTAGTATGGGTTTCTGCTTSGGTAAGGGTTTGCTGGAACTGGTTTGGAATTTTTAGAGTACTGTTATTTTCTTCTAGAAACACTAAATTGTTGAATCAGAAATTCCTAAGATGAAAGGTCCATTTCAAGAAATTTCCCATCTCAGTTAATAGGAACAGAATGAGAAATTTCAGTTGATTAATTGCATTAGTGTTTTTGTTTCCTGAACTCTTTGTTTTATTTTTATTTTTAAAGGACTTAACTTGTCTTTCTCAGTCTTTAAAATATCAGTTGCTGCATCAAGCAACTTCCACTTCTCTGACCCTTAGCCTGACAATTGTCAGATTGCAAGGTAAATTCACTTTGCAGAGGAACCAGAACTGTAGCTGGAAAACTCTTTGATATCACTGWAGCATCTTTTAACTTCAGGAGCTGTCTTTTCACCCCCAGCTTCTTGGCAGTCAAGCCAGTGTGGTGGCCAGAAAAGAGCCATGGTATGGTAAATATCATGACAACTGTTGTAGATGGTGTACCTTGTGCAAAAATCATGCAACTTGTCAAGTCCATTTTAGTTTTTAGAAGGAAACATAGTCTGAAAATTTCTCACAAAGCAAGGAAAAAGCTTCTTGTGCTTAATTCTGCCCAAGATCTTCCATGAAGATAGTATAGCTTCTTTCACAGAGTTATAAGAACCTCATAAAACTGACAAGAGGTTGATTTTTCACTCCTGCCAGAGGACCAAAACTTGGCTTCTCACCCTTTGTGTTTTTAGTTCCCATGAGCGCATGAAGTATACATGAAGAATGAAGGCAATTGATCATGGGAACAGCTTGCTTAGGGAATGTGGTGAATTCTTCAAGACTCGCAGTCTTTAAATCACAATTGGATGTTTTTCTAAAAGTTATGTAATATTCAACCTAAAATTATGATGTTGATGCAAGAATTGGTGGGCAAAGCTCTGCGATTTGTGCTGTGGAGAAGGTCGGAGTAGAAAATGGCAATGGTACTTTCTGGCCTTACTGGCGTCTRTTGGGTGTATTTTGGGATTTATTAATCACTACGACCTGTACACTGGCTCATTTCAGTGTTTTATTAATTTTTGTGTTACCATTGTTACCAAAAATCAGGTAAAAATTAAAAACTCCTTAACACCAATGTAGTATTGAGAAGCAGGCGTTCTTTGGCCAGATGCGCCTGCCACCACCATGAAGATTGTTCACATTGCTGTAGCAGCAAAAATTATCTGGGAGCAAAGCTTCTTCCTTTCTGGAGGCTGCATGCTGGATACAGAGCAGGTGAGGTTGGTGGAGGAAAGAGGCCGAGTGGCCCTAGCTGGCCACGGCTGGTGGAGGACCCCACGTAGTTAAGCTGCAGGAAGATGTCCCCACTGAGCTCCAGCTGTGCTGCTGGAAGAGGTCACTGCCCTCGGCTGCTTGTCACAGCATCCCAGCCGGAGGTTACTGACCTTGCCCAGCTGCAGCCGGTGCTGTCTGTGAGCGCTTCCTAATCTGCTCCGAGCAAAATCAGCCGGATTAATTCAGTCAGTTTAAATGGTTGATCGGAGCGAGCCTGGCCACTGTTGTCTGCAGTGGTGGGAAGATGTGCCACAACACAGGCTGGTGGCACAGCAGTGAGAGTGGCAGCTCTCACGCTCTCAGCTGGAAGCAGTGGTGTCCTGTGGGAAAAGGATGCATGCCCTCAGATGAAAAGCTTGCCCTGAATTTTGCTCTCCAYTGCTCACTTCCCACCTTGGAGACTGTCTCATCAGGAAGAGATGATTATGCTTCTTTTATTACATTCCATATTATCCCGTGGCATGAGGTCTTTTGTTGCCATATTTGCACGCACTCAGCCTCTACCTGAATTCCATTGTAATYATCTTGACTGCCTGTCCACCATATCAAACCCAGGTTACGGCACATGCTTTTGAGAAGGATTTGTTTTATTTACTTGTCTAGGAAACAGAAGTTCACATCCTGTGAGTAGTACTGGCCTTGTTTATCTTGCTCATTTCTGGCACTACTCTGCCACTACTGCAAAAATCTGTTTAATGTTGTGAGCTCCTGGCAAGCAATAATTGCATTATCAGCTCTATCAAGTTATCAGTGAACCTATAAAGCAGTGTCTTTTCATGAACCCCTATGCCTTGAAGACTCAGTGTTTGCAAAGCAGCACAGATGAAAGAGATTGCTGGGGCTGGCATCAGTACAGACTTGTGCCGGGACCGGCCTCATTTCATGCAAGTTTATTACCTGTGGAATTTAAAAAGGATGTTCAGTGTAGCATGTCCGACASGCAGGAAGCAAACCAAGGCTTGACTTTTAACTCTGTTCATATCCAAATATTTTGTTTCACAGGAACTGCTAATTTTTGTTTAATCTTTTCAACAGCTACTGAGCCAAAGTCAGCTGTAGTCATAACCTCAGTAAGGAGACTGAGGTCTTGTGTAGCCAGCAGGGATATTCTTGGTTTAAAAAAGTGTAATCTGGTTAAATGAAGAGGCAGTCTGGTCTAGCATTGGTAGTTTCTGTTGATTGGAAGAAGATGCATCAGTTTATAAATCCTGCTATTCCGTGGGAGGAATTTGAGGATGGCAGTCTTCAACAACTGACAGCAGACAGTCCACACTGGTTTAATTTTATTCTGAGCATAATGTTAGTTGGCATGTGATGAGATCAGAGTTTCTATTAGATGTTAGCTGAATTTATTACCCCTGCTGGTATCCTTTTGGTAGAAGTCCTGTCAATGTTTCTATTATTAACTTTGTTTATTAGTAATAACTTGGCTGTAAAAAATCACAATAGACTGAGATATAGTGAGCACACTCTCAGCTCATTTCTCTTTTCCCTAAATTTTGAAGGAAATTGTTTTGGCTAGGGATTCATTAGAACAWGATAAAAGGTTTTGGGGCGTTTACATTTCTTCCACTAAAACAGAAGCAAATATTTTATAGGCAATCGTATTCTTCACTGGTTTTTATATATAACAAAATTAGGGAAACAGACAATAAAAAGATTTTGTGTACAATTCAAATGGCTGGCTATCCACACATGAAAATATGGCATAATTCCCCGTCTCCTCAGCCAGAGGATTCTGTTTTGAAGTTGGAAATGGGGGTATAGGGATGGTTACTGTCCTGGCTTCATCTGGGATGCAGTTAATTTTCTTCCTAATAGCTGGTGCAGTGCTGTCTTTTTCAATTTAGTATGAGAATAATGCTGATAACACACYGGTGTTTCAGTAGTTTCTGAGTAAGTCAAGGAATTTTCAGCTTTGCCAATGATCAGGGGCACAAGAAGCCATGCGGGATCATGGCCAGGACAGCTGACCCAAACTGGCCAAAAGGATGTTCCATACCAAGAATATCTTGTTCAGTATAAAACTGGGGGRGAATTGGACAAAAGGGGTTGATTGCTGCTTGGGGACTGGCTGAGCATTGGTCAGCAGGTGGTCAGTGATTCTACTGTGCATCACTTGTCTTTTTGGTGGGAGTTTATGTCTCTCTCTGTCTTTTTCATCTCCCTTTTTATTGCAACTATTATAATAACATTATTATTGTTATTGATGATGATGATGATGATGTTATTATTATTATATTGTATCAATTACTAAGCTCTTCCTATCTCAACCCCTGAGATTTACCTTCTTTCTGATCCTCCTCCCCATTCCACTGGGATTAGGGTGTGGGAGGGAGTGGCTGTGTGGTACTAAATTTCTGACTGGGGTTAAACCACAACAGTTGCACTCTKCAAGTAACGTGTAGCCATCTCATTATGAAAAAAAAATACATGTTCAATACATTTTTAGATCATGGATTCACAAACCTAATCTCCTGTACAAGTACTCAACASCAGAAAAGGATGTGAACAGTCTTCTTATAAATAGTCATTAACAAAGGAAGCCTGCAAGGGAAARTTCAGTCTGCTTTATGGGCCTTTAATGCTTGTCAGATGCCTTGAAAAACAAGGATGAAGATGTCAAATGACACTAATCCACATTTTCATCTCTCTCCATTCTCCTTTAGTTTCTCTAGATACTTTGGATAATTTGATGTAAATAAATGACCCACAAGCAGGTTGATGCCCCTACAGATACCTCATACAGCCCCCACWGACCACTCTCTAGCTGTGGGGCATTTGGGGACTGCAGTGGTGACATGATCTAAATTTGGAACACAGCAATATATTGGAGTCCAGACTATTTGTGAGCAAACAAATCTGATGGTTTAATATGAAGTAACCTCCTTTTTGCTTAGGTGATGAGAGGATTAAAGCAGGCACTCAGGGGTCCAAGTCAGTGAAGTGTCCATCCATGGACCTGCCGGCCATATTAGAAGTCAAAATGTGTAGGGATTGAGAGATACCGGTTTCAGGAGTGTAAGCACAGAGAGGTGCAGGTTACAGCAGAGAATGAAACTTGGCTAGGTTCTAACAAGGAATATTTCTGTTGAAATATTCTAATCAAAAAATAGTGTTTCAGGTGAAAATTAAGTTTTGAGCTGAAACCACTTGGTCACTTCAGAAGATAATTTCTTCATGGAAAAACCCAAAATGTAACATTTAATAGTCCATGCTAGGCTATCATATCAGTAATCAGTTATCCTATGAAAAGGTGATTTTACCTCTCCTTCAATGTGAGGAAGTGTCTGTAGGAGTGYGTGTGGAGCAGGGGGAGGAGGCACAGGTACACGTGCATTTTCCAGCTTGACTGAACAGTCCAAGACCTGAACCAAATCCAAATTGTTCAGTGGTGTACCAAGACACAGGGCACTAACCCATTCACAAGTTTGAGACAGAGGACAGGAAGGAGGTGCTCCCAGAGATTCACAATCCTGTGAACTTTGCAGACCAACTGCTGAACTGGTGTAAATTGGTCTGGCTCCAGTGACCTGGAGCTATGCTAAGTATGCATTAGGGGGTCAGATGCATTCAAGCGTGTCCTGCTTTGTTTGCATTCATTCAGAAATTGGTGCCAGTATCCAAAGCATGACAGGAGCATATATTTTAGGACATAAAAATATAAATCTGGCTGATTTTGAATGTGCTGTATTTTTTTTTCCTTTGTGTTAGTTATTTATGACACTGGAAAATAAAAATTAGCATGGATCCCGAGGAAGTGTTTGATCTAAAATAAGGAAAACTCCTTTAAAGGGGAATTGTTTAAGGAGCTGATAGTTATTTATTTTATTAAGCACATGAGGGTTGTTGGGTTTGTGTTCTGCCTATAATTCCTGTGTTTGGAGCAGCGCTGATGGGAAAATGGTACCAGCAATTTATGAAAGGTGATACTGTGTCAACAGATAGGCAATGGGTTAGGACATGTGACAGTAATCTTCCGTGGCATTCAGAGCATTCAGACCACATGCTTTAAAACATCAGTAAAATACATGTCAGAACCACTTCCTCTCCATGCCCCCTCCCGAGGACCACAGTGGGGGCACACCAAGGACTGCAGCTGGGGGCTGCTTTGCAATTTGGGGTGCTCTCTGCAAAGGAAATGGGCTTGAGGAGGGTGGAGGGGAACTGCAGGGCCTTCTCCCAAATGAATGAAAAATGAAGTTCAAACATGTGAGGAGGTGAATGGACAGGGCAGCAGCCGTGTGATGTTTGCAGGACCTGGTGGACCAGTGTGAGGTTKGCTCATGAATATTTAGTGACTGCTTTTTGGAGGGTCTTTTTGCAGCGAACTCATGGAAGTAAATGGTGGAAGCATGGCCACTGGTTATCATTTCTGCTCCTGCTTTTCAGCTCTGTCCTGGTTTTCATCTATGGCTTGTAAGAGCCTTTTAGAAACACAGCATGTCTCAGTGTATACAGTTTGCAGGGGGAATAAACGCAAAAGAATGTTAGAGAAATCTTTTTGCCTTTGGAGGCTAGCCCTGGAGAAAGATTGTTTTTCAACTCAGTTAAAGCTTATTGTCAAGACATCCCATCTCTAGCTGCTRCTTTTGCTCAGTGAAGGCAGGGATCACAAGTACAAACTTAAGTCCCAAAATTCAAGAGAATAATTTGGGATCCCCAACAACACACAACCTGGGCGATCRTGGGAAACCCACTTTGTACCTCTTTGGCTCAGTCTGCAAAACTGAAAGTTCAGACAGGAGGAAGCACCTCAAACCACAAATAAACTGTTCTATCCATTTGAAGGTAATGGGCCAAAACTTGGTATTTTTACTCAGGCAGAACTCTCACTGAAGTCATTACGCAGTTTGTCTGAGGAAGGGCAGAAGGTCTTGCTCTGGTGTTATACATTAGGACCAGCATTTCTGAACCTCCCACTGGTAGTACTCATCTGTCCAAAAACCAGACTTCTTGGGAAGGGAGCAACAGTGGGGTCCTGTGTGGAGGCTATAAAATGGTTTACATTCTGTATTAATAGTGATTTTGCAATCATAAAAGGAACATAAATGTTTTAATATTAAACATTTTTCTGTTTAAATATTAAACATTGGCATTTCTCTTCTTCTGATTTTTAAATAAGCCCTGAAGGTGACTCTCAACTGGTTTGCAGTCATTTCTTGCCGTCTCTCCTGGGCAGATTTTTAGCAGCACAAAAGCTGCCAAACAGCTGATTGTATTCACAAGGGTTATTTTCAAATGTGTGTCACTGTTTATTCCTGTTGAGAGGTGTCCCTCACCTTTTGAACTCTCAGACTGGCAGCCCAGGTCATCCARAGTGTCACGCAGATTGATATTTCTGAGTTCAGCACAGCACGGGAGGGGAGGAACCCACTCAGATCTCCTTGAAAGTTCAGTGACAGCTTCCTTAATTGAATAAGAGGTGACTCAGTGTTTTATGAGCATCTCTCAACACAGTCATAAGTTTTATCAGTACAAAGTTTTAAAAGACAGCCCTTGTACAAACAACCTCTGAGTCAGTGCCAGCTCACAGCTCGCTTCTGCCAGCAAGTGACCTCGCTGTTGACGCTGACTGCTGAATCCAAATACAAGAGCAGGACTGCCTGTGGCAGGGGGGCACTTCTCAGCTGGTTTATGATGGTCCTCATATCTGGAAAAGGAAATGGTGACTTTATATCACTTTGCATTTCCTCTTCTTGAGCAAGAGGAGCGAACCAATCTCATGCAAGCATGGATAGCTTTGGAGCTGCTTGTACCAGCGCCACACAGCTTSGACCTGCAGGAGTGGAGGCAGCTCTCAATCTTGCCCCTGCACGGTGACAGAGGAGCCTGGGTTACTCCTGGCCCTGTGTAACAAGGAGCTCCCCCACAGCAGGATGGCTCGGCCATGGCAGTGCAGCTCCTGGCACGAGTGGGGCTGGACACTTCACTCAGGAAAGCTAATGGTGAGTGCACTCCTACCTGCCCTGCCCCTCATCTGTGTCCTTCTGTGCAGCCAACAGAAAGGAAAGTCTCCTTTCAACCAGCCAGTAACACTGCCTGCCCTCAGCAGCCTCCAGTGCTGCTGCTTGAAATAGAGATATATGATGACTGTCATCATACAAAAAGTTGCTTCAAGGCATTCCTCCCAGAAATGAATTCTCTGGGATATGTTTGGTCAGCTGAGAAGAAGCAAACTGTGCAAGAAAGTTCCCACAGTCACACTTCCTCCTGATCCATACAGTGGGATTTGGACAGGCCTCCACAAATAAAGCCATTTTTAGGGATATTTCTGCGTTCAGTGCGACTGCCTCATGCACACTCTTAGGTGTGTTTCTGGCTAGCAGGGCGATCTGCTTGGGAGAAGTGATGGGCAGTTGTGAATACCCCTGTGCCACCAACATTTCGAGCAGCAGATGCTTTCTGACAGGCATGTGAGGGGATGTAATGTGCAGCCTCACCCCTCGCTGCTGCCCCAGCTATGGCTCCTCAAGCAGGTGCTGCTATGCTCTGCCAGGCACAGCTCTTCCCCACCAGTGTGAGCTTGGGAGGAGAAAACAAAACAGYCAAACAGAAGCTTGATGTGGTGGGAAGAAGGCTACTAAAGCTGAATGTACACCATACTGTGTAGAAAATACATCAGAAATGTCTAGGATTGCAGCTTTCCTGTAAAAGGTCTCCTCCTTTGTGCCCAACCTCATGGCTGCGCTGAGAATGAAAAGGGGATAAAACYGCTGGAGTTTGTGTTGGTGGCCACCTCAAAATACCCATTTGGGGAAAAAAGTACTGGAAAGATAAAGTTTTTTTGCTTTGGATACTTGCTACAGCTGTTGTGAAGGTGGCAAGGCTTGCGAGCATCTAATGGGGGCAGCTTTTCTTTCCCTGCTGGTGGTCCCAAAATGCCACATTCTTACACCCAATGAATGGAAGGGTAAATGGAATACTTCAAACTCCCTGCAGAAAGAAACCATTCTCAAGCATCCTATATACCCTCACAGAAGTAAGTCCTCTGGCTGCATCCACCCATTCTTGARTGCTGTTTGCAGAGGAGGGAGAGATGCATTTGGGCAGCAGCCCCACTGGGAAGGAGGGCTGGCAAAGCAGGGTACACGGATGAAACAGCTGAATGGCTCTCATGCTGCAAAGGAGGTGACAGGGAAAGCTGCCTGTGAGGCACACATCTTTCAGCAGAGAGTTGTTTTTCTTCTCACTCTTGATTGTTAATGACCATGAAAAGCTAGTGGGAGGTCAGCCAGGACACCCGTTTTCTCTCTTGCTTTCAGGGATCCAAAGACTTTGGGATAATGAAATAGATGTTAGGTTGTCAGTCCAAAATAATAACACTTTACAAAGTGGAAATGCAAATTTCCTGTGGTATCCCTGAATAGCAGGTGGTATTTCCTGAGGTATTGTTTCTGACCTACAGGGGAATTGATATTATGAACTGACTGAGTAAAATGATTATGGTATCAAGCTCCAACCATTAAAGTAAAACAATGAGAGCATACTAAACTAAATAAAGTAACAAACAAAAGAAGCCTTGGGTTTTTTATATTTGTTGCTGGATCTTTTTCCTAATGTTGTAGTCACTGAGTGTGGTTAAGATGCAGAAATCCTCTATTTACAGAATTGGCAGCAGGAAAAATAGGAAAAAGGAAATTGGAGAAAATGTTTAAATTCAATTGCTTTGAAGGGCATAAGCAAATCATGTGCAATGATTTATAGCATTAGTATTATTAAACAAGTAAAAAGTAGCTGAGTGATGAATTAACTAATAGTTATATATGTCCAGCAAGTCAAATGTTTACTCAAGTATCCAACCAGGAGATCAGGAGCAAACATGCCTGTGTTTCTGCTAACTACATTTTTTTCTTTGAAAAAYGGGCAATCTGTTACTGTCAGTCAAAACTCACATTTTGGTTTCTGATTTCATATATAGGAGACAAGCTATTAGATTTGCTGGTCTACTTCATGTTAGTGTCATTTGTATCTTGTTTGAGTGAAATCCATCTAATATGACCTTATATACGTAATGCTGGTTCCTCAAGTRTATTAAAAACCAGCACCTACCTAAAGCAAAAGTGATAACTGATTTTAAATTTATTCTGAACATGCAATGCAGCATATTCCTACATTATATATAACTTTATAGCTGAAAGATATATCTTTTGGCTAACACTGTAGAACCTCCCAGATATGTTTTCTTCTGCTGACACTGTCCTGTGCTCTCCTGCATGGAGTTACTCACGCTACCAGCCCAATGGGTTTGAGCAGAGTCCACGTCTCTAAGATTGTTCAAACAAATTTGAGATTTCTACTTTTGTGCATCTGTTCTTAGTGGATTTTGTGTCAGCTTCTTCAGTTTTCCTTGCTTATAGCTTACTATTTCTCTGGAAYTCCTGTGGATGCTCCTGCAGAACAGAAGCAGTGTGATGTTTTCTGTGTACACCRGTGGTATGAGTGGGGATGCATACGTCCTCTGGGCTATCAGATTATATAGGCTAATTAAGAAGTAAAGTAAATACATCCAGGGACCCCTAGCTGCTGCGCTGGGATGCCCTTCTATTTCTGATTCACTTAGAATGTTTTTGCATGGTACTCAAGACAGTTGCTTTTCAGCTGAGATATAAAGTCAAGGCCCTGGTCACCTGTGGTCATTAGAGTCCCTGTGGCACCAGGGTTTTGAATCTGCTGTACGAGCCAAAGTCCAGTTTGGATAATTACACCCTACCTGCTCTGCCATGTACRCTGGATGTGCTACCTCATTTCTGAACTGTATGTAACGCTGTCTTGTGCTGCATGACCTCATCCCAGAAATGGCTGCTTTGGAGTGCAGAGTGGAACAGATCCCTTTATAAGGCTCTTGGGTCACTTCAAGTGTGCAAATCACGTTAGGATCTGCAGAGATGAAAAGGATATTCAGACAYAAAATTACAAATTTAAATGTTGTGATTGCTTTTAGTTATCTGTTGCTAACCTTTTCATAGGAAAGTCCATGTTGAACTGAGTAGTACTGGTATGACCCATCACACACCATTACAGGACTCGTTGATTGTCTGGTAATGAGTCTGGAAGACTCATGAAATCATCAGTTTTGGGCTTGCAAACCAGTCTACACTCAGCAGAGAATTGTCTTTTTGAAGGAGAATGAGAAAAAGAGAAAATACCGACCCCCCCCCCTCCAGTATTTGCGAATAGAGCTAGACTATATCACTTTCATGAGCTATGTGTTTGCTTAACTATGAAAGAAAAATCAGCAAGAGAAGATAATTCTACAATGCAGAATGAGGAAAATAACCACAAATTGCCAAGGGCATGTGTCAGCAAGGGCAGGCAGAAATTAAAGTGAAAAAATGTGACTGAAAAGGCCACACATTTATTATGTAAATGCATCTAAATTAGCCCCGAAGGCAGACATTCCTGAGACGTGATGAAAGGCAAAGTGGCATGGGCAACTCCTTATCCCATCACTGTCTCCCACCCTTTTTAAGTGCCTGTATAATAAACAGTGAATGTCCTAGCTATCCTGTTGCCAGTGGCTCCAGCCAAAAAGCTGAAGCAGACCCTCTCCTGCACAGATTGCTGTGCTGAGAGATGGCTGGAGTTCTTCAGGAAGACCACATCCTCCAGTGGGTTCTSCTGTCATCAGCCTTGTGGGTGGGGTGGGATCCTCCACTCCCCAAGGCAGCGCAGTCCCGGGGCCTTCCTATTTCTGTCTTCCTTTTTGTGATCTGAGAAGACAAAGCACTACCATAAAGACTACAACAATGCATCTGATCCTAAAATCTGAAAAACTCACTGATACCTAAGAAGATTTTTTCTAACCAAACTTTCTGATTGCTCTCTTTAAAAACGCCACAAACCTCAAAATGTCAGTAACACACACACTTTCAGAGCATGGAAGAAGCCAAAAGTATGACAACAGTACAGCCGTCCTGTGAGCTTGGTGGACAAAAAGAAATCAGAACAATGTATTTCTGTTTTTCCTCTCAGTTCGTTGCACATAAATGGTAGTGCAGAGACCTTGTTCCCATTTGTGTGTAAGCAGAGAAGGTGGTGTGTTTTTGGTCCCACTCTTTTCTGCCATCTCTCCTTGCCCCTTTCACTCCTCCATCCTATCCCTTTGCATCTTTCCCACTATGGAACCCAGCCAAAACTTCCCAGCGTTGTTCTCTACTATCCAAAGATTTCCAGAAGCTCCCAGGTGTGCTCATGATGACACAAGCAGTACTGTTGTTTCCTCACCCCTCCTCCAGCTGTTGTCCTTCCTTCGCTGGTGACCTTCACTGGCCAGGGGGATGGCCTGGCAGAGCAGTGGGCTCACAGCAGCCCCTGGTGTCCGTGGGCATGCTTTAAGGCACACTCTCGTGTTCCCAGGGTCCTTTCTCAAGAGAAAGTCTTGCTTGTGGTTGGGCAGTCACAGCCACTGAATGTGGGGATATTTATGTGCCTGGGAGCAGCCTGCTGACCAGTAGCAGGAGGACCTTGCTCCACACCATCACCCTCACCAAGAGTCAGTATCTAGAGTATCAAAGTAGCCTTGGCCAAGTGCTGCCAATGCTGAAATGATCTCGCAGCTGCTGTTAAATGATCTGGTGCTGATATAATACCTGATCTCACCAAGGTGGATTATGTTCAGCAAAACAAGCTTCTATCTAACYAGTGCACCTAATTTCCAGAAAGGGTATGCCTCTATGCCAACTACAGCACATTTGGAGGCCAGCTCTCCTTCTTCTTCTTTCATCCAGCAAGCTGCTTTTACCTCTGCTGCCAGGACCACCTAGCCACGGGTACTACTAACTGGTATATTTTTGGCATGTCCYAAACCACAGAGGTTCCAAGCACAATAAAATGTAGCTAATTGGAAGATGGAAGCATTTAGCTCTTTTGGTAGACWCTGGAACTGAGGGCAGAATTTAGCCAAGGACAGGATTTAGCTGTGTTTTTTGCAGCATGAAAAATTAGGTTTTGTCACTTCAGCAACAGAAATACAGGAGAATTTTCAGAAACTGAGAATAAATATCCATCTATTCTCTGAAATGATCTGCATTTGCTAAAATGTTCACAAGCCCTCCCTAACAACGCTAACGTTTGAAAGCAGGCTGCTTTCCAAGTGGCGGATGGAGCTCTGTGAGCAAGGAAACCACGTTAAGCTTTACAAGGGAGYGGGGCTGTAGTAGGGTGCTCCAGGCGCTGCATTCTTGATGTGGTGTCGGATTTCAGTCCTATTATGAAAAAATCTGCAGGGGATTTGCGTGCATACCTTACACACATACCTTTGATGTTCACATTGTTAGATCCAAGCAACAAATAGGATCTTTAGGTCACATGTAGCTTCCAAAAGGCTATTAAATAACTATAGCTAGACAGTCAGGTAATTGTCCTTTAAAATTACAGTCAAATTCTTTTCTCCTAGATTGGGTTAAATTCAGAGTCTGTCCGGGGACATAAATAGAACAACTCCAAAATTACACCAGGATTACAAAGAGAAGCATCTCTTTCTTTCTCCCTCTCTTCCCTCTTTTTTCACTCTCTGTCAGACCAAGGGAAGCATGTGTAACTCAGACACTATTCATATTTCTGCTGCTGTTGAGGCTGACAATAAGATATTGACAATAACATAGATGTTGACTTTGCAATCTTTTATTAAATGGGTTCTAGCAAGATAAAAAAGAAAAGCTGTTTACTACAGTCTTTTAAAATATGTTACTGTGTTGCATGGATTTCACAATGATGCTTGTGATGAAAGTGCTGTTAATCAGTAAAATCATACCAGAAATGCAATGGAATGATGGGGTGTTTTTCTACTTTGCAAGAAGGACCTAGAAATCATGCCTTTGAACATAACAAATGTAATTTCAATTTAGAAATAAAAGTATGAACTGAGTTCAGTATTTAACATACTGCACACCAGAATGATCCCAAAATACATCAAGCCAGGAAGTGGATTAATTGCAACAGCTCGCCACCAAGCCCCTGGTGTATTTCAATTACGTTTAAAATGTATTTCTGTTTTGGACACTGACTTCTTTATGAAACTATGCCAGAATGCCAGCAGTCTTTGCTTGGACTCTGACAGACACTCTTAGCAGCATCAGTGTCCTGGAGGCAGTCATAATTATCAAATCTATTCGATAGACAGACAGCTATCAGACATCTGTATATCCCAGACATACAAAAACATCCCCAGCGAACCATGTGGCTACCAATGGATCTGCTCAGACAAAGAAGTTCAAGAGAAATGCCTCAGGCCACATCCTCAGCTGCAGAAAATCAGCCAGGCACAGTCGATTTGCCTTCCTTGCCCTGTGTGCTTTTTCTTTGGAGGAAAACCCTGCCCAGCCATCATAGGGCAATGGGAGGTCAGGGAGGCAGTGGGTTGGATGGGAAGGGGAAACTCCTGCAGGAGGTTAGGGCCGTGCCTGGGGCTGACAGAATAAGTTTTGTACAAGAAGCTTTACAACCTTGAAGGAGTAGAAATGGCTGTACAAAAATGTCTGCTTAAGATCACTTGTATCCTTACCCCAGTTAGTGCAGGGAGGGGGCAGACAGCTCTTCCTAACAGTACCGAGTGCTGTGTCTGTGCTCAGAGAGCTCAGCAGTGCCTGAACACGGCAGCCTCAAGCACTGCCCTGGAGTGGTCTGTGCTGTGCAGCTGGGAGCTTTCTTTCCTTCACCATCTTGTCCTCTGCCACCTAGCAGATGTTGTAAAGGAAGCAGCAGAACCCAGGGCTCTTCCTTTTAGGCAGTCTGGAGTAAAGGTGGCATAGATACAAGCCAGGCAGAGGTCCTGGACTGGATTGTTTTCTCCTGTTGCTGAAGTTTGAAGGTTTTTTAAGGCAGATCAGTGTCTCCTGCACCTGCCTTTTCATAGTGCCCATTCTGATGCTCTCCCTCTGGCTGAGATGTGCCTCGCTGAAACAAGAAGTGCAAACCTCTGAGGGCAGCAGCTCTTGTAGCGTGCAGCAAAACTGAAGAGACATGCCACAGGCTGCTGCTGGGAAATACCCAAGGCAGTCACCGACTGCTGGTCTTGAATCTCAGTGCCTTCAAGGTATGAATGGCTGCCTTTCAGAGCTGTGAAGGTGCCTGGGTGCCAAGGGAAGTGCTCATTGTATTTTTATCAATGTCCTTCTTGAGAAGAAGTACAGGTCTGGGCTGTGTCATGGCCATTGCACTGTCATTGTGGTGGAGGTGGATAGCCAGGGACAGAGTTACTGCCTGATACTGCTGGGACACTGCTCTGTAGTCCCAGGGCTGCCCAGCAGAGCAGTTTACCCTGTGTTTTCTATCACTGCCACTTCAGCTCCTTTTCYATTCCTGCTTCTAGGCTTGGGCCTGTTGTTGGCAGTTTTCATAGGCCTGGAAATGAATTTGACAGTTTGTATCTAAGCCTACATTGTGGAAAATGGGCTGCACATATTTCAGATTTCTTAGTGACTCACGGACACTGTTACTGAATGACTTGATGTCTTTGTGACTTTAAAATTGCGAAGTGTGAACATCAGAGGCCATGAAGAGAAATGTTACCTGGCAATAGTTACATCTTGAGCAAAACCACAGAAGTTCAGAGTTCACCTTCCAGATAGCAGCGGATTTTGCCGCAGGTTGGCTCGTTTGGGACTTTACTATGCTTTTTTCTCCGTTGCTTCACTGGAGAGCAGTGCAAAGGTCAAAGGGATTCAGGAGCTTCTGGCAGACAGATCCAGAGATGATTCCACAGATGACAGTTCTGCAGCTCTGATCAGCTCCATGCAGTGGTTCCTCTGGGAATGACCTCTGCAGCAGATTTTCAGTCTGTATGGTGGGAGGTGCCTGAACAAGGAGAGAGAGAAGACTCTAAACCCAAAGTTGGGACCAGATCGTAATGTGATACAGTGCTTTCCACCTCCAGGTCATCAATTCAAATCTAGCCTGTTTAGCAGTGACCAAAAATCATTTCCACATGGGCCAAGACAGATGCACGGTGAACACAGGAGTTGCTGTGTCCAAACAGACAAGATAGTCTGGAGACACACAGTTGTACAATAGTTATTTGTCTGGGCAGGTCTGCAAGGTATAAAGCTAAGTAGTTGCTGATCAGTTTATCCCTGGATAATGAGGGCTTGGTTTCTTTGCGAATAACTTATAATTCATTTCTGTCTTCCAAAATGTAAGGTTTTTTCTTTATGCTTTAGCTAAGAATGACTGAAACTTCCCCTCTGGCTGTCTCAATAGTCTGGCTGTGTAGGGAGTTATAAATAGACAGACACATATGACGTTTGCCAGACAAAAGAGCCAGCTCATGTTTCCTTAGGTGTATGTCAAGAAAACATCAGTGCTGAACTCTGTGCTAGAATTATTCTGAAAGACAGAAAATGGTTCTTAATATTTTAGCAGAAAAATGCACAGGGTGCTGAGCTGAACTTAAGCAGAAAGCATCAGGAAAGCTTATCAAGTGCATGATGGTTGATAATGAAGTAACAGGGAAACCCAACAGAGCAGCAGTGGCTCTGAAGAAGAGCAGCCAGCAACAGCAGATCCTTCTGCTGACAAATCTGTATTGATTTTAGCTGAGTACACCAGTTTAAACTTTGCTTATTGCAATGAACCACAGACACAAGGTCCATTAAGTAGATATTTCATAAGATGCACTGCCCTAAATATTTTATGGAAAGGTTACCAATGCTGACTGAAGCATTATACAAATTAATAGCATCTGTCAAGAAAACAGAGCTAACAGCTACTGTTCTTTGAATTTTGATTATATCCTTGATAAACTCACTGGAATATTGTGCTTGAACTAACAGTTCAGCTAGCAGATGAATAAAAGTGATAGGTTTTTCCTTTCTGTTCTAACCATTAAATTTGTACTTGTCAAGATCTCAAATGGTGGGAATACCGTTGGGTCAAAGCAACTGAGAAATAATGGATTGTATGAACATAAAAGAAAACAGAATTTGATTTTTAAGTGCATTTCTTTCATTGTTTTATTCTTCTCAGAACATAAAACCATTCCAAATGAAACAGCTTACAGATATTTCACAGTGAAGGTAGCTTTCTTTTAAAAAAATATATGAAATCCTAACCCTGATGAAGTCAGTTTTTTGACTCCCGTTGGATATATACATACCTAACTGGATATATGTGCCACAGGCTGAATTTTAAGACTATCAGAAGAGTCATTTGAAGCAGTGTGGTTTGGATTTGCAAAATTAAATATAAAACTCTTATACTATCAAATAACTATTAAAAGTCGCTTTGCTTACTTGGAAAACTCTGATGCTCTCTGCTCTCCTCAACAAGTGGAGTAGAAATACTTTTTTTCATCAACTAACCAGTGCAGCTTTTGRCAAGTTACAGACTTTACTATCATCACTCAGGGAAGGTCAGTTTAAAAGCTAATAAATATTTTTGCCATGATTTGACTTTGTATTTTATATTAAAAACTCAGAGGAGTGCCAAGTAGGATTGAAAATAAAGAACAGTTTCACAGATTTTGCCAGAATTCTCCACAGATTACTATTAGCCTCATTTATGAGACTGCACAGAGAACTGTGAAATCTCCTTTGAACTCTAAGGGCCAGATGGTTTTGCTGTTAGATTCTAATGACCCACAGTAGTGTGCATACACAGACACCACGCTTGCCAGTTGACTGCAAATATGTGATGGAGGCAGGAGAATTCACAACCTGCACTTCCAAAACACAAGCCTCTTCACTACTGATGGGATAAAAAAAAAAGCAATTCTGTTGCTGCCTCCAAAGGGAGATTATTACTGTAGCAAACCTTGAGCATATCTGGACGTGAGCAGTGAATGGCAGGTACATCATTCCATGCAATCTTGGGAAGATTCCTCCTGATGACCAGAAAGCTGCAAGTGGCTTATCTTGGAAGGTGAGGGTTTCCTGGCAGGCTGCGTGAGTCCCTGGTCCCAGCACTGTATCACTCTGTGCAGAAAGAGKGAGAGAAAGGCTGGACTCAAACCAATTAAAGCTGTAGGGCAGAATGGTAGTTACTCTGCTGTCATATGGAACTGCTTGTAAGGCATAATTTATTTTGGRTTATATTGGTTTCCACTGGTATAATATGAACTTCCTGATTTTTCAAGRGTATGTAGACAAAATGACTAAATATGGTTTTACTCATCTTTTAATTTAGAACTACAAGTGTTTGGATGACCTATGAAATTATTTTAATGATCTCTGCACAACACTGTGCTGTCAGCACTATAAATGTCATCCTAACTGGGTATTAGTTTCCATCATGGCCATTTAATCTCACCAGCAGAGCTGCCTCCATGCAAGTGTCTTATCTGTGTCAAGCTGTTGACAAAAAACAAAGAGTCACTGTTGCCAAGAAGCATCAGTCAGACATCTTCATAATACTCAGTTTGAAGAGGAAGACACGAACACAAAATCTGAGAGCACTGTGCATGGGCAGCTTACCCTTGGAGCTCCTGCAGTCAGGGGATGATTTGCATTCAAACCAATGCTGTTATCTCTGATCATCCAAAATGTGTTCCAGCATTGCTCATACTAGTTGTCATAGATTTACCCTTATCCTTCCATTTTCCATCCTTAGCTTTATAAGACTAGGAAAAATTATGGGGTAAGAAGGACTCCCATGAATGAGAAGTGTGACAAATTGAATTTGATACAACTTTTGACTTCTGGTACAAGATGAATGTGAATTTATCACATGAGGCTGCTCTTTTGTCCTCATATAGAAAACAAAGGAATTTTTGACCAGTATAGGCTGTAAGGATATGTGTAAGATATTGACATAAAG
>NW_026623242.1:1811858-1860335 GCF_030028575.1 Malurus melanocephalus
CAACAAAATGAAGAATGTGTGACAGGAGTGGAAGAAGTGTAAAAGTTAAACAGTTGGGCTTGGAACATTCAAAACTTACAGCAAAGATAAAACCACCAAAACTTTGTGTACTCTCCTTTTCAGGCATTTTGTGGGGGTTTTCCTGTTCAAAGTTAGGAATACGATCCTGAAGTCTTAAATTATTATGTCATATGCTTAATATTTTAAACATGGCAAAAGAAATACTGCTGCATTTCGGATTTGTTCTTATATGATAGACATTTAAAAAACCTGGTCGCAGGATTTTTCCAACAATGTCGCTTGTTCTTTCGGCCTCATACATATTTTAAAAAGTTACTTTGTGTTGACTTGTACTTGCATATGGTGTGAGAAACCCTGAAGTTTKCTTTCAAGTTATGGGACTTCAGCTGATGTATGTGCAGGGTACAATAGCTGTTTCTCAAATTTAGGATAAAATGAAATGTGAAGGGGCTGTATTGCAYAAAGCTCCTTTTAAGGGTGCTGACGTAAGTGAGAGGGCTCAGATAGAGTAGAAGGTCTGCCATCTTACTCTGCAGGCTCCTGGCGGGGACAATACGTAGTGGTTCAGAGCTCTCATTTCTTACTTACAACTTTAATTTGCTCAGAACACCTCTTTAAAGTCTCTTGTCYATGGCTATTTTATAGCTCCAGTCTTTTCCGTAACCAAGGCAGATTCTCTTTCTTTCCAGTTAATTGAACATGCAGATGCAACCTTTGTGAATCAGAGGTGTCACTGTCAAAGCCCTGAAAAGGTCTCTTAACACGGTGAACACAAAGTTTAGTGAGTTTTGAAGCATTAATATCTATAGTGTGTCAAAATGGTTCCAAAGGCATCACACCTACAACAGTTCAAGAAATTAAAGGGGTGGTAGGGAAATTTCTTGGTATTCCTCAAGAACACCTCAGTTGTTCAGGTCAGGGTCACCTAAGAGAGCAGACACTCCAGTCCTCCAGGACTGGACCTTACTGGGTTTATGCATCCAGCCTCCTCTYGCACACAGCCAGGCTGAGGCAGGAAAAGCAATGCCTTTGACAATCGGCACTTGCAGTGATTCAGCTGCCACAAGCAATGCCACTCAATGTGACAGGAGTGGGCACAGCTCCCAGCGTGTCAGTGCTGTGTGCCACTAATACTGGCTGAGGGACTGAGCCCTGCTTCTGGGCTCGCACAGCTGAGCCTCTTCCATTTAAGGGAGAAAGCGTAACACATGCTGAACTCCCCATCCCAAGTCCGGTGCAAACCTAGCGGGCAGTAAGCGAGCACGGCCAAGGAGCTCTCGACATGAAGCACTACGATAGCAAAGGTCTCGAATGACTAAAATTCTTKAAAGCCTTGGTCAGTATCACAGACAGTTTCCAACTGGGCAAAGTACAATATTTTCCCTCTGCTTTTTGTGAATGGCTGGATAGAATTGTGCTGGAGTCGGAGTCCCCTGTGGAAGCCATTCATAAAAATAACAAAACAAAACAAACACACACACAAAAAACTTTCTAGGTCCAGTCCAGAGCCACTGGGTGCCAGAGGCTGGGAAAACATGCTGGCAGCTCAAGCCCCAGCTATCACTGAAAGTATTCAAGGGGCTTTTTGGTGGTCTGAAAAGTATGAACTGCTGTGTAGAAGGGCAGCTGGTAGAATTACTGTGACACATACTAGGCAGAAAGCCAGAGCTGGCCTTGTTTCAGACATTGTCTTTCTTCTCATTGAAGTGTCAGGGCCTAATTMATGGAAAATTTGGTGAGTTGGCAGCTCTTTCAGAAGATTTCATTGAGCTACAGTGAGTGAGAGTCACATGAACATAGGAGTGCATGGCCAAAAATATATGGGGATTTTTGAGCTGGAGAAAACAGTCAGTCTCTAAAAGTGTCTGTGGATTTCATGTGGTTTAGAAGTAAACATATATACAGGTGTAATCAACAGGCAAAAAAACCCAAAATAAAGTGAAAAAACACTATAGGCAGATTACAAAGAGCTCAATAAGTTCTGTAATTATGAGAGAYTCCTTTGAAACAAATCATACCTTTGTCCAAGGTCAGCAAATGTCCATTMATGAGTTCAGAGCCTGCAGTCCACCTGGAGAAAGCATCAATAAAATGTGTGCCTTGATAATAGCTTCTCCATTGCAAGGGAATTTAATGGAAAAGGAAAGAGTCCACCCTGAAGTTTAAAGACAGACCCAGTCATCACATAACTTTTTCCCTCATATTTATTTGAAAGCAGAACTTTGAGCCTGTTATATACAAAAATATAACASCAGTAGGATTCCACTGAGTTAGAAAAAGACTGAAAATAAACAAAGCATCTCTTGTTAAAATGGGACGCTTGTAGTGGGCAGTCTGAATTGAATGAGTTACATTTAATTTACATTTTCATTGATCCTTCCCACTGAAATATTGCTCTGAAAGGCCAGTTACACTAAACTACTTATTCAGAAATATTCCACTTATTTCCTACTACACTGTCATGAAAATTAGGTTTTTGGCCATGCAGAAGGATGGCATGTTGGCTTCTGCCCAAGCAAGGCACTAAAATCAAGGCTGAGATTAGGAAAAAGCAGGAAGGAAGGGCAGGAAGAAAATCATTGGGTGTGATTCACATACTTTGAAAACAGAAAGTCTGGGAGGCATTAGCACACTCCTGAGCAAAGCCAGGGGGAAAAAAATTGTTGAGGAAAAACAAAAAGATTTGCTGGGGGAAAAAAAAGGGGTGCAGGCAGCCACTTTGTCCCACTGGTGTAAGAAAAGCCTTTTTGTCCTCTCCGTTTCAGGATTTCATCCTTTTTCTGTGGTCTTATTGTTCCGAGCTGCTCCTAGCACCCACCAGGGTCATCACATCCTCTGGGCAGTGATGGTGTATTTTAAGCATGTCTATATTTGTTCCTTCAATGCCACTCCTCCCAGGAGGGGATGAAGCTCACTGGTACCTTGGAGGGTCTCCTGACTCATGTGAGGACTGTGTGTCCYGGTCCTGGGTGGGAGCAGCCAGGAGCAAGGCTTGCTGAGAATCCAATACATAGGCAGTGGACCCACCCAACCTGGCTGATGATGGCATCCCCATGATCACACCAACAGGCTCACAAGGGTCAGCACAGCATCACCTTCATGCAGCTGAAGGCCTCAAAGCAGAGCTTCCAAGGGCTGGAACCGCKGTCCATTCCAGCCTCCTGGTTTTGGCAAGGGTGGCTTTGGTCAAGTGGGAAGCTGTGGCTCGGGAATGGGGTTATGTGTCCTTCACCTCTCTGCCTGAGCTTTGGCTCTGCTCGTGATGAGGAGGGAGGGCTTCCCCACAGCAGGACACTCCAGTCACAGCTGAGAGTGTTGTACGAGAGCAGCAGCAGTGGACACAACGAAATCTTGTTATAAAATCAGGCCACTCTCATGGTCTGATAAGTTAAAGCAGCAGTACCACAGAAGAACTGAAAGATGTAACATGCTAATTTAGATTTCACCTTGTTTTTAATTGTACAGACTTAACATACTCCTCTTTATCCACAGTGAAATGAGCTGCTTCAGAGTAAAGCTGTAGATAGGTATAGGAGAGGCTGGGTGTGATAGCTGGGTGTGYTCATCTCTCCATTTCTGAATGTGGGCTTTCCTGTGTTTTATTTCCTAGCACTCATAAAATCACAGTTAAGTGCTCTCTGTTAATTTTGTTTCTCACTGTGCTTTTGTTTTACTTTTCAGCCTCAACAAGTGGTTCAAAAGAAGCCTGCTCAGGTAAGAGAAGCTAACTCAAACTCTTTAGACTACTTCAAGTGAAATAATTTTCCAGTATTTCAACTGATCTCCTTTACTGTAAAGAAAGAAGGGAAACACATCAATTGTATGAGCTGGGGGACAGCTGTTGGCTTGCTGGGCACAACCATCAGAACAAGTCATGCAGTGGCCCTTGGGAAAGAGAGGAGGAAGCCATGGACAATGCCTCTCAAAATTGTCCTCTGTCTGCATTGGTCACCTTGCAATGATAATGCAGACACATGCACGCCTCTGTGGTGTGAGTGCAGCATGTAATAAATACCTCTGTGTGTCCTGAACATGGATGAGTGGGAACTGCATTACAGCAAGGAGGGGAGGGGYATATGCATAAACTCCATGTTTTGACTTTTCTGAAGGATTCTCTAAATCCACAAAAATATTATAGGCTGAACTTGGTAACTAGACCAGATCCATCATAAAGAGTAACACATCTGAACTTTTTGTGTTCGATAGTATTACTCTTTTTTAACACTTTGAAAAAAAAATACAAGCCACAGGGTGTCATGAAACCAGTCAAACACTGCAGTCAAAATCCACCTCATTATCTTCTCGCAGCCTGCCCTGTGTTAAAAACCCTAAAAACCCAACTCTGACACTTTGTTATATGAGCAACAACGAGAAAAGCCTGTGGGCGTGGGACCAAATCCATCACTGCTCAGCACAGTCCATAGGCTGAGCTGCTGTACCTCCGTGTGCATGAATGGTCTCTGAGTCAAGAGCATAAAGGGTCCATTGCTCTTCTGGAAAGAGGTCTACTCTTAGAAGGGAATAATACTTTCATTTTTCCATCCTGTGGTTCTAATACATTATTATAAAGTGTACATTGTCATAATATCAACTGCAATCTGAATTAGTAGCTGTTGCATAAGAAACAGAAAACATCCTAGACATGAGTTGAAGGGGTAAAATGATGTAACTCTCCAAAGCATATGCAGGAATCAGATTTCTACAAAAGAAATCAATTCAGTTGCAGCAATGATGAATCTATGGCATGGCTAATAATATTACTGTCTCCGAATGGTGGAGATAACACACTGGATGAATGCAGTAGTACTTTCAAGTAAGTTTAAGTTTTGCAAGGAGAGGTAGTGTCTTTTGTTAGGCCAGTTTATGCAAGAAACACAGCATAAATCCCCAACGACTTACAAGGTATAATCTGACTACACCACACAATTCAAAACACACCAAGCTGTTCTAGTAAAAGATATTTCCTCTCCCTGTCTTGCTTATATCCTTCAAATGTTACTGCTACAGTCAGGCTATTGCTATTACAACATGGTAGTAAATCTGTCAGTGGGCACAATGCCAGCTATCTCTTCCATGGCACCTGAGAGACAGGGAGGCTAAACCCTGCTGCACAYAGGAGGCCAGATCCAGGAGGTAGAGACTCCTTTTCCTCTGGTCCCACTGAGGTCAGCAAGAGGAAGGGGTCTGGAGCTRGTGGCTCTGCCTGCAGCCCAGCCTGGCAGAAGCTATTGCTGCTTTGGCCTTTTGGTGCTGCCAGATCTCTGAGCTCCCCGGGCATTGACTCCTGCAAGTGTTTTGTTTGCACAATAACTGTGCAAGCCTGGGTGCAAGAGAGAAAGAAATAACCCGCACTGAAGCTGGGCTGGGGTGTAGGAGAACAAAGAGGGGACCTGGACTCTGTCATTTTGTAGCAGAACAAAGTAATGACAGATTTAATTGATGGCAAAATGATGTAGGGATTTGAACTAAAGCACCGGCGTTCCCCATATGGATTTTCCTGTCCATTTGCTGGAGCAGTGATTCTGGTAGGGATGCTGTAGCGTGTGTCAACCAGACGGATGCCACCCCTTCTGCAGTGGCGCCTCAGCAGCATCTCTGTAGTCAGTGAGAAAGTGAGAGAGAGAAAAGAAGGCCCTTTGACATTCCCATTAGTAATGGAAATGTTTGTGTGGAAAGCGAGGAGACAGAAGAATACATGAAAGGAGAGAGAAAGCTGTTTGGATCTCTCTAGTTATCACAACTGACTAGTGAAACACTCTTTCAATTATTTGTATGTCCTGTCTTTACACAGACAACATTTCTGGTTTTAATCTTTAGAATGAAGGATGTTCAGTGAAACCATTGAACTTATATTCAACCCTTCCTGGTTTCAAGAGGCCCTGCCCTCATGCTTACAGTACCCCTCAGCATTGTAGTTTTGCTGACATAGGTGCATGGCAAAGGAAAAAAATTATCACTGTGAGCAAATGTTCATGACAGTGGCTTCCTGAGGCTGAAAGAAGGAGAGGAAAAACGGTGTAATTCCTGGGATGATCAAGAACTTCATGCTGCTGGGTTTCACTCAGGTCTGGTTGCCTTTCTCTGATATCTTTTTTTTACTACCAAATTTCCCTTTAAAGTAGGGACGTTCAGACTCAGAAGTAACAACAAGAGCATGAGCTCATGCAGGCTTTCTAATCTGAGCTGTCDAAGGAAATAGTGATAAATTATATAAACATGGGGACTACATGGAAGTTCATGGAGGATAATGTAAATCTCATACTACATTCAGAGGAATCTCTTCCTTTTCCATCTGTTTCCTTCAAAATATCCTCCCAGATGGCTTTACCATGTGGCAGTCTGGATTAAGTTAGAAATGTATCCTTTCTTCATTGGTGGGGACTGTGAGAGGTTACAGTCAATAACTGCTGTGTGACGGTGAGACTGCCTTGGTAAGAGGGGCAGAAGCTCTTGCTCAGGCTTGGTCCCTGAGTGCTCTCCTGTGCTTTGAATTTTAGGTGTATTCTCACGGATTTCAATAAGTTTTAGTTTACATCACTTTTACTCTTATTATTGCTGCCAACGAGTATGTATCTTGGGTTTGTGTCATTTAAAAAAATACAGAAGCAGTAGAACCAGATAAAGTTCTCATTTTTCAAATAACAGCTCCATTCCTATCACCATTTCCCAGATTTTAAGCATCATGCAGGGCTCTGCCATTCTCTAAGTCTCTTTATGCATCTGCTATCCAGTTTAGGGCCATACAGATGTTTATGTAAATTTCTGCAATATCTTACAAAATTGCCAGAGCTCTGAGGATTTACCATCACACAGACGGTAAATAGCAGCAATAAAACCCACTGGAAACCTATACACCCCTGTCATTAATACAAGCCTTTGAATACTGTGGTCTATTCACATCTTTGTGATGATCACTGACGCATACTCTCACACTTCCTTGGGGAAATGAGGAAAAGAGCCAGCACAACTGCGTGACAGTGGTAAGTTTAGCACTTTCACATAAATATTTGCCTAAACCTCAAAACGAGACTCTTTGAAATCTGCTCTGTCTCCAAAGAATGTACAGCCAGATCTTACAGTCATGATGCAGTAATATTTTTTCCGAGGTGTGCAAATACACAGTCCAAACAGAAATTTCTTCATTTCTTCATTTTTAAGCAATTTGTAGCAGCTGTTGACTCAGCCATATGGGGGAGTTACACTCAAGTAATATGAAGGAAATAGATMGTTTTAAGAAAACACAGTGAAAGCTATCAAAATTTTCAGGAAGGAGGACATGTTTTATTTTAATCATTTCTGGAGAGAAGACATACAATGAAGACAGAGCAGCCCTTCAAAAATCTTATTCTCTCTCTTGAAATCTCAAATCATTGGAAATCCTTTGTATCTGAGTCTGAAAGACAGCATAACAGTTAGAAAGTATATAGATCAGAATGAATGTGKATCAGGCAGAAGAGTACACTTTTACTCTTCTGTAAAGTGTACACAGAAGAGTTTATGCAAGAAAGTGTMCAGAAAATGTACACTAAAAGAACACATGAAGTATACTTCTCTACCTAAAGCTAAATGTAGTGGATACTTTTAAAACAATGTCCAAAATAATTAAATACAGCTAGAATAAGCGAAAAGGAAAAATGTTATTTTGTATAGGAAAGAAGATCTGGATTTCCTGTATTTTTTCCTGTTATCCATTTCTCAGTGTTGGTATCAATAAAGTTATGCATATGAATTAGTCATTTTATATATATATATATATATATATATATATAATCTCCCTCAAATTGCATCCACTGCATATGTCTACTTAGAGTAGGACAAAGTGCTTGCAGTACCACACAGGCTGTGTTCCTATGGTTGGGAATACCATTAAGGAAATGGCTGGGCAGTGTTTAAAAAAATGCCAGTCAAGAGTAAATTTAACAGTGTTACTTTTGCATGCACATATTACATATTTTGGCCAAGATTTCCAAGAGTAACAAGAGTAAGTGCTGCTTTGGTATCTTCATAGAAGACATACAAGATTCTCAGCAGGACATGGCTACCCCCTGAAAATCAGGATTATTTTAAGATATTTCCCAAGTGATACCCAGAAAGCTGAAACTGCCAGGATGATCAGTCTGTGGACTTACAGCGGTAAAAATAATCAAAAAAAGCTAATTAGCAAAGATGAGGTGTGTCAGAAGGCTGTGCAGGAAGAAAGTGCTCTTTGCTGAGAGCTTGGTTCCTGAGCTTCTCATAAAGGGCTCTGCATTTTCAATAGCAATGTTGCTGTTACACCACATCCAGCTGAAGCTACTGAAAGATGCCCTATTTCCTGACTTAAATATTATTAACAGATACTCCAGGGTTGTATCCTTGCTCATTTGTTGCACCGAAAAACATGGGAAACAAACCTGTGTAACCATTCTTGGAAATTTCTCCGTCTTTGCTGTTCRGATTCAGGACCATATAAGTTCTGTTGCGAATTGTATTTTAAAAATGAAGTATGTTGCGATGGATGTGTAGGAAGGTAAACACAAATAAAATCAAAGTTAAGATGAATGAAAATATCATTTTTGTCTGTTAAATAATTTGCTAAGATAGATAGTTACAGTCTTCACATACCAGCGCTAATGAAGTTTGGCTAGGGGAAAGAGCAATATACATAGGCCTTATTAACATATTTAAACACGTTATGAAAGGAAGCAATAAGAATGCAATATGTTATTTTATTCTGGGTTTTCCCTGACATCTGGGGAATTCTATAAGGTCTATTTGTTATCCAAAATAAGAGTCTTGAAACACAAGAATAATGAGAATTTTTCAGCTGCTCTGTCAGTACTCAGTGAGGCATTTGTGGTATTTGGTGAATTTGGTTGCTTGAAGTCAGTGCTGCCATGCTACCCCAGGGTAACATCTGGTCTCCCTGGGCAGTCCCTCACTTGTGACACCTGYGCCAAACGTTAAGGCTGGGAAGGATAGCCTGAACCTATGAATGTACCTCCTCCCTTGCAGTTCAGAGAGGACAGCTCAGATGAAGGATTCATAAAAAGGGTGAAACACAATTGWGATAGACACTTTAAAGCCATTTTTCCTGGTGGAGCTTCTATCCCATATCACTTCTGTTGATGCTGTCACTGTACAGTTCCTTASTGCTGAGATGGAGYGAAGCGACCCAGATGACAAACACATTCTGTGCAGGCAGGGTGATTTTGGGGGGGCCATTCAGAGCTCATGGCCATTGATTGCTCATTGGATATTGCAGGAATGGGCCTGCAGTGACAGCAGACAATGAGAAGCACAGGAGTGCCATGACCTCATGGTAGACCATTCAGTGAGAATTACATTCCTGGGTGCTTCACGTTGAAAGCTACGGAAGTACACAGGTGGTTTTCAGACATCAACACATTGCCAAACAGTGCATGAAGGATCTAAATCTTTGGGCAGCCTAGGGTTTGTAAGCGTCCTGAGTTTGTCCTTACAGGACCTAAATGAATAAATGTGCTTTTCTCACACCGAGGAAGGAAAAAGCCCTTCAAAACCACCGCCTGACTGTCGGATATTGTAACACATTGTCATAGCAAACTGTCTCATAGATGATTTTTCATAGGGATCCAAATGAAAAAGATGTTAATTTTTTTATGAAGTCTGCTCCAGCAGATGGTGAGCATGACTATGATGAAGTTCTGCTGTTGATCCCACTGTAAAGCATTTCTGGAAATTCCAGAATGTTTTTGGAAAATGTTGGCTGAGATCTCTCTTTAGAAATGATTGATGCTTATATTAGAGGGATATAATATTGAGAATGTAGTTCTTGCTTTGCCTCTGCTCTGTCAATATAGTCACATTGTTCAGGACTGATCTCTGATCTCAGGTTTGAAGAGTTATTTGCCACACAACAACCATGGGAAAAGAGAAGGAGAGAAATAAAAAAATGAATCACCCRCATTCTGCCTGAATTCAGATCTCAGATTTCCCACATCCTGGTATTTAATTTCTCACAGAGTTACCAATGGTTGATCTCACGGCAGGATTAGTGGGAAGAAAAATGAGAGCTCCATTGAAACCAGACTTGAGTCTGGTTGACTTGAGACTTGAGCTCTAGGACCCCAGAGATATCAGATTCAGTATAGTGAATGGCTTCCACCCCCTCCCCTTCACTGATTCCCATGCTTATTTTGAGGCAAATTCTGGAAACTGAAATCAGAACAGCAAAGACAGACTTACAGTAAGTTAGGGGGCTCACACATAATTTCAATAATCTCCTGAGAACTGTGTTATGTAGTGAGGCATTAAATGTAATTTATATTAGTATTTTTTTTCATTTATTTATATTAGTATTTTTTTAAAGAGTAGAATAGTTAACATTGAGATATAAATTGCAGTAAATCTGTCTCAGTTCTAAAAGTGAACTCACATTTCCACCCAGATAAGTTCTCTGATTTGATTATAGAATGTAGATATTTTCAATTGGAAAAGAAATTCCCATAAAAGATTCTATAATCAAAAGGRAATCATCACTATCTATTCAATTGGAGACTCTCACTCACTTTGATTCAGGTTATCTTGCTTAGAGAAATAAAAAGCTTTGTYCTGTGAATCACTGCATAGATGGATCTAGCAAAGTTGGGTTGTTGTTCTGTGCTGAGGAGGACCAAACTTCCTCACACTTTCCACCAGGTTGTGTGAAGATATTCAAGAAGTTGAAAAAAACCTTTAAATGCATCATTCTAAATCCTTTAGGAGTTGAACATATTAAGATGACAAGAAGAATATGTCATTGAACCATAACTACCCTTTTGGATTACCTGGTATTTGTAGATTTATTGGCAAGGTGGCTTAAATTAGGGATATATTTTTAGCCTGCAGCATTACATAATAAAATAGCAGCTGAATTCTTTGCAGTAGAAAAGGGAAGGGATGGGGGGAGTTTATTAAAACCAACACAAACCTCTATGATTTTGCTTTTTCGTCTGCACAAATAGGTGTTCCATGGTTACACAATCAGTAAAGTTTGCAAGCGATTGCCCCATTGTGCTCAGGAGCTGTCGCCTGCCTTTCACTGCAGACCTGCTGTTTAGTCTGAAACTGAAAATTAAACCCAGAACTTCAGCTCTCAAAGTTAAATACTGTGCATTGCTGGAAGCACGCAGCCTTGCCAGTGTCTGTGTGGCAAGATCCATGATCAAACTCTTCAGACATGTTTAAAAGCATTTTACAAGTCTGTTAAGCTTTATTGTTTTTGTTTTGGTTTGGGTTTTTTTTTTTAAAGAAAAAAAAAAAATAATTTTCGGAATTATACTAGAAACTCTCATGTGAACTGTGCTGAACCAGCTCTGGCAGTCTGGCTCGCTATCTTTAGGAAATATGTTTCTCATTTTGGAGGGCTTTTCTGAGAATGGCCAGGGCAAGGTGGAGCCCTGTAGGTTAAACCCGCTCCTTCAGAAACTAAAAAAACACGGGATGAGAAAAACCAGGGAGACTGAGGAGGAGCAAGGGTGGCGGCGGCAGAGCCCACGCGTCCTGCCCGGCCGAGGCTGCRCTGGCGGGTGGCAGCGTGGCAAGGACCACTCAGCCTCGGGGCTGGCGCTCGTAAAAATGTCACCAGTGTGCTTCCCCTGTGAAAGGCGCTTTTATCTCCCCCTTTTCCAGCGGGTCCGTGGGCTGGGCCCGGCGCTGCCTCTCGGCCTCCCCGCATGGCTGGACCCTAATGAGGTGTGTGCGGCTCTTGGCTGCAAGTTTTCAATCTCTTTCTTATTACTTCAAAGCTGCTGCTCCAAGGTTCAGACAAGTTTGATCACTTGGCAAAATCTCTCAGCTGGGATTCAAAAGGAAGATGCTTAATTTTATTATTTATCGTTGCAGATAGATAGCTCTTCCTAAGCTTCTCTTGCCAGTGGCTTTGTGGGCAGAGCCGCAATGCTTTTTTAAGTGATAAAGGATTGAAGGACAATAACTTTTGGCAGTTGCTTCCTGTCTGTAACCAGTGGTCCTTTTTAGGGGAAGAAGAAAAGGAGAATAGAAATCTAACAGGCCTTGCTTTATTTTCCTTTTCATGTTCTAAATTTGGAGAGGGGGGAGGGGGGTGAAAGGTAAATGATGTGGGTTTGACCTCCATTTCAAAGCCTCTATAGTGTTTCCCTGCCCCGTTCTGGGAGACCTTTGCTGTAGTCCTTCCTCTGCAACTCAGTATAAAATATGCAGAGAAACTGGTGCTGTTTCAAGTACCTGAAGGGCTCAAGGGGAAAGCAGACTCACTCAGGTTCACCTGTGTGGACTCCAGTATCCTTTTGGGCTTTTCCATCTCCAGTGCCACAAGAAAGCAGTGCTGATACAGTCACCCACAACATCTCAGTGACCTAGACAAGTCTAAGGATTTTCAAGGTTGGCATCCACGTTCTTTTATTCTTTCATCTAATTATGGACATACATACGAGTGATTATAGACTTTTATTAGAGTCTCTGCTTGCCTTATGCTCCAGTCTGGATTTTGGCTGTGAATACAGAGCAGTTTACCACTCCTCCAGTTTACAGCCTCCACAAGAGGTTTGTAAGAGCAGCTTCTCAAAGCTGGGGTCAGTCCAGCTCAGTTGTATATGTTTCTAACAGTACCGCTGCCTTCTTTTTCTTAATATTTTATTTCCTTCCCACCAGAAATGTTTACATATTGTAGGGTTGAAGCTCTCCAAGACAAAATACATCTCTCTCAGCGTTGCATAGCACGCGCCATTGCTTCAAGCACCATTTTTACTGTAGGTCTGTCCTTTGCAGACTTTGAATAGTGTTGCCTGCAAAATTCTTCTGACCAGTACTGAGATTTTGCTGAAGATTTTCAGTCTCCTTTTAATCACATGGGGAACAGATTTTTTCAAAGTGTTTTGACCTGCTTGGGTCAAAAGGCACTTGCTGCACTCAGATGCCAAAACGCGTTTAAGAAATCTGGCCTGACATAACTTAGACAGCTGAGTCTCGATTTCAAAAGGCTTCAGCCACACAGGCTTTGGCACTGAGTGACTTTCTGCCTTGCAGAAACCTCATTGCTGAGTTAATTTCAGGTCTGTTTTAAAATCTGTAGCAAATCTGGACACTTAAATCTGAGGTTCATTCAAGACCTTCTGTAAGAGAAATTGAGAGGCAGAACCTAAGGCAGGTATTTTTCAGGATTTCTAAATGTCAGTCAGCCTAACTCCTGTTTCTGGAAGTTCTCAGTGTGAGCCCTCCTGGATTTAAAACTCCTATATCAGATAAGCCCTTTCTCTCAAAGTAACTAGGGAGATTCATTATCACTCCATCATATCAAACAGTTCTCCTAGTGGGAGATAGAGAAATGGTTTTGATTCCCCCTTAATCTAACAGGAAGAGGAGACTTGAATCCATATTTAAGTAAGCTGTTCTAACTTAAAGAGAAATGTCCTGTCCTGCCCTGTCCTGTCCTGTGGGAATCTTCCTTGGCAACGTCTTGGTTCCATCCAGTTATCTGAACCTGTTGTTTAAGGACCAAAACATGGCCAAGCCTGGCGAGACACTTCCTGCAGCAGAGGAAGGGCAGAAGATCTGTAGAAGAATCTGTAGAAGTGGTTTCTGGGTGTGTAAGATTGGTTAACTCTCTCTGACCTCTACCAGCTGAGTCCCGACATAGCCCCAGCAGCTTCACTCTGACTGCCTCAGCTAGTTCACTTCCTCCAACAGCTGGGGGTGTGCATTATCCAGTAATCCCCATGAGCAGCCTTTATGATAGTCAAGCAGTGCTATTCCAGCAGTAAAAGGAGAGGACACACTTAATTCACTCACCAACTATGCAGCTTAAAAACCACAGGCTGGTGACCTGCAGGAGAGCATAAGTTTTTTGCTTTGTTCTCTCTACTCCCTTGCTGTCTTCCATAGAATAATTGTTATTTATATAAAAGACTTTAACAGAAGAAAGGTGCATCTTCCATACACGAAAGTTTAGGGGGGAGCCTTCTTCCTAGGAGCTAGAAAACCCAGTTTGAAATATCTGCTTCAAGTCAGGGAGCATGGGGATTTCAAAACAAGTCTCAGTGTGAAATTCCAATCTGTGCTATTGCGTACATGCACACTCAAAGATACGTCTTATTTTTGCTGTCTGTTATAAAATGTCTTCCTGAGTGTGAAAACTTTGAGGACATCTCTAAGTCAAAATGATCTTTAAGATACTTGCTAGCCCTTAGATAGCTCCCAACGGCATTAGGCAGCTCTGCACATACCCACAGCAAGCATTAGGGCATTGGGAAAGTGAATGAGCAGCTCAGCAAAGCTGCTTGCTGGTATCCAAGTGTTTTTATGCCATCAAACCATGGCCAAATCTGTGATCTTTTGAAGGCCAACATCTTTAGGTAACAAAGCAGGCTATTAGAGGCTAGGTCAATAGGAACTTACACGTTTAAAACAAGAATGTCGGTTTCCAGTCCCTACATCTCAACCCAAACCTGCCCCATCAGCTGCTGTCTCTCTATTTGTCTCTCTTTTTATTTTTAATATAATTTAATTACTGAAAGTTTTATTTTTTGGGGGYGACCTGCCTTCTCACTAGTCCCAAGGCTGTCCCATGACTTAGTCTATGATTGCAGAAACAGTGGTCGGAGAAAGCACTCAGAAGGTCTCAGAACTGCTCTGTAGGCAGAGTTTTTAGCTGTCCTGTTAGGCACTAAGCTGAAGAATTTGTGCTCCTTCTAGCATGCTAGTAGTTGCTGTGCACAGAAATTTCTTCTTGTGGTCTGGTTGACTTGTATGTGTTTGGATATGGAGTTTCTGTACTGAAATAATTCCATAAATTAATTTTAAAACCCAGCAGTAAGACAGGTTGTATTGCCTTTTCTATATATGATAATGGCATGTCTTCTGCCCTAATAAACCTTTCCATTGTGATGTGTGAAGTATACCTGCAACAATTTGAGTTCTGAATCCAGCCTCTGGAATCAAACTTTGCTTTACTGCTGAGTGACRCCTAGCACACTTTGCAGAGAGTACAGTAGCTCGAAGCAGCAGATCCCACCCTAAGCTTCACACAGAGCAAACCTGCTCTGAGTGTCTGTGAGTGCTGTAAGAATTCCTGAAGCCGCTCCTTGCATTGGCTGTTGAGCAGTTGGGATGGCACTGTCTCAGCCGGGCAGAGTCCGGGCCCTGCCATCTGCTCGATGCAGAGCAATCTATTCCTACTCCTATATTTCAGAGACTCCTCTGAAAATATTAATTTGCATGCCAGGGGATTTCAGACACGTTAACAGCAGACAATGGTTCACAGTTTGCAAGTTGCCCTTGTCAGCAGTTCTTTTTGACGTATCTATTCAAGCATACCCTTTTGGGCTTAGAAAGCAGCCAGCAAAATCTGTGCCAATAGCTAATACTTCATTATAAAATAAAAGCTCTGACAAATTCAGAGGCTCCATATGCAGCATTACTGTGATCCTGCAATTTATTTCACAGAATGGGTTTTAGTTTTTTAAATCTGCAGTTCAGAAATTCATGAGCAGAAGGTGAAAAAACTGAATTGCCAGTTGAATTGCCAGWGAATTTATTGGGGCAAAGACATTTAACCTTGAAGTTTTGCCCAGGGTATTAGAACAGAACAAGCATTTTTACAAAAATACCAAAAATACCAAATACTTGCAGTTACCCTTCTGCAGGTGGGGAAATGCTCCTCTCAAACACCAACAATTGTCTCATCATCAGGTTTTGTTGTAATTGGTTTGCGGGATCCACCAAAAAATGGAATGTAGAGGATATACAAAGACGAAACTAAGTATGTCTGCTCTTCAGGTCACTAGGAAGCTACTGGCTGCATGTAATTCCAGAAAAAAAATGCCTGCACAGACCAAAAGTGGATCACCAAATGGAGGTCTTGGGCAGCAGGTGGAGTTACATTTCACCTGCACAGGTTGTCATGGGAAAGAGGTCTCTTGGGGGCAGGAGGTGTCTTTGATCTGAAAAGATGCTGGAGTTTCAATGCAATCATTTGTGGCACAGCTCCATTCTGGATGGTACCACCTCTGAGCTTTAGGAATGAATTACAGAATCACAGACTCATTTGGGTTGGAAGGGAGCTCTGGAGATCATCCAGTCCGACACTCGGGCAAGGCAGAATCACCTAGAGCAGGTGACACAGGAATGTGTCCAGCTGGGTTTGGAATGTCACTAGAGAGGGAGACTCCATACCCTCCCTGGGCAGTCAGTTGCAGTGTTCTGCCACCCTCAGTGCRAAGTTCTTCCTCAGCTTGAGGTGAAACTTCTTGTGGTTTAGCTTATGGCCATTGCTGCTCATCCTGTTGCTGGRCAGCAATAAAAAGAGCCCGGCACCCCCTCTTGACAGCTGCCTTTGAGATATTGATGTGCATTACAGAGATCCCCTCTCAGCCTTCTCCAGACTAAACAGGCCCAGCTCCCTCAATCTCCCCTCGTAAGAGAGATGCTCCAGCCCCTCAATCATCTTTGTTGGTCTCTGCTGGACCCTCTCCAGTAGCTCCTTCTCTTTCCTGAGGAGCCCAGAGCTGGACACAGCGCTCCAGATGTGGCCTCGCTAGGGCCAAGAAAAGGGGGTGGATCACCTCCYTCAGCCTGTTGGCCACATTCTTCCTGATGCATCCCTGTGAGGTGCACGTGCCAATGGTTCTCACTTCACAGATTCCTGCAGAAYACAACAGTTTGCTTTTCCACAGCAGCGAATCTTCAAAAGCAGAGATTCCACTTCATAGTTCTGGGGGGGGGGGGTGTTATGGTTCACGCACCTCAACACTGTTGTTCTGTGCCCATTGGGTGTCCCAGGGCATCACAGGCATCCACCCAGAGAAGGAAGGCATGACATAGGAGACCACCACCTTTCTGGTTTGTCTTCCCAGATGAGATATCCAGGTCATCTAAAACAGCCTCAGGCACTATCTTCAGGCAACCAGATCCCACCAAGGCTGTCATATTTTAAAGTTCTGTGTTATGCTAGCCCAAATAAACATACTGGCTGCAGACAGTGCTTCTAACTGAAACCTGCTGTCCTGCCTCCTGTTCTCTTTTTGTTACCTTCACCACTGTTAAATCAGGGCTTACAAGAGTGATACCAGTTCCCTGCAGAGTAGCCCTTCTGAGGGCAGATACTTGCTGTGAGTCATTGAAAATATTTGTCCTTTCTCTCCTGCTGGAGGCCAACCTCGGTGAGAGATGGGAGGCTAGCGTCCACATCTGCCAGCCCCTTGCCGGTGATGATCCTCAAATAAAGACTTGTTAAACATTTGTGCACACAGGAGCTTTGGAGAAAGCTGCCTTTTGGGAGTGATACCAGCTCACTGTGACTCCCAGGCTGACAGGGCAGTTACAGCAGTTGAGAGTGGAAATGGCTCAGTGCCGCGTTTGTCCTACAATATCAATCRATGGCCTGTAGCAGCTCCAGATAAACATACCCATACATGGGACCTGCGAGTGACAAAGGACAGCATGTGCCAAGAAAAACTGCTTTACTTGGTCCCTGTGCCAGTCAGCCCTCGAGAATACATCTCATTGTTCACACTTGCATGGGGAGTCACCTRGGATATCGTGTCAGCAGCAAGAGTAAAGGCTGGGCTATGCATATGGGTGCTCACCCTGTTCTCCGAATGTTGGTCCTACTCACCCTGAGCTCATCATGGCTGTGGCTCCCCTGTTAGTCAGATCCAGCCTGGTCTGAAGATTTCTCAGGTTTCTCTGCAGTCTGCTGGCCAAACCTCTCACTAGTTTGCTGCAGCAGAAAACAAATAGCCTGGAGAGTAGCCATTCAAGGCAAAACTGGCTCGATGCACATATACACTCAATTAACAAATGTCACCATTCTGCCTCCATAACTACAGTGAATGCAACTAAAAATGAGAACAACCTGAATTAAAGCTGCTGTGTAACTTGAAATTTTGCTTCTTGGCTGAGTGCATGCTGTGATGGTGTTGCTGAATTTATGCTCTGAATGGCTATCACACTGAGCAAATTGCATTTCTAATGTCTGCTCCAGTGACCATGCTCTTCTTAATTTTTTTCTTTTCTCTTCAACTTAATCAAAAGTACATCCAAACTTAAAAAGTATTTAATTCCAGTCCCAGTTCCTCCTTCAACTTGACTCAGGGACTATGATACATGGCTATGTCATCGACCTTGGCAGGTCTGTGAGGACTTGCAAGTGCCTGGAGGGTGCTTACTACCGGTAAAACATCCTTCCCCTGAGGTGTCCATGTGCTGATGTGCCAAGCAAAGCACTTCAGTGAATCTCTGGCTGAAATGACTTAGCAAAAAGCTGGTTTTCAATTTCTAAAGGTTACACCTTTYGAAATGCCTATCCCACCTTCCATCTTTTGGAAAGTGTGTGTTGGAGGRGGGTGGTGCTGTAGAGGCAGAGGCTGGGTTGAGGATCACAGCTGCACAGCCCTCTGATATTTGCAACCAGCTTTTCACAAGGGCAAGAAATTCCTCTCTGTTCCTGCATGTCTGTGTTTTCTCTTTCAGAACCTCTACTCACATCTTCCTTGGGGTCCCTCCATGCATATATGTCTGATTTGTACTATCCCTTTGTTTGAACTGTAAGCATTACAGAGCAGCAATCATATCTCCATCTGTGTCTTGACAAGAAACTTGCATGATAGGTTGGCTTAAAACCACTCATCTGTGACTGAGCTATCTCAGGCTTTTGCGAGGAATGAACAACAATCTTATCCCTTTGGAAAGCATTTCTTTGTGAAAAAATATTTCCCAACATTGATGYGAGTTTGAAGTCTATCAGTCTCAAATATTTTTAAATAATTCATTTATTATTTACGTATTTGGGTGGGGCTAGCTTGATTTTTCATTTTTCTTCCATCCAGATACTACAGGTACACATATTTGCATATACTTATGCAGGAGAGAGAAACTTCCTTCGTTACATGAACACATACATATGTATGAAGGAAGAGCTTCTCATGAATTCTGTTGGTCAATACAGCAAGGATTACACGGAGAAAATACTGTGAGATTCATAGTAAAAATCACTAGAGTGGATAACTTTTTAACTAAAAAGAGCTCTCTTGTGGCCACACTGGCTGAGCTTTGAAGTATGTCCTTTCACATACTTTTCCTCTTTCCCATCCTTCTTACTCTGTGATCGGAAGTCTACCTTCATGGAAAATGAGTTCATCAGGTTTCAGTAGTTTCCTGACAAGCCAAGCATAAAACAAAGAGAGCTGCCGCTCCACACCCACACGTGTGCTGCTGTCTTCCAGGAAATGATAATCAGAGGCTCAGGGCTGACCGCAGTGCTGTAAGAAATTAAGCACTTGATCATCATCAAATACCAAAACATGTCTACCTGTATTATGTTAAGAGCACAGAACCCACAGTTGTAATTTTTTAACTTAAATACTTGGCTTGGAGGCAAAGCTGGGGTTTGCCACAATCCTTCTGAATTCTGAATTACTAAGGCTCAAACCAATATATTTTTCAGTGTCTCTCCACGTGCAGCCCAAATTAGCCCTTTGGTAGGTGCCTGAAAATACCATTTTTCTTCTTGACTGAAATGTTGTAACAACCCCGTTCTGCACAGAAGATAAGCGGGAAAAATGCATTATGCATTAATGGGATTCGATGGAGTGTGAGCCCAGTTTCTGCTGTGCCACCAAAGTAAAATTTGCTTGATCGTTTCATGAGTTAAGAATCATTTTTGTTGCAGCTCTGTGAATATAACCTGGCTACAAGTGGACAGTAGTTGTTGTGAGGAAAAAAATTGCTCATCTGTGTGATAGATTAGTGTCTTCTGGAATTTAGGAATCGAGAATTCAAGGTCAGAGGGCAGCTGACACTTGATTTTGCTCTCTCTCCTCTGTCCATGGCTTTGATCACGCTACATCTTTCTTTGTGCCTGGTACTCAAGAGAGTACCACAGGKTCATGGCCTGTTTCCTCGTCAAGAGGTATAAACCTGCTGGCTTAAATATCTCAGGCCCGAGCTTTAGCAGGGGTGGGGGCATGAAGGAAGAGGGGGAAGCATTTCCTTCATGCTTTTCACTTTTCCCACATAACCCAAAGCAGACTAAACAAAACCAGTGTGAAATCTCATGGCTTGATGCTGCTATGGTTATATTTTTTAAGCTGTCATCCATTCATTTATAGTTATGTTTATTCCCTGGATTTACAGCTTTTATTCAGCCTTTTCTTGCGGGGAGGTGCAGGGGGAGGTCGAAGCCTTTTGAAAGGGGATTGCAGTGAGCAGTGGCCTCTGATTAAAGCGCTGTGTTTTTCCTTGATGCCGCTCCTCCGCAGCAGTGTCACACATGGTAGCATTTAGGAACCCTTCACAGCTGAGGTGTTTCAAACACTAATGAATGGAAGTTTGGTCGTATAAGGCAGGCAAGCTTTAAGGCAAGCTTTGCTGAATGGTGTACTGTAGTGGCCTGGGAAAGGAAGAGAGTTATAAATTGTGTCAGTTAGCCACCCAGACAAAATGAAGCCATGTGGAAAATCAAATCTATTAAAGTATGAAGACTGTTATAAGCTGTTTTAAGCTGGTCATTCTTCAAAGGTCTCAGTTGGCTGAGGGGGTAAATTCCTCTTCTTCCTAGATCTTTTTCACGTGCTATCTTAGACGATGATGTGCAGTGTTTGATAAAACACAACTTTTCACAARCAGCCCCTTTTATTAGAAATGTTACTTGCCCCCAGTTCACCACTCATGTCCTGAAAGGTACTGCACATTTGTTAAAAGATCAGGATAAGAACATCACTTTGGGTCAGGCTTGCTGAAGGCAAATGTGAAGCAGCACTAGGGCCAATGAAGAGAAGGCTTCCCAGAGCAACTGCTGAAGTTTGGATACGTGCTGAAAATGCTTTCCATTTTCCAGCTGCCTGTGTTTGCTGGCTGTAAGAGGCCTGGGATAGAGCATAACACAGAATATCTTGACATCTCCTGGAGTWGAAGAAAAGCCTGGCAAGGCAAGGTGGGGGGGATCAGAGAGCAGGGTATCTTCTCTTTCTCCCCAAAGTGGCTTCTTGAGATGTCACAGGATCTGTAAAGGGCATTTAATTAGCTCAAGAGGTAATTGTGAGTTGTGTGAGAGACGACTGCAGTGGCAGCCTAACTTGTATGGTCACCGTGGTATTTATTATTCTTATTTGTGTGTTCTAGGAAGAGACTGAAGAAACGTCCTCACAAGAGTCTGCAGAGGAAGACTAGGAGATCACACCATGCAATTTCTACCTCATCAGCAGTTGGGTCTTTTGAAGGGAGAAGACACTGCCTTGACCACTTACTTTCTATTGCCATGGTCTTTCCACTTTTGCCTGGGGGGGAAAAAAATCACATAACCTTAAAAAGGATTAAACTAATCATCTTCTTTGTAATCCCTTYACAGTCCCAGGTTTAGTGAAAAACTGCTGTAACACAAAGGGGACACAGATTAATGATGCAACTTTTAATTACTGTTTTCTTTCTTCCTAACCTACTAATAGTTTGTTTGAGCTGCTAAGTAAGGGTGAATGGGTGAAGAAGAGCTCCTAATCAGGTTTATGTCATTCTCTGCACTGCATATAAACAAGAAACTTGTAACATAGTCATTATAATGGGCATTGAAATAGGAAAGGATGGGTGTATAACACTTATGCCTTGCAACACTTCCAGCAACCCACTCCCTACTTAGTGAACTCCCTGTTTTAGAGCACCAAAGATAAGGGATAGATACTGTTCTTTTTCTTTTGTAACCTTCTTGTAGTCTTGTACTTGATTTTTTTTTTAAGACTTACTATTATTTCAGGAAAAAAAAAAAGAAAGCTGATCTTTCACTTCATTCAGCTGGTAATCAGAAGAAAGAAATCAACACGAAAAAGGTACTTTCATTTTGCAAAAGGGAAGAAAGACAAAGATACGTTGTATAGTTACAGATACAAACATATCCGCAGAAGCAGTAGTAAACGAAATGAACAGTCCTTATCATCTGGATAATAGGAAGCCAGGGACTGGTTTTCTTAGAGCCAGRTGTTTTCCATGGAAACAAAAATGACTGACACCACTTTTATACCAATAATAAGTAAGTCTTTATTGATAAAAGTGTTTTAAAACATACAGAAAGGTACCTAGAAATTAATCATAAATTTATCTGAACAAAAATAATCCATATTTTTGCTTAGTTTCTACTAATTCCACTTGCCCTGTACCAGTATTTTGAAAGAATTGAATCCTTCCTCATTACTCATCAGTCACAATATAAGAACGAACACCATGTACCTCAGCTAAGCTTGTGCATTACTTTAAGCAATGTATTTTGACATAGGATGGTTCACTGAGCATTTCTGTGCCAGTGGCATTTCTCCATCTTTTCATTCAAAGCAGCACTTTTAGCACCAGATGCAATATTAACCCACTATTCAATACTACCTCTGATTTTTACAAATAACTCAACAGACTGATAAATACATGCTGCTATACACATTCAATGCAGGAAATTTTTACGGGGTAGATAATCATGAGTATCTGCATTTTCCCTTTATTTCTATTTCAACATTATTTGCAGTTAAGGAAGCAATGTCTTTTTTGTGTTTCAGCATGACTATGTGTTTTTCTTTCACTTGGCTTGTTTGATTTTTTCTTTTTTTTTTTTTTTTTTTTTTTTTTGTGTGGGTTTTTGGTTTTGGTTTTGTTTTGTTTTACGTACTTACTCTATCCTCTGCTAGACTTCTGTGTAATGTACTGTTAACTTGAATATATTTTTGTACTGAATTGCTGATAGGTTTGTGAGGATAATTTTTTTCAATGACACTACATGACAGAAAAAATTTAGCTGTAAAGTTTAAATATTACTGTCCAAGTTTGTACCTCAAATGAATTGTTTAAAGAAATGGACTAATTGATTGACAAAGACCTACCTCCAGACTTTAAATGGAATGAACTTCTTACTTTCAGCATTAGTATTGAGACGTTGGAAACAGTTAGGACTGCAACTAATCCCTAATTCAAAACTATTTTTGTAAAATAACTTGTGGAAAATGAACACATTTTAAATTACTTTCGTATTAAAAAGAAAAAAATGAACAAAAAAAACCTTCAAAGAAACTTGAAGCTTTGTAGGTGGGAAGCAACAAGCTCAGCTTTTGCATAATGCAATCACAAATATGTGTTTTTTTAAAAAAAATTAGTAGATTGTAAGAAAATACTTGACAAGTATTTTCGTGTATTTTACACAAATGTGATTTTGTAATATGTTTCAGCCAGATTTATTTTAAATGCTTCTTATGTAGAGATTTTTTATTCTCCCCTCTCTCACTTTCGTTGTTCTTTCTCTCTCTCCCCTCTCCAATTTCATTTTCTCTATTTCTGTTTTACTTCCCTTCTTCCTCTCTTTCCTAATCAGTACTTTGTACCATTGTATTAATAACTGGGCCAGGGGTAGTTTCTCAGGAAGGCGTCTGTTGGTGTGGCTTTAGTATGGAGCCAAATGCAGTTAGAGACAACGACTTACCAGCTTCTTCCAAGAGGCAGTGTCAAGAAATACAGACCTCCTCAAAAGACTTCAGAGGGTTCAGTGATGAAAATTGCTGGGAAAGAGCTGATTGGAATATTACAGCTAGACATGATAATATCGAGTGAAAGAGAAAAAATCGTAGCTATACAGTAGCTCTAACAGGCCAAATCCAGTGTCACTTGAAGGCAGTAATAAGAATTTTGCTGACTTCAAAGGGCATCATATCAAGCCTTAGCAAGGTCCCTTTTGGGGTTTGAGGGGTTTTTTTTGCATTTTTAAAAACCATAGTATTCAGTGGATGGCACAAAAATAATTGCTCTCTGTGTGTCACTCTTCAATCTCCGAGAGACTTACCACTCTGATGAACTGAATCTTGCATTTTCTGTATATTGTAGTACAATCAAAACACATTACTACCTCTTAGGGCCTACTATACCTCATTTTTTCAGACTGAAAAATTGCATGTGGCCATTGAGTCAGTGAGAACATCATAAAATTTTTTTATATATATAGTTTATTTTTGTGGGAGATAAATTTTATACGACTGTTCTTTGCTGTCATTGGTCACTGCTAACTATGACTGGACATGTAACTCTTCTACCATTTCTGCAAGAGAGGTATGTTTGCAGGAAAAAAACTTGCTTCAAGATGTTTTACTACAGTTTACTTTTCCTTTTGAGTGTCTTCTAACTTTTTGCTTTGTTCTTCATGTAGAGTTGCTGTCTATGATTGTACTTCAAATCGCTTGCTTGTTGAAAATGTTCCTTTAATGGATTATCACAGTCTGTTCAGCACAATAAACATAATAGCCTCTGTGATCCCCATGTTGTTTGATTCCTAGACTTTTGTCACAGTTCCATAAAATGGGTAATAAAGTTTGGTCACAATGACCAAATTTGTAAAATCTTTGCATGCAAGTAGTCTTTTTCTTTTTGTCCCAGGAGCATAGGCATGTGCCTGAGAAGTTAATTTGCTGTTGGGGGGCCCAGGGATGGGTTCTTAGCAGAATGAGACACTTTGGGAGGCTCCACAAAAGGTGACACAGCCATTCCTGGTCCAGGCCTTCCTGTGCTGAGCTAAGGGCTAAACTGTGCCCTTGGGGACCAGCAATCCTAGCCCAAACAGGAAACACCATGGCACAGGCCAGGCTGACACAGGTTTTGTTGCCTGGTCTCAGATCCACCTCTTGGAGGTCCACCAAGATGATGAGCCTTCCCTTTTTGGGGGAGACTGTAGTTTGCATCCAAGGTCATAGAGTTTCCATTAAGCAGGCATTACGTTAGAAAGAGCAGGTACTCAAAGCAGCAGACATAGAGATATGTCTGGGTACTGTCTGGGGCACAAATTGAAGAGCTCAGGGAACTGTATTAAAACTCAAATGCCCCCAAGATTGTCATGGGGAAGTAGGGCAGGATTCTTCTGACTTCTCCTCTTCATTTGCTCTTACATGGGCTCTTGGCCTGTTACAGTGAGATTTAAAGTCATAGAATCATAGAATATCCTGAGTTGGAAGGGACTCACTAAGATTATCAACTCCTGGCCCTGCACAGAACGTCYGCAAGAATCACACATGTGCTTGAGAGTGTTGTCCAAATGTTTTTTGAACTCTGTCAGGTTTGGTGCTGTGGCCACTTCCCTAGGGAGCCTGTTCCAGTGTCCAACCAATCTCTGGGTGAAGCATCTTTCCCTGATATCCAACCTAAACTCCCCTGACTCAGCTTCATGCCSTTTCYTCAGGTCCTGTCCCTGGTCATGAGAGTGAAGAAATGGGTACCTGCCCCTCTGCTTTCCCTAGAGAGGATGTTGAAAACCACAATGAGACCTCCCCTCTGTCTCCTCTTTCCAGGCCAGAGAAGCCAAGTGCCCCAGCCACTTCTCGTATGGCTTCCACTCAGGGCTCTTCACCATCCTCGTGGCCCTCCTTTGGACACTCTCTAATAGCTTTGTATCTTTTTTATATTGTGGTGCCCAAAACTGCACACGGGACTCAAGGTGAAGCCATACAYGTGCAGAGCAGAGCAGGACAATCACCTCCGTTGTCTGGTTGAGTCTTTAGTGCATGTGCATTGATTCATATTGGCAGCCCTCTCTTGCCGAAGGGGACTGCGCAGTTGCTATTTCCTGAGATGTGTAGGTTTACATGTTCTTTGTGTTCATTCATTTGCAAACTCTCCACTCTCCRTGTCTGTTTTCCCGAGGGCTTCACGACATGTTCCCTTTGGCTTCAGTAAAATAACCAAAATCAGATCTCAAAAAAGCACTAAGTAACATCACCCATTCAGTCCTGAGTCAGATGTGAATAATTGCAGTCATCACATTATGTCCTCTTCTGCTCTGTCACCTTATTTCGTGGTATTAAAAGATCATTCCAATGTTCAGTCTTCCCAGTGGTCATCTTGCCTGTGGTTGCCTTCACTTGGCTCTTCCTGTTATTCCATCTGATGTGATGCTCCAGCTGTCACCCACCCACCTCTTGGGTCAGCCRAGTAGCTGAACTTCTGCCACTTCRTGCTTGACTCCCCTCTACTTCTTAGACATTCCTCCAGCTTGCTTCATTCCCACTTCCCTTCTCAGGGCATCTCCCAATAAACTTCTGCGTGCTTTATTCCACGGTGAGACTCTTTGTGTGTATAAAACTAATTGGCTTCTGCAGGATCAAGGCCCGCATTTGTCTAGCAGCCAAGAGGGCTTTATCCAAGATGCACRTGGCAAGAGTCATGGTAAGTTTCTGTTTTTGCTTTCCTCTGCCATCATGTCTCATCCACATGGGATGGAATCATTGAAAGCTGGTGCTGCCAGAGCCTTACACAGCTATTTAATTGTCCATAGCTCTTTTCAAAACCAAACCATCTGGGCTKGTCATTAGAAACAGGATCCAGAGCAATGGCAACAATGTGTTCCCCTGATCACACCAGAGGAGTCAGATTCTTCAGGCCTCGCACTTCACCTGTAGCCTGAACGATGTTCTTCACCCCAGCCCCTCTGCATCCAAGGATGTAGAGTTTTTCCTCTCATTTTACCTTTTTTAGTGTCCCACCATTGTTTTGATTACATTAATTTTCAAATATACAGAATTATACAACTATACATCCTGCTCCTCTCCCTCAGCTCCCTCCAGTGGGAGAGACAAAAGGTAGAGATTATGAGCTAAGAACAGTTTACTGAAAACAGCAGTGAGATAAAACAAACGGTCACAGYAACAATATTAATAACAACAGCCTGATCTAATTGAAGATGTCTCTGTTCAGTGCAAGTTGTTGGACTTTTAAAGGTCCCTTCCAACCCAAACTGTTCTGTGATCCTATGATCCTGTGATCCTGTGATCCTTGCTGTCTGAGTTAGTCAGTGCAGGTTAACACTCTTCCTGCCTGGCTCCAAGATCCATGGGCTGTGTGCCATGCTAGGAGATGTCAGTGATGGAGAAACCTCGATCCTCTGGCCACCCCACCTCACGCACAGGTGCACAGGGAGTGAAGCCATCCTGTGCATGCATTCCACCTTGCTTTCTGACATTCCTGGCATGCAGGTCCTGCTCTAGCCCAGTTGCTACTCCACTCATCCCCATGTCTCTCAGTTGGAATGATGAGCTCTGCTGCTACTCTCACTCTCTGGACTGATTCACCTCCATGTGACTGTAAGGTTTAACATGACTTTTATCTTCACACCTTTTACTTCCCTTTGGCATCCGAACAATTTTTTGGCCTATTGGAAAAAAATGTTTTTCACTTCTTTCCTTCCCACCTGTGTTTTAATGCTTTCCCCCTCCTTTGTTTTAATGCTTCCCCCCTCCACTGCTCCAAACTTGCAGTGCATTTGTTCTGGTATTCAAGAGAAAGAAAGCATCCCCCTGTAATTAACATCCTCTGAACATACATGAATGTAATTATGATTATCCTGAAGATAACAGTCCACTCTGGTAGCAGTTTAAGTGGGAAGCAATCTGCCTGTTTACACTCTTAAATGAGACTGCAGATGGTTATGGCCCAAACCTGCCACACGGGATTACAATCTGCTTTTATCTGCTAGAAAAAGGGGAAATTGAAACATTAGCAGATAAGACACAAGCCTTAACAGTGCTCCCCTACTGAGATGGAGCTAATTAAGCACAGCTAAAAACATTAGCATTGTCACATAAAGGAGGAGCTTTATGTTGTTAATAATGGCTAGGGTAAAACTGGAGCTAGAATCCAAACATATGCTGCATTAAGGCATGCTATTAAAATAATCAGTGAAAGAAAATAACAAATGAAAGTTGGGAGGATCTGAAAAATCAATAGCAGGCAGAAACATTAATTAGTCAGAGAGAAAACTTAGCAAAGGCAGAAGTCCCACCAAAAAACAAGATTACATTACATTATATATGAATGTCAGCTACAAAACGTTATGTGGGACCACCAAAGATTATGATTTTAATTGAAGGGAGTTTTAATTCAGAAAAGCTATTAAATGTATATAGTCCCTTAAGGCATTTTGTTCTTAGTTCAGGGAGAAGGAAGAAAAATAAGCACATTTTTATTGCGCTGGAACACATTTGCCATAAAACCATAGTGTTAGCAATATCACATAATAAAAAGTAAAATTTAAATCAACATTTGAAAACAAATCAGTTCAGCAGATGCACAGAAGGACTTACTTTGGTTCTGCATAACTGCAGAGTATTGTCTTTGAAGCTACATCATAGGCTAAGACAGGGGTTTTATGAGGCCTGATATGCTCAGAAGGTGTTCACAAGGGATTACTGCTCCTAGATTGACGTTGCACTTGGGGCCAAGACAAATTAATGTCTGTCAAGGGCACCGTTAATAAGATTGGTTTTGCCAAAGGTTCATAATGTGCACAGTTTGGGATGGTTTCTGTTTGGTATTTTTACCCCAGCAAACAGACAGTAAAGTCAGTGAGATTCAAGACCTGGGGAATGTCATCCGCTGGAGTTCCCCACATGATCCAGACTTTTGGTGCCCCCATATATGGCTGTTATGTTATGAGCAACACCCTTGAGATCCACTTCACTGTCCACTCACAGTCYCCACAGGTCTCAGAGGTACCACTGAGTGGTCAATAAGTTACCTTACATCTTTGCAGAGAGAAAGGGATCTTGCCATAAACAAAGCTCTGTGTGGCAAAAACTCATGATATAGAACTTGTGTTGGAAGTGGCCATTACAAAAACCCCACTGTMATTTTTACAAGCAGTTTACAATCATGAGATTGACCTCTGATTTTGGGTATGCGTAACTATACAGCAGGATCATAACTGCCTCTATGTCTTTTTAACATTAAAAAAAAAAAAAGTTAAATTTTTCAAAGGCTGCCTGGTGATTCTCCATCACTTATGTCCCTGGCACACTCAAAAAAGTGTTATGTTGTATTTAAACCAACAGCACAGCAATGGCATAGTACAGGGAAGGAGACAAGAATGCATATCACAAACCTTGTATTATCCAGACCAATAAAGGTTTTTTTTTTCATTAATAAGTTTCAGTGCATCGTTATTCAGAGGTTAGGGGGAAAAGTTAGTTTTCCATTAAGATCTTTAGAATGAAATAGCTTAATCAGCACTTATTTACCTGTGCTGGGAATGAAAGCTGTCTTCCTTCTATCAGTATTTGACACAATCCACTTTGATTTGGTTATGCATGAGTGTGTTTTATATGAAAACAATCCCCATCTTTCTTAACCAATACACACAAATAATATAGCTCTTGATTTCAATAGGAAATGGGCTTAAGAAAGGAAAATGGGAAGATTTCCTTTCCTATGGAACACAGGAAGCATTTATAATCTTCTGTCTGTCCTCTTTCCCTTAACAACTTCAAGGCTATTTCCATTCTTTTTGGTAATTAGCCTTGACCTGTAAAGGATGACCTCTACTATTGCCTTTTCCTCATGAGGGCTTGACTTAAATCAGCTTGTAGTGCACAGATTTACCTTTGCACTTCTCTGAACTCTACATTAAGGGGAATCTCAAAGTCTTAAATAAACTCTTAGGACATGCAGCCCTGAAAGTAACTGTTCATGGATCAGTAATGGCTTTTCTGGAAACACAAAACCCTGCAAATCATGAGGCTGAATAAGCATGTTTCGGGGCGCACACAAGTGACAGATGCAAGGAAGAAAACAGTGGTGGGGAGGTGGGTGAAATCTTTATGGAGTTACTTATGGCAATGAGTTTTAGGGATAATTGATCTATTTCATGGAATCAAGACCCGTTAAAGTTGCAACCTCTGCTTCATACACAAAAACTAGTGAAAAACCTTTTATTGTTATTGTAATAAATTATAACACCCCCCCCAAAAAAAAAAAAAAAAATAGGCAGGAAGACAAGAAAAGGCAGCAAGACAAAAACAGAAGTAGAGAAGGTACAGATAGTGGGGCAAATAGCACTGTGAGCATGACCAGAAGAAATCTTGGCAAAAGTGCTTTTGGCCCAAGTACTGACTACACAGACTAAACCTATGAACAAAGAAGCTGCATATGGCTCTATTCCCACTCTCCTCAAGAGACAAGACTCAGGGCATTCTTCATGAAGAGCAGGTTTAAGACAAGAAATGCCCAGCTGGATTTGTCTTTCTAAATGGAAACTACTTCCAGGACTCTGAGCTCTGGCTAATTGCTTGGATATGAAAATTGTTCAAAACCAGCCACAAGCCCATGCGCAGAGCAGAGCAGAGGGCATCCTAAAGAGTATCAGCAGGTTGGAACTGCTGCCTCTGCTCCCATCAGCTGTTTGAGATGGAAAGCTGCCAACATTGTATTATTTACACCACTTACTTTCCTTCTTTACAGAAATTCAGAGGCTAACACACAGCTCTTAGTAAATGTAACATTCTGTTTTTTAATTAAGTATAGCTGTGAGTTACTCTMAAAAATTAAAAATGAGGTAACACATCAATTAACTATTCAGAAGTAACCACTAAGTGTCTGTCCCACACTATCACAGGTAGCACACCAACTCTATTACACTCTACAACAGAATTTCTTTGCAATACCCTTACTGATAAGACTTCTTAAGTGCCTTTGAAAGCTCACAGGCATGGTACCTCACAGTCTAGGAACCTCACTTTAGGTAATACTGATCATCCTCTTCCAAGGATCTGAGGGACTTAGCAGGGTCTGGTCTTGAATGTGGCCTCGCTTTAGTTCCCTCGCTAAGGCCACTGAACTTAACATGGCATGTTAAATTGGTTTACATGAGGTTTCCCTTTCACCTGTTGTTGTGGGTTTCAGTAAAACTGTTCAGTGGAAACTAAGCAAAGAAAAGCCAACCTTCATCTGTTAACTTATTCTTTTTATAATTCAAAGTACCTGCACCAGACTCTCTGTTTTGCAATGGGTGCAAAACATGATTTTACATTGCTGGGAAAATGATGCCCAGGGAAGTAAGCCCACGGTCAGTTTAGGTGAGTGTTTCTGTTTCCAAGTGACAAAAGTCCAAAGGCTTCCCTGCTCCAAGGGGATTGAGTCCCTCTGTGACAGAACTCTGCAATAATATCAGCAGTGCAAACCTTTAGAATAGCCTGTTCTCCCCCACCATGTGCACAAGTGCAGTTCAAGACATTTTGAGAGCATCAGTAAAATGAGTGGGTGCCTTCATAATCTGTGGAGGTGAAAAGGACTGTACTAGGGCAGCTACACCGTGTTTTCAATTGAAACAGGCACCCACAAGCGAAGGAGGGCTGACCCCAGGAGACAGTGGAATAGTGTAAATAAAAAAATTAAGTGTTTGGTGTTGATGAAAAGTTAGCATGTTTTTCTTCAGTTAAGGGTCAAAAGAGTAGCCAAATTAAACAAGTTTTCTGCATTTAGGCAGAGATCTGTGTCACCAAGCTTTAGTAATTCAAAACTTAGATGTCTCATCTAAGGTTTTCATCAGCCAGAGGGCAATTCATTCTTTCCTAAAATATGGGTCTAAGCTGGGTGAGATGAATCACTCATCCCTCCCTACTGACTGTTCAGGAAGCTGACACTGATGTTAACTTAGCTCAAAAAAAGTGAATATGGGTCGTTTCCAATTACATTGCTGAGCTGAGCACTCCTACTCATGAGCAATTGCTCTAACCCTTGCACTCTTCTTCCAGATGTGTCTCCAAAGGCAGATAAGTCAGTTGTCTTCATCACATGCACAGTAGGTGCACAAAATCCAGAATGAGGTTCAGGATTTGTGTCCCAGTTTCACAGGAACAATTAAATGAAGACTGGGAGAGGGACGGGGTCAGTATAGACAGTCACATCCCCTCTGAGCCAGCACAACCCATTGCCTGGAGCWGGTAGGTGTTCCCATGCCTGTCACTTGAATGCTCCTCATCAAAGACTAGGGTAAGATTGTAGTTTAACCCCAGCTGGCARCTAAGCCTCACATGACTCCCTCTTCCCCAGTGAAATGAGGGAGACAATCAGAAGAGTAAAGTGAGAAAAATTGTGGATTGAGATAAAGACAGTTTAATAGGTAAAGAGAAAGCTGCCCATGCAAGAAAAGCAAAACAAGGAATTCATTCACCACTTCCTGTGGGCAGGCAGGTGTTCAGCCATCTCCAGGAAAACAGGGCTCCATCATGTATAGTGGAGACTTGAGAAGACAAATGCCATCACTCCAAATGTGTGTCCTCATTTCATCCTCTTCCTCCAGATTTTTTAGACTGAGCATGATGTCATATGGTCCGTTGTGGTCAGCTGTCCCAGCTTGTCCCTTCTTGCATATCCCTAACCCACACTTTGGTGCAGCAGTACAAGGAGCAGAAAAGGCATTGATGCTGGGCAAGCACTGCTCAGTAAAAACAGATTTGTAGTACCAACAGTTTTCAGCACAAATCCAAAACTTACTCTTATACAGCTGCTGTAGAGAAGATTTACTTCACCCCAGTCAAAACCAGCACAGGTAATTTCAAACTCAGATCTTAGAGGTATTTATTCACACCCACCAGTCATTCCTTTGATGTCCCTAGGAGGTTACGAGCACTAAGGTCATACGTGTTTGGGGGTTAGATGAGATGACTTTTAAAGGTCCTTCCAACCTAAACCATTTTATGATTCTATGCTTTGAGGTCCCTCTGTACAATGCTGTCACAGTGTCAGTTCAAACTTCGAACCATAAGTAAAATTTGGAAATAAAAGGCAAAAAATATGGAGTGGTGTTGTCACTATGCTTTCTTACAATTTTCTATTTGTCCAGCCCTTGATATAGCACTTACAAAGTGAGGGGAAGAGCATCAGTGGTCACAACAGATACTGGAGGAGCTGTGAAGTTTGCAGACTCACCCAAAGGACGGGTGAGCCAGGTGAGCTGGATGAGCTGGGAAGTCACACGGGAGAGTTGGCAAGGTACGCAGCAACAGCAGCATGACTATGGTGAGTTCTGGGGTAAAACACTTGAAGGAGCTGCACAGAGGTTTTAAATTCCTGGTGGAGAACAACCATCTCAGCTGAGACTTGCTGTCTGGTGAGTGCACCTATGTCACAGACAGCAAGGACACATATTTCAAACAAGTCAGCTGATTCTCAGGAAGTCCATCAGCCCTGCTCTTTCTGATTTGGGGCAGGTGTCAGCACTAGGGCATGGGAGACTGGGAGCCAAAACCTGATCAGACTCCCTCATGTATAGATTGTATTACAATTAAACATATCAAAACAAGCCAGACACTTCCTGAAATTAAGAGTTCATTAAAGCCAATGATCATTTCAATCTGCACTACCATCAGGCTCAGTCCTGCTGCACTGGCTGCTTGTGCTGAGTTCAGTTTGAGTGAAAACTACACAGCTGAGCCTTTTCAATGAAGTCTAAACCTCCATCTATGCAGCCCAGTAAAAAAGTCTATAAAAGAAGGCTTTTGAATTATCATTGTCCAGAACCTGATCTCATAAGAATAAAACAGCATCAAAAAATAGTAAAAATACGATGTACCTTTTTCGCTGTAAATCCTTTGTGTCAGCTTTCCAGATGGTGTGAATATGTTTAGCTCTAGGAAATCAATGGAATCTCTCTGCCTGATGCCACTGAAGAAGTCAGCCTATCAAAAACTCTGGCCAAAACACTTTCAGAACCTCCTTGTCTGACAGGAGGAGAGGGAAAATGCGCAGGAGCTGCAGAGTTACTATCTAAGAGCTCTTCTCTGGAGCCTGACACTGGTGCTCTAAAGGCCCATCTGAACACACAGATTAGACTTCAATGACATCCAGCTAGAAGGCAAAGGTATATTCTCAGCAGACAAAGATAAAGAAGGAATGACTGCAAAAACCACACTTTGGCTCCTTTGAGAGTGATATGCATGTGAAAAGTTCAGGCCTTCTGAGATTTTTTTTTTCATGCATGGGTTATGCAAAACATATTCATGCAGCCTTAGATATCTCATGGGTTGTGGTATCTTCAAAACCCCATGAAACATATGCTCTCCTTCAAGCATTTTTTGGAGTCAGAGCCCAAACTCAGCAGTATGCTCCACACTGAGTGTTACTATGTGGAGGCAGTGCTTACTTCCCCACATGGAACTAATTCCAATAGATGCTATCAATTCTATAAGAATCAAAGGCCTCTTCTTCTCTCTTGCCTTGGGATGTTCTGGGTCAAGAGGCTGGATGTCCACAAAAGCAATAAACCACAGACATGGGGTTGAAAACCCTTGGAAACACTTTGAAAAGCTTCCTCATCCATAGGCCATGCCCTAAACCATGTCTGGGGTAAATGCAGGGATGGCACTGAGCCCCCCTGGCTAGACCCCATCCCTCATAACCATGTTACTCCCATAACTGTGCATACCATCTCCTCCTCTCCATCCTGAGAGCTGGTGACCCCAGAGCTGGGGTGCAGTCATGGAGCTGACCAAGGTAAGCGTCCCACCCAAATGCACACCTGGGAAGAGGTCCTGGCTGTAGTGGCAGCCACAGAATCTGTGCAGCCATGCTCTCACCTTCAGCACTTTGCTGAATCATAACTTCACAGTCCTTCAAGATCACAAGAAAAAGCACATATGGGAAAGAAAAGAAAAATATGAACAGGAACACTAAAAGTAATATCTAACAACCAGCTATCACTTTCCAAATATTTTTCTTCTATTAATTTTAAGGGCAAAATCATTTGGTGGTAAATGGGGAATAAACTGAAACCATCTGCACCCTGCTAGGCAGCTGTCAGAAAGCCAAGCAAGCGCTTTGGGGATGTAGGCCTGATGCTAAAATCCACTGAAGCTATTCCAGCAGTGTCAAGCAYGCTGATGAGAGCCCTTTTTGAGAGCTGAAGAGGCCGATTCTAATGTTATGGTATTGCTAAGATTAGAAAGGTGCATTAGTGACCTCACTAAAATGATACCATTTTGCAAGACATTAATTGTGTTTAGAGATTACTCATATGGCACCCATCTATTTTAGAATAAAAGGAAAGCAGGAGGGCAGAGGAGAGATCTCATGTATTGATGGGATAAGATGCCTAGAACAGTATGTAATTTAAAGACCAAAGGTCCAGACTTGAGCAGAAAGGGAGGGGAGCAGCTTATAAACATAATTTGAGAAGAATGTCTTAATCCAAGAAGTAGTTGACAGATAACCTGATGGCAGACTTTGGCAGTTTGATCTAATCAGCGAACACCAGCAATCCTGGAGGAGGGAAAGACTTTTTGAAAGTAGAAATAAACTTAATAGTATGTCCCTTCAACTAGATTTTTGAGATAAGATTAATGTGAAATAGTTTGATTTGTACTTCCTGAGTTTAAAAGTGCAGATCTCCATGGATCATAATGTCCTGCCTGGCTGGTAATGTTTGTSTGTTAAGAAAACACAACTTCTTCTTGGGACAGAAGTTGTTGGACACTGGGATAGTGCAACAGTATTTTTCCAAGAAAAATCTGATATGTATTTTATTCATTTATAGGATTGGAGTTGTCTGGGGAAGAGGCAGAAGGATCAGCATTTTTGCTGCAAGGTAATGAAAACAAATCATCTGGAGATTTTGTAACTTTACTGGGACAACTAGCTATTCAGCTGATAAAAATATATAATTATATATACTACTTATAATTATACTATTTATTTAATAAATATGGATACATTATCCATGAGTTTAAAACTTTTATCCTACTAAGCAATCTTTGCAGAGGATAAAAATGGATGGATTTCTTTTAATCCATTTCAGTTCTCCAGACACTTCCTTTATCCTTGCTCACACCGTGTAACAAAGGACACATAGAAGTGTTGAGCAGCCCTGCCTGTATCCTTCAGAATTCCTCATAGCCTGGTCCCTACCTCTCTTCCTCATAGAGGAAATACTCCAAAGGCAAAGTGGGAGCCATCCTGCTGAGTTACACAGGCCCAAGTCTCGCCTGCAATTCTCAGGACAAAGCTTGGAGTACATAACGTTTTTTATTGCACCCTGCATGAATTACAATRTTTTGCCAATTATTGTTGCCCCTCTCCTTCAGCTCTTTTCACTGTGCAGCCCAGAAAGGCAGAAGTGAAACATCAGAGTGATGCTGGCCACCGTGTTAGGTGCTATCAAATCTGCTTTCATACAGTACCTTGTCCAGAGCCATGGACACATACACAGTGCTGGACTTTGCTGAGATGTGTGCCTGCAAACAGGATATCCTGTGTGCACCCAGCAAGTGATGACAGATCAAGGAGATGGAGATGAAAGAAGGGTGTGAGACAGAGGAACAAGATAGCAAATTACACCTGAAATTTTAGGAATCAAAAGGGAAAAAGCAGAACAAATGTGTGAAGGAAGATGGGACTGTAGTTTATGCCTCTTTAGCTAGGCATAAATCTGTACTGCTGCCAGGGACAGCCTATCCCCAGCAGTCTCCACCCTTTCAATCTAAGCTGGCTGGAAATGGCTAAACCAAGGGGAGCTGTGATGCCATCCTGTGATAAAGTTCAGGAAGAGTCATAGTAAACCTTGTGTGGTCAGGCAGGAGCCTGTGTGCCCAAGGAGGAATCAAGGGGACCAGATGCAGGAGGAGGGAATAGGGAGGACAGAGCAGGGTTTGTGCCAGGTTTGAGTCAGGATTGTTTGGGTAACTTCTGTGTGGCTCAATGTGACATCCTGAGCCCTGCAAGTGCCCACCTTTCTATGGCTTAGTCCACAGTCTAGAGAAGCTTATCTTAGTTGGCACCTACCTTCATGAAAAACCAAAGCTTGTATTTTAATGCAGTGACTCCTGGGTGAAGGCACTTCCCTGGATCTTCCCAATGAGGATATTGGGCCCTACAATTACTTCCAAAGACTATCCCTTTGGATACCCAGGTGACTTCCACTGGACAACCTCCTTGGGCACACAAAACTGTTCATATGCCCCAAGTTATCAGCAATGGCACGCTGAAAAAATTCACAGCCACATCTTCAGACCACCCAGAGCCTGGTGTCATGCAAACCTGCTGAGTGTCATGGAGAAAGAGGCTTTCTCCAGTGCCTGTGAGTAAAACTATGGCCCTCAGCAGGAGACACAAATGTTTCTATTAATTTCCAGATAAAGATTACTGAACTGCAGGGAATTCCAAAAACAGAGCTCTTCTCTATTTCATCCTGKAAAGCCATTACATGGGAAAGAAACTCCTTTATATTTCATCCTGTAAAGCCCTTGCATGGGAAAGAGAAATATTTATTTTAAGATTTGTTTCCTTTCTTTCTTCAGCCCTTTTGATGGTGCATTTCCCAGAATAGGTGCTTGTTTCTGAGCCAAGAGCACCTGTTTTGCATCCGGATCTCCTAACCTACATTAGACATTGCAATCAAATGAAAATCTCACATCAGTTTCTCTAGTCAGTGCCAGCAGCCAAAGCTGCAAGTGGGGAAGGCTGAGAGTCAGCTTGCATAGCACTTRGTGAGATCCTCCCTGCACATGCTGTGCCTCAACTTTGAGAGACCTGGGTCAAACGCGACTTTAGTACAGGTTAAAATTGAAGAAAAAAAAMCCACACTCCTTGCCTGAATTTTCCTTTGGCCTTCCACAGTAGCCAGTCTCCCTTTCTCCTGCATCTACAAACAGAATTATCTCTCATGAAGCTTAAATATTAGARTACAAACAGCATCAGAATTTCAGATCTGTGCTGTAATGCACCGTATTTTCATTATTATTTTAATTCTATTTGCTTCTAGCAGAAGAAAGAGAAATTATAAGTAAAAGGATTAAAAAAGCATGGGAGAGAGAGAAAATAATATAGATACAGTGCTTTACTTTATTGATTTTATTAGTAAATTACGGTAACAGCAATTCAAGTGCTAATCATTGAGAAATAATCCTTTTACTCTTAATTACGTACCCCTGAGCACAGCCCAAATCAGCACTGAAGAAAACCATGAGTTCTGCATCAATCTGTAATTTGTGGAGACATGTAATAAAACTATTGCAATCTTGGATTACAGCTAACTGCTAACTCTCACCCTCCTGTTCCGTGCTTGGTTCCTACCCTGGAGTTACAGCAGCTGGGGACTCGTTTGCAGCCACAGCGTTCGTGCTTGTCTGAACTGGGTTAGCTTGCAGAGGGGCTTGCGTGGGCTTGCTGCAGCATTCCTGAAAGCTTTATAGGAACTGCAGTAYGTGAAATCACATTCGTACTTCAAAAGGCCACAGTTCATAAAGTGTGGTATAAAAGTAACCAAAATCAGAATACACATCACTATACTAGAAAGCCTCTTTCTAAACTTTTGTGGAAGTGAAAATTTTTGTTCTGGTACTCAGTAAGTAGACTTCTCTTCCCAAGTGGTCCTAAAACAGTTTTGCYACAGATCCACCATATTTATTGAATAAAGGTATAAGTCAAAATAGCCTTTTTGTGAAAGTTTATGAGCATTTTTTCTGAGAAGCACAAGTCAAAAAACAAAGACCAAAGCCACACAGTGAAAAGAAAAAGAAGTTAGTGGGCAAAAAACCAGCATGTTTTAGGTGGGAAATATTTTGGGGGCAATTTAGAAAAATGTTTTCATAAAAAAATAATTACTTTATCCCAATAGACAGTGTGTATAAATATTAACATTTTGGTTTCATTGTAAATGCTGATCTTGTACTACTTTAGCAGTCACATCACAGAGCAGTTTGAAAGGAGCTATAGGAGCTCATACTAACAGCAAAACCTATCTACTAAGTGCTGTTAGAATAAAGAAAAGTCTCTGAGTTTTGCTTTCAAGTCTACTGGACCCAGGATTTTGTTTTCCTCTGCAGCAAATAGGACACACATTACATCAGCTGGTTCTGAGTACTGACCCCGCTCCAAATACAGGGTGAAAGGGAGAACCTTTTTTCACAGAAGTGAGCAAGAGAAGTGTTGTAATAAAGGGTGCTGGRATGCAGTTTTTTCTTAGGCTCCTTCCTGCTTCCATGCTAATAAAACCYAGGAGAGGATTGTCTGCTGCCCATCCCCAAAACACAGACTTTCCACCCTTGCTGTGTTTTTTGCAACCATCCAAGTGATGGGAACAGAGACATGTTAGCAGGGTCACCTGATTCTTCATGCACATGGAGGAACAAGCTGGTGGGGAATCCACACTGCTGCACCAAAGCATGAGGGCAGCAGCAATGTCTGCAGCACATCTGTCTCTACCCTGGACCTGCTCTTGTGCGTTCCTTTGGATCTGCAGCAGTGGATCAGCAGCAGCAGGGACATCAGCAGTGTTGTGGCATGTGGCATCTGTCACTTCAGCACAGCTCACGTGTCATGTACAGATCTAAACATGGCATTGTACCAAAGTTATGACATTCACCTGGGTGAGGTAGGTTTGGGTTCAGGACCCGAGATGATTTCTGCTTTTTCTCTCATGACTCACTAACTACTGGGCATCTGGACAGATGCAAATCCTAATCTTGATATGCCTAAGCACTCATGCACCTTCCTGCCATCTGCTGGGAGGGACCAGGGATGGACACTGAAATAGTCGTGGTCTGAGTCTCATGACTTTGGAATGGCACCACTAAAGTGATCCATAAAGTTACTGCTCTTCACATACAACAACTGCTTGATTGCTGAGTGTATCTGGACTGAACACATATTGAAACAGCTAAACTCATACCAAATATGGCCAAGAAATGCTTAATCATAAATACATCAGTTGTGGAATAGTTTCATAACAGTGTGTAATCCTAAAGTTTTGGGGAGAGGAAGGTTATACGTGGGTTACTTACTCAGTTGTAAAGGAATTTAATTTCAACTATTGATCAGAAAAATAAATCATGCTTCTGGTACTATAAAATTAAAATTTTAAAACAAAAATGGAGATGACTGTATTATGGGATGGGAAGAGGATGAGAACACTGAATCACACCAGAGTTGGTTTTAAAACATTTCCAGCTGAAGCAGTCACATTCCATTGTCTTAAGTTGGCAGCACACACAGGAAATGGCTTCCACCAAAGATTACAGCCTGCCACCATGCTTGAAAGGATGCCAGGGTCTGGATAGTCACAGTCAGTAACAGTTTGTCCTAAAGGGGCTCAGGGATACACCTGAACATGCTCTGTATATCGTGGTCTGCAAAAGCCACTAAACTCTGGTGCCAGCCCTTTGGACCAGGCAGCCCAAGGGTAGATGTTCATTGCCATGAGCCATCAGCATGATCGTCATGTTGTCCCTTAGTCCCCGTCCCCAGAGTCTTTGCGGTGCTTGCCTGTGAGCTGAGCTAGTGGCACTGCCCTGAGCCGGACACCTCTATTTTTTAACATATTGTAACACTTGTAAAGCACTTTGCAACAATAAATCTTTTCATTATTTGTCACATTTCCCCCACCTGCTCTCTCAGTGTTAYAAGATACTTTAAAAATAAATATTATCAGTTTATACCTTCATTAAAACTCTATATATGCTCTTCCATGTCCCCAAGGCATTTGCTGAAGTCATAATTGCTACCAGTGCATGACGTAAGAATTCAAGCTCATAAAACTCGTTCATAGACACTTTGCAGCATATGCTGTTTATTTGGGCTTCCATTAAAGGTATTATGTTGCCATACTTTGCAACCATAAAAGAGCAAATAATTTCAAGGGATTGCTTGATAGGAGGTTTGTGTTTTAAATGGACTTGGACTATGTGGGGAATTGCTGGCAAAAATGTCCCTGATCAACCCATTGCTGTGTCTGCCTTCTTAACTCTTGCTCCTGCTCTGCAGGTACATTGCTCCAATGCAGGGTGGTTTGACTGGGGTGGAGAAGGGGGTTCTTGGAGATGATGGTTGTCAATACAGTCACCAGCACAAGGCTGCCTACACCCAAGGGTTTTCCACTGGAGGTGGAGCAGGGAAACAAGCCATGGGGAATGCTTGACTCACTGTGCTAAGCACTAAAAGGACACAGGGAACGCTGTTTCATTATTTAGGCAGTTTTAGTTTTATTCATTATATCATTACCAGAGATAAGCAGAAAAGAGGTAGACAGACATGTAAGCACCATATAATGCCCTTGATCAAAAGCAGAGCATGTTTACTATGACTTTGATGCATTTGCCATTCTTAGTCAGAGTATTTCTGAATATTACAAACCAGCAGTTTTATCTCACCTTGCTGCTTCCTACCAAAGAACGTCCGGACATTGAACAGAATAACAGCATGCATATGGATAATTCCACTGAATTCAGCAGAATATGCACTTCTGAAGACTAACGGATATTAAAAAAAGCTTGCAAATGGTGCCTTAGACTAACAGACTTATCTTTCAACAAGGTTTAATACATAGCATTGCTAATACTGTCACATAAAATCACGTCATTTTTTCCCCCTTTGGAATGGAAGTATGCATAGTAGAAACCAAACAGAAATATGGTGCATCGCTGCCCTTATTTTGCCAGACTGCAGAAATGTACATTGTAAGCCAACATTTTCCTCATTTGCCTTTGTTGCAAAGTGTAACAGATGAATTTTGTGGCACTAAATCATAAGAGAAAACACACAACATTGAATTAGAAGCCCAACACTTAACTGCTGGCACCAAACCCAGCATTTCAGCAGACAATTAGTGCATTTGGTGTTTGCAGCTCCAGATACATTCTCATTAGAAACTGATTCCAAACCAGCATGCTGCTCCAACAAAGGCAAGTTAGATACAAAGAAGACACAATTCTAGTCATGATGTAACTGCTGGTAAACTCCCACAGATTTCAGTAATCAACTAGATTGGGTCCAAAATGCCGACRTTAAATATACCATGAAAGAATGACTGTCTGGAATTTATTATGCAGCAGATATGCCACCAAACTGAAAATTTCACATAACGACAAAAAAAAAAATCACATTGTGTATTTAGCTCGGATAGGTTGGAAATGATGTAATAGAAGCATTATGATTTATAACAAATTTATGAGCTATGCAGGCAAGCTGTTCTCTGGGGATATATGTGGTAAATGAAGAATACCAGTGGCAAATAGAATTCGCATCAAAGCAATCCTGCAAACCTCAAACACTTATTACTCTATTCSTGACCTTTGTTAGTACACAGAAGTAGAATACAGCTTAACATAATGTTAACGTTTACACAAAATGAAACATTTCTGYTTAAACAATCACTGAAAATGAGATTAAAACTTCATGTAAGCTACACAACATATATTTTTGACATTATGCACCATTGTTTGAAAGCAAGTTGCTTTTAAAGGAAGATGTAAGTTTATTGAATTGATACACTCCAACGCAAGGGGTTGTTTATCTGGTGCACCTCAGAGGGTACTTAGCAAAGTATGTGTAATGTGATTGCAGGCTCAGGAAGGTCTTCACCCCGTTTTTGTGGCTGTTAGCCCACATAGCAGAGAGTGCCATGTCATTCCCAGGTAATCTCCTGCAGAGACATGGATTTCTGTATGCTGCCCCTGAAATTAAGTTATTTCATGCCCCGAAAAGGGGAACAGCAGCAGACTCAGGGTAGTTTCCAGGGAATTTTTCCTGATATTTTGCATGTTTCGTATTACCAGACCTGGTATATGAAGAAATACTGTAGAGTAGAAAATAGAGTCTCCGGGGTAACTCCCTGCATGGCACTGGCACTCTGGGCAGTAAGGATTTTGTACTGCTACTTGGCAGTGGAGGAGTGTGAAGGGAGAAAGAGGACTGGAGGGGTAAGGAGGCCTTGGCAGGGCCATGCAGCAGGTCACTGTCTCCTTTGGCTTGCGCTGCTTTTATATGAGATAACTGGCAAAAGCATTTATCACCTCACCTCTTTTCAGCAGGCCTAATGCATTGAAGTTTTCTGGGCCTTGCACCAACCCAGAGTGTGCAGGAGACCGTGGCAGCTGCCGGGCTGGCTGTGCTCCGCCAGGGGATGGACTCACCTCCTGWTGAGCAGCCAAGGCCTTTCTTTTTGGGTGGTGGATATTGCCCACCTTGCTTGCATGGGCTGAGCTTCCCTCAGAAAACTCTAGGAATTCTGCTTCCTTTTCCCCTCCCTGTTTAAGTTTTCTACATTAAGAGATATGTTTTGCYAGTATGGACTAGTTTGTCCAAGTATCACTGGATTCCAGAGATGGTTTTTTATTCTAGGTATGATCAGAAGTTCAAAGTGGAAAACTGGATGCCTTTGAGAGCACTAAAGCACTGCAAACCCCTGCAGATGATAAATTACATCAAAAGGAAMATGGTTGTAATAAATTCCTCCTTGTAATAAATGCACCCTGTTGCCAGCAGGTCGAAGCAGGCCGATCCTTTCCCTCAGCATCAGTGAGGCCACACCAGAAGCACTGTGTCAAAATCTGGGCTCCCAGAAAAAGATAGAYATGGACACACTAGAAAGAGTTCAACAAAGGGCCACAAAGATGGTGAAGGGAAGGAACTTCTGTGGCGAAGGCTGTGAGCTGGGGCTGTTCAGCCTAGGRAAGAGAAGGCTTGGAGGGGAGGTATTATCTGTGTGTATAAACACCTGAAGAGAGGGTGGTAACAAGGACAGAGTCAAGCTCTTTTCAGTGGTGCCCAGTTACGGGACCAAATTGAAACACAGGAGATGCCTCCCAAATGTTAGGAAACACTTTTTCACTTTGAGGATGACCAAACATTGGCACAGGCTGTTCAGAGGGATTATGGAGTACCCCATCCTTGAATATGTTCAAAAAGCACCTGGACACAGTTCTTGGCTGCTCCTCTAGGTGGCTGGGCAGGGGGAGTAGATAGTATGTCATTCAGAGTCCTTTCCAATCTCAACCATTCTGCGATTTAGTGACAGTCCTGACAGCATACCTCATTGAGCAATCCTGATAACATCTTGAGAGACCCAGCCTCTTCAAAAGCCCTTGGGGACTCACTGGGCTTTTAAAATGCTGAGTCCTTTAAATACCTACATATTTTAATGTCTGTCTTTGTGTGTTTTATCTCTTTAGGCATAAGAAAAGCACTGCTGTTCTTACTTTTAGTTTTCACATTGAGAAGAGTGAATTCGAGTTGTGTCAGTTGATCCCAGACTCCTTAACTTTTGATGGAAGTGAATATGTTAAAAAATATGGTTAGGTATTATATATCATAGAAGGATAGAATGGTTTGAGTTGGAAGGTACTTTAAAGATCGCTGAGTTCCAACACCACGGCCATAGGCAGGGGCAAATTTCACTAAACCAGACTGCTCAGAGCCCCATCCAACCTGACCTTGAACTCTTTCAGGGATGGGTCATTGGTGTCCATTGACGTCAGTAGAACTCAACTGTTTCTCAGCAGCTGGGACAATAGTGAAGGATGTCTGTTAGCTTACTGCAGCTGTTTTCCGTGGAATAAATCTGAGACCTGCTCTGCCTTTCACATGGAAGTGGCAATATATGGCCAGAAAATTAGCAGTTCAGACAAAAAAAAAGCAAGCAAGAATCAATGTATGTATTCCTTATTCAAAACTTCAAGTGTTCCCCTGGAAACCATAAAAATGGAACATTGAAAACTACCTCATCCCCTACATCTCTGTGTTTTTCTAAAACTTGAAATACATTCTGCAAGAGACACACACATTTTTTAGCAGAACCTCCTTGATCACCTTTCACAGGAGACCAACAATGATTCATTTTGACTACACAAGTCAAATGAAACCAACTGTGGGAAGTTTTATTCATCCCCAAGTCCTACAGATCTGCTTCAGGCTGCAAATTCCTCTTCAGAGGAGGAGCTGGGTAGCAGTGAGAGTCATACAATCAGCCAGTGTCTCCAGGAGCTGCGTGCACCATCCTGGGGCAAAGGAATTGAAGGAAACGAGATCAGAGTGAGGAATTTCGGTCCCGTAGTCCAAAGAGTAACTGTCCGAGTGTGTTATTCCACTAAGTTCACTCCTGCCATTCTTTTAATATTCAGTCACACAGCAGGAGACTGAATAGTTTTTATATACCATGAAAATAATGGTATATTTATCTCTGACTTAATCAACAAAGGCAAAAAAGGATGTTACAAGGGCAAGCTATTCAAACGTAAGTGTAATGCTGGATATCAAACAATAGCATATTGTAACTAATACCAAAAAGTGTTTACTCCTATAGCAACATTTAGGGAAAACATATGATAAYAATAAAATTATTTCCACAACCTTTTCACCACTTGTTCCATGTGGGAATGATAAGTGATACCCCTGCTCTACATTTTTAAAGAAATATTCGTTGCAAATTATACATTACAAGCTCTGTTCACTGAGCCTCTATTATGCGTGTGTTCTCAGTTATGACGTTTCTGAAACATGAATTGTATTATGAGCATCAGTGCATAAACCCCACTTAGGCTCATTTAAAGCCATTTCAAGGGGGTGCTTCTAGGCATGAGATCTACCAGAACCCAGGGATTTGAGCCATCTTCTCCCAGTTGCCATTTGAGCGCAAATATTCCAATTTGTTCTTTTCTAAATCAACACCGGGTGGATCATTAAATAACATACATTCATTAAACAGATCGTGGTCATGATCTGCATCAAGACACTGCCAAGAACGTATATACGTGTATTATTGCTCAGCTCTGTGCTCTGGCTTAGATTTTTAAGCCTGCGTCAATTCACAGCAATCATTTTGCAGCCAGAAGAAAGTGGATGAGAAATGGATTTTGTTTTATTGAAGGATTCTTCCAGCAGCCAGACACATGCCTCCATCAGTAGGTTCAATAAGCAGAAATATTACAGCATCTTGCATTTCCATGCTTTTCATAAGTAGACCACAAAAGCTTTCGCAAACTCAGATTACGTCAGTCGTTGCTAGAGCCCTTAAAAGAGGTAAAAGTATATGATGGCTCTGGTACAGATAGCTAAACTGATGCAAAGAGTGCTCGAGGGCATGAATATATGAGCTGCAATCACACCTTTGATGGCAGCATGGACACAAAGACTTGCTCCAGCTCACACAGTCAAACTGTGGCAAAGCTTGACACAAAATCAACAGCAACTCCTTTGTTCTAGTCTGGCCTCCTTGGGCTGGGTTTCATTAGGCCACTTTYCTCATATCCCCTCCTCTCAAACACTGGACTAGATCAGGCAATGAGATTTTTCTGAAATATAAAGTCTTCTTCTCAACTCCCTAAATCATTTTTAAAAGATAGATGGTTCAGTGGTGGCATCCTGTGTTACTAGCCTGCCCTCACATTTCAGTTAACAAGGCTGCTGTTTATTTCTTGTCCTTGTATTTCATACTTGTACAAAAATCAGCAATTTTAGCATAAAATCACAGAGCAAAAAGGTATTTTCATCCTCTACCTTTCTCTTCAACTGSTCTCAGAGTTATACACAAGTTTGTCTGGAGCTGGAAAGTGTAAAGCAGACTGGGCTTTGTTGTTGTAACATTGCTTTCTATGTTCCCTTTTTAATTTAAGATTTTGAGCTTTAAATCAAAGCCACACGTTTCCAAGTGGCCAAACCTGAGTGCCCCTTAACCTTTCCTAGCCTGAGGTAATMTGGCAAAAGGATCATCTTCACACTATTTTTTAAATGGTTAACGTTTAAATTCAGAGTTGATAAGGTGTCATTTTTTTTCTACCGTAAATCAAGATACCCTTGTCTTTGGAATTAATTCCAAATTGTTGGTTTGGATGTGAACTTCACACTGATTCCCTCCTCTGTCCTGGCTGACATTTTCCTATTAATCTCTTTTTCCGTTTCATCATTCATTGGCTGATGAACCTATAAATACACTTCATCTGCTTTTACTTTGCTTTTTAAGCATAAACCAATACTGAACATGTTGACTTGATTATGTCCAGAGGCAAAAGCATTGCATGGCTTCTTAAGTCACAGCAATAGCTTGGAACTTGACTTTCTGCTCCTTTGGTCCATCAGGATAATCAGTGGGTCACCTCCCCCTACACCCAGAGTAAACAGTGTCATGCAGAAGAAATGCCATCTTTGAAATCTGATTAACACCATCACTGCTCACAGCCAAATGGATCAGAGGGCAGAAGAGTGCAGGAAAGTGGTAAATAGTGACCATGTGCTCCCTTGCTCCCTTCCRTGGTGTACCTCACAGGCTGCAGGATTTTTCTTTCCTGCCCCTCGAAAAGACCTCTGCCCTCCCCAGTTTCTACTGCTGTATAGCAACCTATTCCTTCTGTGAGGTGCTGTCAGTTTTACCCATAGCCTGTCCATGCACTGACATCCCCTACCTAAATTAACACTTCCTTCCTCTAACCTTAGTTTCCAGGCACCCTTCTTGAATAGAGCCACTTGGCTCAACTCATGCAGAGGTTTAGAACCCCTGCAAGTATCTCAAGAGAATGTTTTACATTGAACTTTTCTCTGCTGGCCAAGGTTAAATGTCTCAGTGATTTCTAAAAGGTGCACTTTGTCAGCATCTCTGACCTTTGCCTGGTGAGACAGACCACTGTGGGCTCAGCTTGAGCAGCGGTCGTGGCCACAGCCCTGTCTGCAGCTGTAGTGGCTCACCAGAGAGCTCCAGGATGGAGAGTGCTCTGTGCAGGCAACCCATGGCCAAGGAGCTCAGCAGGGTGGCAAAGCGTAATGTCTTGGCACCAAKGTCCTACTTGGGCAGTATTCCCAAAACTGCTCCAGACAAAAAACCTTACCAGCCAGCACCTGCAACTCAAAATAGTGCAAAATGAGATGTGTTGAGCTGAGAAAAAGCTGTGTACCCGATCTGCTGAAGTTTCCCTTTGCAGGAGGGCAACAATTAACTGCTAGGGTCAGGTTGGAGAGGGAACTCCTTATCCAGCTCAGCTACAACCACACTGGATTGGTGCACAGAAGTAAGCTGAATGTGGCAGGCTATGGAAACATAACATATATCCTGCAGCGTGTTACCACAAGCTTTTCTTCTTGCACCTCTCCTGAAGCCTTTTAAAAAGGAGGRTAATTTGAAAGTAGGTGTCCTAAAAGAAGAAATGTAAAAGCTGTAGTACATTATTCTTGAGAATTGCAGATAAGAATAGATTGTAAAAAGTGGTTCACTTCTAACATTAATTAAAATTACCTTTTGCATTACATTTACATACATTAAAATTACATTTTGCATCATCTTCACTTTCCCAGATGGTTTAGCAGATTTAAATCCTTCAAAGAAGTTGTCTCTGGTAGGAAACATACTGCAACAACCTTGATCAAATGATAGCTGTTTTAATGCGAGTATCACAGGAAAAATAGTATTCCTCCTATATCAGCAATTACAGGCAGAGGAATTGGTCCAAATCCCAGAGAAAGCACAGCAAGTTTACCACTAGTGACAGAAGGTTTTGGTTAGGTACTCATTTTGTATCAGGCCCCAGCCCTGTGCGATGTATCTATCAGAAAAGATGATTATAGTTCTTCTTCAAATTATGTCTCCCATGGAAAGCATTAATTCAGCCTCCATGAYATCAACAATACTGCATCCTGCTGAAACAACTGGATGCAAAACATCCTCTTTTGTTTTCACACTTTGAAAGTGTGTGAGTGCTCCTTCTCTATTGTGAGTTTGGCATTGTGTGTTTAAGCTGCTGATGAGAGCTTTCCTCCAACTTTCATCTAAGCRGACATTGGGTCCTAGTTCAAGGAAACAATCTAAGTCAGGCCCCTTTTCAGACTAGAAAGCTGTAGTTGGTTTTACCTTGTTTATGTTTAATTATATGATCAGTTGCATTGCGGTCATGAGTGGCACTAAAATAATCTACCAGTAATAATAAGCAAATAAATCTAAAGACAGCAAAAAGG
>NW_026623242.1:1860353-1887595 GCF_030028575.1 Malurus melanocephalus
AAAAAGGGGCCCAAACTGCTAGAATTCCCAGATGAAATGATAAATAAATCCCTTGTCCTTCCTTACAAGATTTTGCAGATTTCAACAGAAAAGGCATATGAAACTGAGGCTCTGACAGGGAGCTTGGCCCCTCTCCCCACTGGCCTTCACAGTACTGGAAGTTGTTCCTTCCAGCTGCTAGTCAGTATCTGTAGACAGTGGCTTCCTTAAAAGAAACTTCCTAAGGGAAGAAGTACTAGGTTTATGCTGTTTGTCTGTATTTCATTGTGTGTAAGGAAATTTTGAAAGCTCCATAGCTCCCATTTTTCGTCCCATTGGTGTGTTCAATAGAAGTCATATTTAACTCAATCTCAGCAAAATGAAAGGGGCATAGATGCCTTTCCTAGGAAACAACAGACCAGATGCTTTGTGGTACCAAATTTCCACTTCCGGATTTCCTCCCTGGCACTCTCTTCTTGCAGCACAGAGCATGTGCTTTCACCATCACACTTGGGCGTAGCTGCACCCCAGCCCTATCGTTTTAGCAGTTCCTCAGCAAGAGGTCCCAAAAGGGACTTTCAGCTTTTCCTAGGACATTTCTTTCATACTGCTGCTCTTTGCCACCTTCTTGTTCCTCTTCTTCCTCCTTCCTTGTCCCTTCTACACCTGCCCTTTTTTCCTGCCCTGTTCCCCAAAGCACTCTTTCTTTTCCACTCAGCTGCTCCTTTCCCAAGTAGGACCATGACAAGGGGAGACTACACCATGGCTTTTGCCAACATCCTGATCTGAGCAGATGGTGCCTGCAGATTCTATTGCATCTCCCGAGCCTGGGAATGCAGTGCCTGGTGTCACTTTGCAACAGGGACTCTGAGATCTGACCCACAGGCAGGGTTCTGGCTGCTGAGACAACCCACCAGCAACAGGGTGCAAGGTGGGCTGTTGGTAAGTACCATGGCCATGTCATGGTAGCAGGTTCCTGGATTTCTCAAAATGCATGATCTGAACAGAGCTCTGCATGTGGAAGCAGCTCAGCTTTGATTCCAGCACTGAAACAGCAACACAGTTACAGCCCCTGGTCCAAGATGCAACAGAGCATCCCTCTGGAAGAGATCAGCTCGTGATTTGAGAGCATCTCTCACCCAACCCTGTGCTTACCACTGTGGCCTCAAGGGAGATATTTCGGCTTTAAAATATCTGTAAAGCTCTTGCATGCCAATAATGTGGCTTTACAACAGGGCTGCTCTCCAGCCACACAATCCCGTGAAATAGCATTAAAAAAATCTCATGCAGAGAGAAGAGTTGAGTGCTTTCTCACACTGACCAGAATATAGCTGGCCTTGGAGGGTGGGTGGATACCAAGCCTGTGGAAAGATTGCAGACACAATGTACCCAGTACTGATATGTTCTTGCAATATACAAAGTGCAGCAGTATGTCACCCGGCCTGGCTGCTTCACGTTATTTATATCTGCCTACGTGGCTGATTCATGTCTCCTGAAAACTTATTGCCACAACCTTGTTTTGAAAGGAATGCAGTGTCCCACTCCCCCAGCAGCTCCTGCTGGACCTCTCCTTGTCTCATTTATTAATTCATTCCTTGCCAAGAACAGCACGGTGATGTAATAACGAAATGTCCTTTGAAATCAACATGATATAAAGGACTTCTGCAAGGCTTCAGGCCGGCAAAGCACTTAAACACACGCGTGACTTTAAGCATGTGAGCGGTAGTCCCATTGGTTTCAACAACACTACACATGTGCTTAAGTGCTTTGCTGGATCAGGGCCCACATTTGACAGACAACTCAGGTTATGCCTTAAACAAAGAACCTCTTTGACATAAGATTTTTACCAGAAAAACTTGGAGTTTCATGCAACCTTTGGAAGAGTCAACACTGAGCCCACAGGAGCTGATAGAGTGACTCCCATCAGTTTTGGAGAGGTGGGGCTTTTGCTCTGTGATCTGGAGCWGGGTGCATGTTGGCTGTTCTGGCCTTCTGACTAGGTTAAAAAAAGTGACACCATTAGTTTTTGTCAAAAGATGACAAAAATAGCTGACTTTTATTGTTTACAGGCCATGTATGTGGTAGCAGTGCAGATTTTAGACATGTTATTCTTGCAGGAAAGTCTAAAGAAATGATTATCTTGTCTACAAATATAGACCTGTCAAGGTTGAACAGTTATGTTCAATGTCATCGAAAGCAAAGCTGACATTTTATTTACTCATTTGTACCACCAGAATGTCAGCTCAGCAATGATTAAAGCTGTCAGTAGAATCAACAAATAGTGTAAAAACAGAGAGCTGCCAGTCCAAGTTTCTGTTTCAGTGAACATGTTAGTTTGAGTGAAGCTTTGCCTGAATGTTTTGATGGTTTTGTAGCTTATTTTCACTAATTAATTTGCTTGTCTATTATCCTCTGGAGGCAGACAACATAACTGACAAATAAAATGGCTCTCAGTCAGTCAGTCAGTCAGTCAGTCAGTCCTCCAGAGGAAATCTTGTGTGACTGCTTGTGAATTTCCAGCTGATCTGTAATTTTGACCAGAACCATTTTTTATGCTGTTCAGATTTCTGCCAAGGAGTGGAAAGTCACCTGTCTAAAGAAGAGATTATTCCAGGTTTAATCTCAGGAAGACGACAAGCTTGAAAGAAATGACCTGCACTGTTTACCTTTAGAGAGAGATGTACACTGCAGAGGCTGCTGGAAGGTCTGCCTTGTCTTTTTATTAAAAAGAAAGAAAATCTAAAAAAGAGGGAAAACAAGGAAATAAAAACTACCTTGGCTTTTCAGATTTCTTCCAAAACCTCAAAGCTTAGGTAAGGTTTTTATTGGGTTTTTTTCACACACAAAATTTAGTGCTGAAAGACCTTAAAGCTAGGTTCATAAAAATAGTTTGTTCTTGATGCCAATGAGAGAGAAAAGTTTTTTACTTTGATTACATGGATACAGAGTAATACCACTAAATCCAAGCTGCGTGAAAAGGCAGATATGGGGACTATTGCTCAAAATCAATTGCCAGTGTGGTGTTCCTGGACAAAGAGATATCATTACATTTGTGTACTGTAACATAACAGCTGTGTTACTAGATTTAAACCACTTCTACAACAGCTATTGACTTTCTTGATGAAGGTCTCCATCAATAGAAGTAAAGCTACATGTGCTTTTTAGTAGAATAAAAGGAAAGCCCTTGCTGCACTGTATTTATTGAGAAATTACTCAGGCAAGCATCAAAGCGATCAGTAAAGCAATCATACTAGCGTATAGGCAGGCTTGATCCTGCAGGAGCGTACCTGTACCTGGAGCCTTGGCTCTGAGGAACTGCTCCTGGAAGGAAAACTGCAGGACTGCTGTGTGACACCACCGGCTTTCAGCATTTGCACTTCACTTTGCTTCATGTGCCGACTTGTTGGCAGGACCTGCCCTTTTATCACAATGCTTACATTAGAACTGGTCAAAAATAGATCMTGTGTGTCACCAAATGTCTGATGTTCACAGGCTGGTTTCCACCATGCTAGCAGATAAGATTTTTTTGGCTTCAAGTAGCCATATCATAAGWACCTTATGGCATTCAGTGTCAAAAGTTTATCTCATTCTTCTCAAAAAGTCCAGAAGGCAGGGAGAACTTAATTTCCTTTAAAAAGTTATCTTAGTGCTTTTTACGGTATAAAATTCACTTGTAGTTGTTACTTGCCACATTTATAAAATCTCCTGGATAAAATGAAAGCCATCTGCACATCCTAAAAACACCAGAAACCTCTCTGTCAACTTACAGAATTTTGCACAAAATTGCTGAGGAAGGTTAAGTCTAAAAATTGTTCCATGTTTTCCAATTATGGAATACTGTTTTAATTTTAATTTCTGTCCACAATCCTGCCTCACTTATAATCTTGGACCACAAAAGTTGCAATAACATTTACAACATGTAAGCCATGTTTTTGTGTTTACAGCTGAGTATGTAAAAAACACCAAGACAGGGTGGTTTTTACRTACTCAGCACACAGGCTGTTTCCAAAGAGAATTTGGATAAAGGTTGAGTAAATTTTTTTTGTTGTTTAAGCTTCTCTTTTCAATGCARATTTTAAACTTTTCTCCCTGGGAAAAAATTTTTACAGATAACAAAGAAGATTTTTGCTGACCCGGCAAAATCTGATAACAATCTGATAGTAGTATAAGTTTGTATCAGCTATCTATGCTAATAAAATGCCAGTGATGAGCAACAACCAGTATATTTTATTCTCATTCAGTATATTTTATTCTCATTCAATATATTTTATTCTCATTTAGGGGACACTTCTGTTTGGTTACAGGAACATCTCTAATGTTAACAAAAGAATGTCTTCAGAAGTCCCCTTTCCAAGCATCCTGTTGCAATCTCCTGTCCTCTTCATTTTGTCTCATAATTTCGTGCTACTGCAGCACTTACTGTGCAGCGTGGTCTGCAGTGACATTGTTCAGTAAAAAATCAAGTCTTCAACAGACTCCTTTAAGTCTCTAAGCCTTCCCTCTTCAAGAGACCATGAGCATGGCCCTGCATTCCTCTTGGAAAATAACAGGATCTTATTCATATTAAAGAGCCATTTTCCAGCTCCACTTTTTAATATTTTTTGACGCTACTTTTCTTAAAAAAATAAAAAAAAANAAAAGAGAAGAAAAAGACCTCAAGAAGTTATTTAGTCTGACAAATGCTCTAACAGGACACACTTGGCTTTACCCTAGGTGACCACCTACTCAGTAGGTATGTAAGTATGGGGGGACAACATCTGGCAAAGGCTTGTGAATTACAATTTTCTTTTGCAAGTGGAAAACCATATCCTGCACAAGGTCTCAGTGGGGTTTAATGCTGTCAGAGCATACAAGGTTTGTTTTGATCTGTTATGGAGTAACACACATAGCTTTCAGTTCACACTAATAACATCCCTGTGCCTGGGGTATACACCAATCCAGAGGCTACTAATTAAAGGTTAGAATTAACCAAACACAGTTCCTCTACAAAACATATGAAACTTATTAAAACTTAAAAGTGACGGCTGGTTCTCAGTATAAGCGAAGCAAAGAATGCAAGACTATTGGGGACGGCTATTTAAGCACATTTTATTTTAGAGATTAAAAATTTCCTCTGTCAGGCCAGCACATAACATTTTAATGTTTYGTGTGAAAACACAGCATACTTTTAAAGAATCAATTATCAGTACTGYGTAACATAAAATAAATCCCATTTTCAGTATTACCCATGAAGTTTTTTTATGTTATTGTGATCTGAAAGAGGTTTTTCTGGAAGTTCACAATTTTAAAAGCAGAGCAGCACAACAATGYGCCAAGACACCTTGTATTTATTTCAGTTAACAGCTGAGCATTTTGGGACTAACCTCACCAAAAGGGGTACTCAGACAAATGGGTGTGCAGCAGCCGTTTCAAGCTTGTGATATTATTTCAATTATTAAGGCACTCCTGCACTAATAGAGCTCAATCTACAAGCAGCACACCTCCTTGAAACAGGGGAGTGCACTATGTAAACTTGTTAACTTTAACTCTCTTTACTTCCATAAGCAACAGCAGAGGGTGCACTGTGAGGGTTATGCAATTTATGTGCCCACTAGATCCTCCTATTTACATTTTAAAAATACACTCTCATTAAGCCCTCCAGTGTTATCTATGATCTTTGAAGTAAAAGCTTTTGTTGCAGATAGGCTATCTCTGTTGGCAGAGCCTCCTTTCCTCAGCAGAGAGTGTCTTCAACATGTTGCAGCCTGTACCCTCAGCATGATAATCTCTTCACGTGATGCTTAATGAACTCATTACCTTAATGCTGCTGTAATAAGATAGCTTGTAAATGTATTTATTTTTAATTAGGTCTATTCAGCTGTGTGAATTGATTTATATRAAACTAATTAATTAATGTAATTGAACACCCTGTAAGGATGGAGGTTCACAAACTTTTGTCAAATCCTTCCGTTACCAGGAATAATTAAAAGAGACCTGGAAACTAACTTYGAAGCTGTAGAAAAATTTAAAACCTGTTGAGGAATAATAGTTTCTGTAGGAGTTTTTTCCGTAACAGTGATTTTTCTCACTACTTACCTCAGTACAAAGAAAATAAAAGGTAAGATTTAAAATCTGCACTTGTAAGCTGTTCAAAATTGGGTTAGGGTCCTATAGCTTCTGATTAAAAGATARGAACTGAAATCACTGAACGTAGATGTATGTTATTAAATTGTGCACATGTTGGGTTACAGCCAACCCAAACCTTGCTCCCACAGGCTCTTTTTTTTTTCTTTGGATCAAGCTGAAACATTTCAAAGACAACACCACCACATACTTGAACAGCTCATGGGGACTCTGCACCAGGGCCAGGGCTTTTGGTGCCATAGGAAAACTACTAATCCCAGTAACAAATGCTCTGAAGACAGCAGTGAGTGCTACACTTCTGTTACCAGAGTTGGCYCCTGAAGCACACAGCTATGGAGCCCTGAGACCACTGCATGAGGTTAAACAGAGCTTTATTCTACCAATCTGGCACCGTTTAGATGGTATTGAGTATGTGCAATAATGTAGGCTGTGAGTTATCCTTGTTGTTCTCCTTAAGAACAGTTGGGGTTTTTTTTAAAAAAAAAAAAGGTAATTTTTTTTTTTAAAACAAATTAAATATTATCAGTTACTGTGTATTAGGAGAGGAAAGGAAATCCAGTTATGTCCCTCCCCTCTCCCTTCCACAATTTAGCCCACAGGCACCTCATCACCTGAACTGATGTAATCTCATCCTTCAGATCAAGCCCCTGGTGTCACCCTGGATAAGAGGATCAATCAGACAGTGCTCCATGCTCCCAAGAGCCCTTGTCCCTACATAAACACGACATTGCCAGCTGATTCCTTGAAGACTGTGGATAGCTACCTGCCAGCTGGACCACAGGCAAATTGCTGTGCTAAGAGGAGCAAGTATAACCAACTGAAAGAAAGGGACAACATAAGAACCCATTTCRAAGTGTGTATTCTCTAGGAATAAGTAGAGTGCTGAGGCTTTCTGCTTCCGTATTTTGCAAGGAAATATACAGCATATTTATCATATACCTACCATAAATTAATACTTCTCTGCTATTACAGCTAGTAATTAATATGGCCTGTAAATATAGACAGGAATGCAGAGCTTTGATGGAAGAACAAATGTTGAGTTTCCTGAGTCCATTCCACCACTGAGGTCCATGACCTCTTCAACCAGAAGACAGACACTGCTTTAGGTCAGGAATTACCAGGAGCTACCTACGGCTACTGCAGCCTTGAGTACCACAGTGAGGAATGCCTCGCTCCTGCATGAGCTCCTGCAGACTGCTCACATTTGGGATGCTCTAAACCTATCACCAAGTACTTGGCATGGGAATTCCCTGGGCATTGTGTCATAATGGTACCTTTTGGTGGCTTTTCTGACCCACATGCCCAAAATAACAGGAATGTTGTATTGCAGCCTGTAAGGCTTGTTTTTGTGGTGTGGCATAAGGATGTATCCAATCACATCCTGTGAAGTTTGGTGGGAATGTGCAGCAACATGTTTGAGGGTTCAAGGTTTCCTTTGATACCATCCATCTGGAGAAAGCTTTAGCCAAATAAACTCATCAGGGTTTGGATGGCTGAGAGTCTGACATTAAGTGCGCACTAGTGTTCACCTCTGTGTTCTGCCACTTTTCCACTCAAGAGCTGTTATTCTTATGTTATTTTCATATTACAAACTGTGGGGCTAGTATAGAATGTAAGGTTTGGGGTTTTTTCTGTCCTCAGCAAGGCAAAGAGTTGTTTATAGCTGATGTATTAATAATTAATCAATTATATTGACACATTTTTCAATTCAATAAATTCATCTCGCAGATGAGGCAATAAAACCTAAACACCCAGTCAATGTCTTTTCGGTAAAGGATCAGTCATCTCAAGGTGCAGTGGGTTTCAGGTGTTTTCTCCTTTTGAGATGTCAGTTATAAACTGGGAAAGAAGCAGTGGTGAGTGGTGATGAACATGTACTTTCTGCACTGAAAAACAATCTAAAACACAACCCCCCCCCCCCAAACCAACCAACCAAAAACCCAAGAAAACATAACAAATAAAAACTTAACTAAAGCAACTACCCTCCTAGCCTAAAAGAAATACAGYAAATCATTTTGCAACAGCATTCTTGCCACCATAACACAAAGCAAACTACAAGGAAAGGTAACACTGCCTTGCTCACTTTCAATCAACACTGTCTCTCTGCCAAATATTCTAAATGTTGCAGGAATGTAGTTCATGTGTTTCATGTGYTTCACAGATTATGATCTACTTTTCTCATTGCTTTGACCACTAGACACAGCAGCATCCAAACACAATGCAATGGTAATTCGAACAAGATTGCAGTTCCCATAACATTATAGGTACAACACCAGAGTGGGAGAAAAAATAGACCTGTGCCTCCTGTACAGGCCCAAACTGCCATAATTATTTCTACCATGCAGAAAAGCTAGTGGAAATAAAGTGGTAAGATAAAGAGATACACAATTAGCAGACCTCAGCTGCCATCCCTTCAAGRTGAGCTCTAGATGTCTGCCTGAGCACACAGTCTGCAGGTTGTCTATAATTTTTATTACTTTGCAGATGATTGTGCTAAAACCTTGTACAAATAGCACCTATAGAAAGGATGCTTCCAGCTGAAGTTGACTTTTCAGCACAAACCTTAGGATATATCATCTAAAAAAAACTAGGAGGGAAGAAAGTAGGCTACAGACACATTTTTCCTGAAGACCTGAAGTACTCCACCCGTTCAACTCTTCTGGTCACAATCCTGGAAGAGTACATGCATGAAGGCATATTTATCATCACAGATAGTTCAAAATATGTAAATTTCTTGCCTTTCTGTTTTCTTTGAAGAGAAATTCCAAGCAGACTCTGAACTGCAAATATGTAAAACTGTTTTTGTCAGAAAGCGCTTACCCAAATTTTTCTGGATTTATCATAAGCTTGCCTGCTTAACCTCTCAGAGGTCAAAATGTTTTGTAATAACTAGATTTCACCACAAAGAGGAGGAAAGGTGGTATGGTGAGGGCTTTGGGATAAAATCTGGAGGAAGCTTGTGTAATGCCCAAGGGACTGGGAGAAAGAGTTGAAAGAAGAGCCTGAGCATTTCCAGGATGAATTCTAAATTTGGCAGCACGGTGACTCATGCAAGTCTATATTCGAAACAATGTATAATAGCAGCTACCGGGAAGCACTGGATAATATCCAAATGCCTAAAGAAAGCTAAATTAAAGTCATGGAATGGAAAGTTCTTGTGGTCATTTTTCATAGGAAATAGCTCCCATTTCAGTCTGTCTGAAGTGCTGAGGTAACTGATATTGTGCAGAGGATGTACCTGCTGACACACAGGGTTCAGGTGCTGCCCTTTGCTTGCCCTGCTCTGCTCCACACACTCCCACCACTCCCAGCTCACTGGCAGTTCCATGCCAGAGCAATACCACCACCAATCCCACCTCTCCTGTAATTTTTATTTTCATTCATGTCTTCTTTTGTCTGCATTTAATAGACATTGGAAAGATCTTTTCCAGCTGATTGTGTTCTTCTTGACAGGCACAACATCAATCCTATGCAGCAGAGCTGATGACACTTTCCACCTGCAATTACAATCCATGGATGAAGGCAAGAAATTAATCTCCATTTGAAGTCAATAGCTACCCCTTAGAGGTGCCCATAGTTAATATTTCACCATGATATTGGCACTGCTCTCTCACAGAGGTGAACAAGGACATGCTCTCTGTTCCCAGGGAGACTGTGTCTGGCAAAATTCTTCCTGAAGTGTCCAGGGTAGTGCTGAACCCACTGTGATGGTATCTGTGTCCTCACTGAGGCTGTCTGTGCCTCCTTTCCCAATGGATGGTTTTTGCTCAGTGGCCAGGGGCCAATGCCAGGCTCAGATCAGTGGATGGGGTCCAGGGGGAGAGGSGGAAGAAAGATGGTGTGGCCCAGGCACTGCTTCCTGTGTGGTTTTGTGTCTTTATGTACAGATTAAAATAAATTTATAAAGAGGCTTGGAAGGAGGCACCAGACCAACAAGTTCCACTGTTTCCAGTCAGGACCCTTCACTGTACAATTAGAGGTTAGTAGGGTCCAGATTCCACRAGGTTTGTGAACCTCTGTGCAGCTTCACTGGGGTGCTTTCTTCTAGAACAGCCTAAGCACTCAGATGGCTACAGAAGCTGAAGTTTCCAGTCTCTTGAATCAAAGACCACCTGGAGCACACATCTCCCTCCTTCCTGGGTGGGTCACCAAGCCACTCGGTCATTTGTGACAAGCAGCACCAGGGTTTCAAGAGAAACTCATAGTTATTATGGTGCTTATGCCTAAAAATTGCTTATATCTGCTGAATCTCACTTCTGTGTCTTTCACACCATGGTCAGCATGTTCCCTCTGAAGATCTGTCCCGGGCAGCCACAACCTTCCTCTGTCCCCTGCCTTGTGTGACTGCTGTGGCATTTACCCAGGCTTCATCAGCATCACTGCACGAACTTTGCAGCACCAGCCTTGTGCTGAAAAACTGGCAGCATCTCCAGCCATGTGCTGAAATCCCCAAACTGGGAACATTCCAGAAAAATGTGGGGCCTTGGATGTTCAATTGAGCTGATGTGGAGGGAGAGGAACTTCTTAAGTTGTTGTCAGAGGTGTAATCTGCTCTTCAGGCCCCGAACTCCTCCCTTCTAACTTGAGGTGCTCACCTAAGGTTCCTAAATTGAAAGCCTGGTCACCTCAGGGTCCTTTGACAAGCCCTGGAAAGAAAGAGATCAGGGGTTTATGGGGATCACTGTCCTTCTCCCAGCGGTTAAGGGAGCCACTCTGCTTCCAGTCGTGGGGACTGCCACAGCCCCATTTAGGGAGGAGCGTGACTCTGGCACTGGAAACCCCCCTGAGCCCCCCCCTGGCACCTCTGCTCCCAATCTCCTCCAGCACTTCAGGCCCACAGACCCTTCCACAGAACTTCTCTTTCTTCAAGAGAGACCTTTCCTGGTATAACAGATGTGTCAATATAAATAAAGTTGATCAAGTTCCAGCAAGCAAGGAGGAGCACAGGACCCAAAAGTGCACAAATCGGCTGCGGCACTCTGCTGCTCTGCAAAACCCTGGCTGAAGAGGATTCAAACTTCCATCACCCACAACATTCAGATAATTATTCAGCGTTTTCACCAAGACCCTACAGGGTGGCGGCCCACCACAATTTCATTTTTTACCACTGCACATTTCCTTCCCAGGAAGCCTCCACCCACCATTAACTTCATCTTAGATAACGCCAAAAGAAACAAAGTTGTCTTTTATATATATATATATATAGAACATTCAAGCTTACACCACAGAAACCACCTGATGGCTCAATTTTCACTCTTCTTTAAAAATCCTGCAGATAACTCATGGTAAATACAAAGGCAAAAAATAGAGATTGCTGCACACAGGGGGTGCAGAATCTGCAACTTCACCTTAAATCGACTGGTTTCTGTCACTACTATTTTCCAAAGAAAACATCACGACACAGAGTAAACAGTTTTAAACAAGGGAGTTTTTGAGGGTGATAGAAATGTCTAGCAGAGGATGAGCCAGCTCCTCATTTCCTACCAGCTACTAGAAATAAGAGGAGMTTTCTTGGCTGCAGCTTTGTATGGGGAACGGATGTAGGTGTCAAACTGGGAGGGGCAGGAGTGTAATAACAGGGAATGTATTAGTAATATGTACTTAGAAATCGTAGTGAGGCTGAATCACAAGTTACTCAGCACTTTCCCCATTTATAATCTTGAAAGCTTGTTATGACTAATGTAACAGGCACTAACCTGGCTCAGCATACAGCTCTTTAAACAAACACAGACACTGCCCGGCCAAATCAGCGYGTGCCAGGACCTGCACCACCTAATTTGAGATGCCTGTTACGGGTACAGAAGTCTAAACTTTTCTCTGCATGCTGAGGTCCAGCAAGTGGGGAGAGCTAGTGGTCTTGGAGATGCTTCAAAAAAACCCACGCTGAGGATGGAGATGGTTTAAGAGGTGCATGCCTTCACTCACTCTTTGCTGAGCTCAGAGGTAACCTCTCCCCTTCAAAAGCAGACCGAGCCTGCTTTTTAATGCCCTTAATATCCAGCTGGCAGGGGCAGCTACGGGGGTTTTATGCAACAATGCAGTGGCAGGAGTGCTCATCTAGCATGTGGCAGACCCAAATTCAACATCCCTGTTTGCCTGCAGGAGCCCAGGCCCCTGCCCTCCTTGCAGATAGAGGAATCAGCCATTAGGCATGATGTGTGAGGAGATGCTGGAGCAGATGCTTGTGTTCCTTCCTCCTGAGGAGCACAAAGATGTACCGGCTTATTCTTCCTGATCAAGTATTTTCTACTTTTTTTAAGCAACAAGGGTTGCTCCAGCAAGGGCAGAGTACGTGGGAAACTGCTCAGGGGATTGGTCCCACCTGGCATGCATGGGATAACCTGGACAGCACAGCACACAGTCCATCCTGCCGCTGCTGGAAGGAATCAACAGAGCTGTGGCTGCCTCAGTGAGCAGCTGGGCTTTTTAGGCACAACATAGCAAGGACAAACACCTCCTACACAGGTGCCAGCAGACATTCAGCCCAAGGCAGTGCCCAGGCCTCTCAGAGACCACTTTTCCTGTGCTCAGGGAGCTGAGCTACCCTTACCCAGGGTTTGGAAATGGAAAACTGAAGAGCTTCCAGAGTTTCTTCCCCTGTGGCACCAGGCTGWGAAAGAATGGAAGAACTGAGGCTCTCAGCCTTAGAAAACCTTCCCAAATTCTTCCTGAATCCTRTTGGAAGTGCTTGGACACCTCATGAACATGAGCTTTAACAATTTACTGCTGYTTAACTTTCTGCTCAGAAAGACTGTTTTGTGCAGCCAAGGTTCAAAACTGCTTCTCTTTTGAACTCAAAGATTTTCCCATCATTAGACACACAGTTTTTTTTCAAATTCATGGCAAGGCAATATACTACAATTCAAAATATTAAAGTTATATGTGATTGCTTTCAGTTGATGCACTTTCTGGAGAAAAGGACTAATGCTGTAGTGTAAATATACTCTGCTCATGAACAAGTAAATAGGAATCCTTGTGTTTTGCCACACATGCACTTAGCAGTTCAGCAGACAAAATCAGAATCTCTTTCCACTTCATTAGCTGCTGATACTTCAAACACACTTTGTGTCAGCAAAGTGACTGGCTCCAAAGATATGCCCATGAGTACCACTTGTACCATTTGTAGTACACAATTTCAAAGAAGAAAAAATGCCAAAATTAATACAGTTGTCTGTTAATTTGCATTTCCTGCATCCCTGAAACAGCTGAACAGCTCACGACCAGAAATTCTTTTATTCTCATAATATCCTTGTGTGGTAGGGAAGTGCAATAATCCTCATTTCTTAATCTAGCTTCCTTAGAAAACTAGGTTTATGCAACTGTAAGTGTCCATTTATCTGCCTGCCAGCTTCCCCAAAAACAACTTCTGGCCAATTTCAAACAAATGTAATAGCATAACCCATGCCCAGCTGGTTAGGATCCCAAGATGTGATGAGCTGGGTGAGTACCACAGCCCCCTCAGCCTGGGGCGCAGGTATCCATGCCTTCCTGCAACAAATGCTCAGAGCTGTAAGGACAGTTTGGGCAGCAACCTATGAATCCTGTTGGCTTTTGCGAAAAGTGCCTGGGATATGTTGGGAAAAGGTCTCTCAGCTGACTCCCCTGACCAAGGCTGATTACCTGCTGTCACCATGAAGGCAGCTGGGATAACACCTCTACAGGGTTGGTGAATGTTTATATCACCATCCAGGGCAGCAGGAGCCTCAACTTTCTCCCCAGTCAGACTAAAGCCAAGCACCTGAGCACGGCATTGCATCCGTGTAACATCAATGCAATGGGGGTCTGGTGTCAGACTTGACCTGCCACAGAGTGTACCTGTGTCCCCAATATCATGTACCATGTCAGGGAAGATATTCGTAGCTCACTCTTTGGCAATTCAGAACTGCAAGCCTGTCCTGTTTCTACTTTTTTGAAACTGCTTATTAAATAAAAAGTCAACAATAGCACAATTTGCTGTAGGGATGCCTTTCTGTGCTTTGCTATTTGTGGGTGCTACTGAAGTGTACTTGGTATTCCCAAAACAGGCTACCTGCATGAKGCTGCTAAAAAATAATGTCAGACCTTCAAAAGGTTTAATGTAAAGTGTTTTGTTTAACAGCCCTCAGCATCTGCACATTCACAAGGGGAGTCTCTCCACTACCTCTCCCTAATCCTTACAAGTAAATTGCGAGAGAGCCTGTGTGTGTACAACTATGTGATGAATGTTTCTTATGTCTATTACCTGTTTGATCTCTTCCTGTGAAAATGAACAGTCACTACTGTATACATATACTGAGCAAATGAGTGAAAGAAATGAAAGTATTTTGCTTTTTGCCTTTGTGAGTGAAGTAAACAAAGCTCAGCAATCAGTGAAAAATTATTGTTGAAAATTGGCAAAATTATATTTCTATAATTTATTATCCCCAGGTTTCTTAACAAGGCTAAAGTTTTCCATTATCTGATCTTAAAGAAAAAAGAACGAAAGATAAGAAAAACATAGCATCCTCAATGGATTACAAAGGGTCTTTAGTATTTATCTGTGTGACTGATGAAGGTTAAGTGTTTTTTAAAAGTGCGATATTCTGACATTAGTCTGACAACACTGCACCTCTCTCTGAACTGTGCTTAAATCCTTTCTTCTTTCATTATTCCTTCATGATAATGTGACTAATGTGAACTACAAAAGCATTCTTCACGTTACAGGCTGCTTAGGAATGATGAAAATGAAGGGACTACATTTTAGCCTCTATTAATGGGCCTGTCCTTTTTTTTTTTACCTTACCTAAAATGCAACCAAAATAAACGAGACAAAATAACTGGTCTGCATAGCACTGACAAACTTGCATCTTGATTAAAGAACGTGAGCTGCTCTGCTCTGCTGTCCTGGTCAACATAAAATATACCCTAGCATATGGGTAAAAATCTATAATAATTTTGGATCCTTTTGAAGTTCCATCCTTGTGGTGATTTCCGTTAAAGATGAGCTAAAGATTACATGACCTCTTTCGTTACTTGAATCCAAATTTACCTTGACAGAAAAGTGAGAAAAGTCACAGTCTTTGAAGAAGGATATTACAGGCTATAAACTGGGAAAGTAGYGCCAGTCTAATTAGTAAGCATGTGGGAAGATAGTCTAAAATTGCTAAGCATTTGTTAATACTAAGCGAGAGCTTAAGCAGTATGTGTTTATGGGAAAACCCCCAACTTCTTGCATTTTTCCATATTATAATACTGTAATTTTCATCTGGTTTAAAGCAATTCACCCCTACTTGCTCAGATACAAATTCTCTCTTAGCTGAGGGTCTCAGAGAAGACATCAATTTTTAAATTTTACTTTGTATTTACTTAAGAGCTAAAATGTATTTCAATAGTCGAGAAAGGAAATGGAGTCTGAATTTGTTAGAACATATTTAGCGCAAACAAACAATACTTTAATATCTTCCAATTTTTTTTCCAGTTGGAACTGACCCATTCTATTATATGTGATGATTCAGTTATAGCTCAACAAAACATACTGGCAAATTCAGATTTTATTTTGAAATAGAATGGTCTCCACTGCACTGTACTTTTAATAGCTTGCTTTCAACTTTTTTTCCTTCCCTTTCTTTTGCAATTTACTTGGAGTTTCTTAAAAAAAAAAAAAAAAAAAACCTATTTAAAATCTTCCCTGCACAAAAAGAAATAACTCGAAAGAGTTGGCAATATCTTTAACATCAGGAAATGCATGTAGCAAGAACATAAGAAGTAATAAAATCAGTGTTGATAGTAAAATAAATATAGCACTTTTGCTTGGGTTAAATGTCAGATGTAAGGAAGTGCTGAGCATCCTTATTTCCTATAGAATCACTCATCCTTCCTCTACTGAGGCTGTTTCCAAAAAGGCTGTTATTAAGTCTGGGAAAGGATGTGGCAACAAAAGATGGTAAAACACTTGAACACATGTGCATTATAGACCTTTCTAGCATGAACAACATTTAATTCACAAAGAGAGCAAATGCAATGTCCGATGAAGAAAACAAATGCACGGATTTCCATAATTGTAGCAGGGCTTAGGTAATGCAGCATGCGGTGTTTGGTTTAAAACTTTAAAATATTAAAAGAAATTTTCAATAGCAGAGTGTTCCTATCAAAGTGGAATGACTCATAAGAATGCTAAATTCAAACCAGATGGGCATAAACACTCACTGAAAAAAATCAGATATTTAGAGGTCAGTATGGGTCTTCATAAAAATGAAGACATTGTCTGAGTTACTGAAAAATGAACTTCAGTGATAATAAAAAAACAAGAGAAAGTATTAGTGATTTTATTTTAATTATTCAAGCCACTGCCAATTAGGAGAACTAACATTTACAAAATTTACATTGCCATTTTAATTTGAAAAAGATGGCTGTGGCAGCCTTTAGACTTCAGACAAACAGCAGTGTGGTATCTCCTGCGCAGGGAGGGAGGGAGGGAGGGAGGGATGCGAGAGTTCAGAAATGCCACGCTAATATTCTGAACAATCCCTGTGCTTCCCACCAAGAAGCAGCCCCGATTACGGATTTGTATAGGACAGAAATCTTTTGACCCAGCTCAGCGGGCATTATGCCAGCCTTCTGTTCCCTTTGAACCAGACCACAGAAATGGGGGGAAAAAAGTCTCTGGTTCCTGCCATCATACCAACAAAGTTCATACCACCCAACATTGCTGCTGCTCTGTTGTTAAATGTCATGTTGTTTTGTTTTTCTTTCCTTGTCTCATCCATTGCACTCTACCATTTACAGATTGTCTGGAGGGTGTGCTTATTTTAAACTTTTATACTCTACCAGAAGAAAAATATGTGGGCTCAAAATTAATATTGTTTTTGACTTATGGTTAAATTCCAGTAATGTTTAACTTGGATCACTAGACCTGTGCATTTTACAGAGAGAAGAAAGGAATACTTTTCAAGCTGAAATGTGTAATGGGAGTTCCCCACTGTTTTGTTGCTGAGATYTTGGACAACAAGAAAAATGATTAGCATGTGACTTATTCATTTTAAAACATAACACACTAACTAAGTGGAGAAAATAAGGGTTCTACCATGCCATAAGCTATAAAGGCATGTGTTTGTATCCCCATTCCCTGATTAATTTGTTAACCACTACCATTCAACATCCTAATAAAAAATGATTGTTCAATGTATATTACTGTCAATGATTTAACATTGCAAACCATAATCTCTTGGGCCATGAGTCAGCAAAAAATATGTGTGGCTTCCATCATGCAGAAGCCCACACAGTGCCACAGGTAATGATTTTTTCTGGGCTCCTGAGGCCTTCTGCAAGAAGGATATAATTTTATTTTGCAGAAAAAATTTCCTCTGCTTTTGGCCTATGTGTTACTGCCATTAGCAGCATCCTGAGACTAAAAGTAAGGCCCTAAACCTTGGCCCCCAGCAGTGCCACTCCAAGCTGTGCTGGTGGGGTTAGAGAGGGAAGTGCAGCCTGCAGCGTTCAGCGTGACGCTTTGCAGGGCAAGCTCCAGAGCTGTCATTACAGTATCCTGAAAGCTGCATAATGCAAATATTATGCATCTTCCTTTTGATGGTTCTTTATGATTGATTCTTTGTCTTCTTGTAACTAAAAACACTGCTTGGCAATCAGACCCCTTTACCAGACATTGCTGCACACATCTAAATAGGGCACTCAGCTCTGAAATGCTTTGGATCCCAGCAGATCTCTCCAGATTGTACACATGACTGTCACAAGTGAGATAACTGCAGCATTCATTCTTTTAAAATATTCAAATGGTCTAAAATGTTTCACGTTCTAAGACACTGAGTACTGTTTGCATTCTCTTAGTACAAAATTAAGGGAGACAGCCCCTGTCCACCAACCTACACCAACACCAGAACTCATTTATTTCCCTGTGGAAGAGCATGGGGAGCTCCCTGGAGGGCATTCTGACAAGCACTGAGTTGGATGATTTKGCATGATTTGGCACACCTAGGCATTGCCAAGGATATAACATAATTGTCGCCCCAAATGAGAATCTCAGCCTAAAAGGCATCTTCTCTGAGGCACCCTAAGAGTGGAGTTAATCAAAGAAAAGCTGATCATAACTACATTCAAAAGCCTGAGGGTGTGTGAAGAGGTGTCAAACCCGTCACAGCCTACCCCAGCAGAACTGTCAGGAGAGGTCAACACAGTCTCTGACAGACTGAAAAACCAAAGAACACCCTCCACCAGAGCAGGTTGTGGGAACAGTCGGAAAGACACAAAACACAACAGCCAGATACAGCAAAGGAGTACTGAGATCACTGCACACCCAGGAGCTGCCAGGGGGCTGCTGGGGGCAGACACACACTCATCCCTTCTGCCCCCTGAAATGACTCAACAAAACAAACACTGACAAAAGGAAGATGCAAAAACCTGGCAGCAAAACGAAGGTTGCGGCCAGGAGGAGACATCAGGAAATCAGTCTTGCAGGTCAGATGTGCTGGCAGGATTTTTGTAAATATTTCTCTTAATGCTGAATCTGTTCAGTTTTATAAGCATGGGATCCTCTCATGTGGTTACTGAGCATGAATCAAAGACGCTGTGGCTCAGCACTGCTCTAATTTTTATTGTGCTTTCTTGAAATATCCTGGGATTGTACAGCCCCAACCAACATAGCAGGGCTGGAGGTTGGGACCGCTGCCCTCCTCCTGCCCACCAGTGAAGGGGACCAAAGATGGGCAGCCTGGGGTCACAGAAATTCCCCAGAAAGGGAGATTTGAGGAGCAGTCAGAGGCCAGGCCACCGAGTACTGGACGCTGGTGGTGGAAATGCACAGGAAAAGGTGCCAGGGAGCTGCAGATCCTCCCTGAGCTGTGGGAACTCAGGTGCAGTAGAGGGAGTTGCTGTTTTTCCACCCCCCTGCTTGCCCAGCCAGGCCTCTGCAGAGACACCAGCCCTTCTGCCTCACACCAATTGTCCCCTCATGTCTCTTTGCCATCCTCCTCATGTTCCCAAACCTCAGAAGCATCACTGCAAAAGGCAAGGTAGCCAGAGGTGAAAGGCCAGCAAGGGCAGAGCATCCTCAAAGGACGGTGGGGACAAAATCTGAGCAAAGAGAGTTGGCTCTGGGACAAGCTGAGAAAAAGCAACATCCTCTCCACCTGAAATCGAAGGAAAAATAATGAGAGCAGGCCACTCATCCTTCTTATGTGTATGTCTCGTTTCACTTTCTAGATTTTCTGCCACAGTTTTTGATCTACAGCCAATGGGTATTTTTCAATCTAACCAAAACAAGCAAACCAAACACAACAGCCCTGCAGGATTGTGGGGATGGGTGAGGGGGAGAGGCAGGTTTGTGAGAAGGAAAGAGGGAGACTGCAAGTGCAGTACTCTTATCTACTCTTTTGTTAGATGTTTTTTCTTCTTTGTTGTCCTTTTTTTTTTTTTTTTCTTGGTGGGGGTGAAAAATGAGTTAAACTGCTTGAGCAGTGGTTATATCCAAGCTTATTTCTCAGTTCTGATTGATCAAATGAACCAAACTCTGGTTCCTCGATTACTCCAACCTGGCCCTGCTGAAGCTAGTGGTAGGACTCCACTGGATGTCAATCAGCCCAGGGTTTCAGCCAGCAGCTGAATATCAGCACATTTTGTAAAAACAGACTTGAAAGAGGTTCAAGAACTGTCTTTGGGTGATTTCAGATTGCTTTTCCTCTGTTGCAGGAAAGCGATTTGCTTTCTGGAAAACGCCTGCACAAGTTTCACACCTTTTTTTGCCTTTTTTTTTTTTTTTTTTTTTTTTTTTTTTTTTTTTTTTTTTTGCATCATCTGTTATTATTCATAGACTTTACAGCTGGAAAAGACCCATTAAGTCACCCGGTACTCCCTGCCAGCACAGAACTGCTCTCCAGCAAACATTTGTTATGGTCTTGTTTATACTAGTTTCACATGCTCCAAACAACAAGGTTTCTGCCACTTCCCCAGGGATAGCAGCCAGTCAAGTTCACACTACTGACCTGCAGGAAGGCTTCTCCTCATTTTCTTCAGCCCCTATCTTCCCTCTTCATATATATCTTTCAGTTTTACACTCTAATAACAATTTCTCATGAAGTTTTTCCCTTGATTTTTTCCTATCATCACTGTAGCCCCCCTTGCTCCATGGTGCAGAGAGCTTTTAGGACTGTATATGCTGCCAGTGTGGCCCCTAGCCCTCCCCCTATGAGCCCCCACTACACGAATTAGCATCCCTTTCCTCAAGCTGTTCCTGATCTGGTGCTCTCTCCAGCCTGAGCAATGCTTTCTGTTAATCTTTATGCTGCAGTACAGAAGAGACTTTGCAGGCAACTTTGCAGGTTCGATTTTACAAAAGAATAATTACTTCCTACACTCCTCTTTATGCTGCCTCTTGAAACACAAATCCAAATTGCAAAGAGAGCTAGACTAGCAGAAGGCACAAGAGATTCACGTCTCATTTACTGCCAGTTACCTCCACAAAGTGTCCTCATCACATCCATGTTTCTGTCCTTCCACAGCCAGTAGAAGCACTTTGAAACATCTCTGTCCCGTAGAGTTACTTGGATTTTTCCAATTCACTGCAGCTTATAACTTCTGCAGTCTGAAAATAAAAAGCAGGTTGTCTTGTAATTGTTTTCCCTATTCTCTGAGACAAACAGTGAACTGGGAAGCAAATGTGCCCTGTATAGATAAAATATATTTATATTAATGGCAGGCATAACAGAGTAACTTCCTGTTTGGAAGAATATTTGGGGTTTGCCAACAGTAAACAAATCAGATTTTAGGAATAACATCATTTCAAATCTCAAATTATAGAAGTGAGCTTTCTTCATTTATGTTATGGAAAGCAGCATCAGCTATTGCATGAGAAAAATTAAGTAGATAGAAGAGTGGTCAAGTGTTAAGTATTTGTCCATCAAATCAAATCCAAATACAAGAACAGAAACAGTGCTAAATAATACATTGGTTTGTATGAAACACATTGCACATATTCATACAAGAAAAACAACAGAAGAAAAACATAAAGAAAAGGTTTTCTTTCTGTTTCACAATGAAGTGTTCAGAGCTCCCCAGTTCGCTAGTACCATTTATAAAGGAAAATAACACAAAGCCAGTAAACTGAAAATACAGGGAATCAACACAAAAGCTAGCCCAATAACCACAAATGGAAGGGATCATCTTGTCAATCGAGAAGAAACATGAGTAATGTGAATACCATTTTTTTCCTTAAACCCTGGATGCTGATGGCTCCATCGTGCTTTAATTTTCTACCCCTACACAAGTCCTCCTCTGCAAACTTCCCACATACTTTCACTCAGTTTCAAAGTGGAGTTCCTCTCTGAAATGGCACTGTAAACATTTCATTGTGGGGTCCCATGTTTGACGTCTGTCAGTGACTTTCAAATCAAAACTGCTCAGCTAACAAGTAAAAACCAGATTTCTTTCTGTTTATTTCGTAGCATTGTAGTCTGTGGCATGAAAACCAAACTCAATTCTTCCTGATTCATGTATCAGCCTCAATGAAAACAGGCATTAAAAACACACCAATAGAGGAAGAGCTGGATTAGGATCGACCTGGTTTGCCTGCTTGCTGTGGAGTTTGCCTGGTTGAGAAGGGTAAAACACTTCCAGGGCAACATCAGACAGTTGTTTGCTGTCTCCTTCCATGAGGTTATCACCTATGGAGCTTTGCTGGCAAAGCAGTACTGTCAGCACTTGCTAATCCACTTTCCTGCGAAATCTACCAGGTTAGTTTAAATGGTTTAAATTGAATTAGCCCTGCTGCTGTTGCCTAAAGTAGATTAGGAACCCGCAGGCCTAGAAATCACCCTGCAGTCTTAGGCTCTGGCATGTCAGAATGCAATACGCAGGCGGATGGCCCACCTCAACTTGCCTCCTTTTCTGCACAACATCACTGTTCTCCAACCAGCCATTTCCAGAGCTTTAGTGAATATGCCAGATTTCAGTGACCAGAATAGATTTGGAGAATAATCAGGATACCAAATCCTGGAGGAAGAAGTGGCCACCTAGTAAAAACCTACGATGCTGCAGAAGACCTGTATACAAATTAGTGACTTTGCCATCCTCCAGGCTGCCCAGGTCACACAAAGCTAATTGGCATCTTGACTTCTCTCCAAGGCAACCAATTATTCTGAATGGAAAGAAGAAAGGGAGAAGAGAATTCACYGAGTTGAGAAAATGAGAGGTACTGGTACAGAAAGAAGGAACTCACGGAGCCCTTCTGAGAAGACTTCATGCTGGATTTTTGCAGAAGGTGTTTGCAGGACATAAAGACTCGTGTTAGTCCCAGTTCAGCCACTTTACTTGCTCCTGTGAGCTCAGTTTAAACACATGCTTGCATGTGTTACCAAATGAAGTCCTGAACATGCTAGTACTAGCCACTAAACAAAATACAGTTCATTTCCAAACATTACAGTGTTAGGACATAGGATGGTCTTGAGTTCACGCTGAGGTACTTTTCTGAACCAGACAATAGTAGCACTGCAGTTAATAGCACCTGATAATGAGAAATTGTGTAATTCGATGCAGAAATCAAAAATTATAGGAACTTAAAAACTTACCTCTCTAATAAGGGGTTTTGCTACTAGTATTAAGGTAGATGCTTCCACCTAGTGACTTATAGAAGTAGCTTATATATTTTTACTTCAGAGGGCTGGATGGCAGCTGCCACAGGAACAAAATTACAGAAAAACATCATTCATCATCTGTAGTTAAGAAGAGACAGCATCTATAGTCAAGAAGAGACACAAAAACTTACTTTACAAAGCAGGACTATACACCCAGGCACCAGTAATACTCAGGGCACCCCTTCCACAGACAATGCCTGCCCAGTGCATGCACTCCGATTCACCTCTGGAGAAACAGCCACCCCACTGTCTCTGGCTGTGCTGCTGACAATCCTGGCCCTTCCAAGACAACACATGGCAGAGCAGGAAGGATGACTCGCAGGGAGAGGAGGTGTTTCTGATGTCCTAGCAGTTGGGAGGTTGCCAGAATGGTGATTCCATCACAGGTATTGCCAAACTTGTCCTTTGTTTTTGAAATTTGAAAGCTATATTTCTTGGGTGCTCCTTAATAAATCAAAAGCACATCTGCTAGGTCTGGCCTGCTAATACATTTTAGCAGCAGCCTCACAACCCAGTAGTGTCATCCTTCTCCTCCACGCTATATTCTTCCTCTCAAACTCCCAAGACTTTATGCACACCTGCATGCACGAAAAGTTGCAGATTTGAGTCCCTACAGTAACCCTCAACAGAACACATAAACTCAAAAAAGAGAGAAGTGCTCAATATTAAGCTGCAAGATCCCACGCTTCAGCAGAGATCCTCAGACATTCAAGCCTAATGACTCCATATGGGGAGCAATAAGTGGCTCTGCAGAAGACTCAAGAGTGTTGAATGGGCAGCTGTCTAAAATCAATCTCATCCACTTCAAGATGCATCCTGAATCTTGCTCCTCTCTGGAAGTTCCACATCCAGACCTAACAGGAGATGTCTGCTCACAACAAATCCACAGAGAAGCTCTCTAGTGAGTTGGATGCTACTTACATCCTTCCTCCCAAAATCTCAACAGTTTTGTCTTCTCAGGTAATGCCCCACAAATGTGATAGTTACAAGCCTGATGCAAAGCACAAATTCTGCTTGCAAGGAGTCGAGCCCTTCCATCCTGTCACACTGTGGCTCCAGCCACCAGCTTGTGGGTTCAATTGGTTGGGAAGGGAGTGTAGGAGGAAAAGGGGAAACTTTGGGAGAAAGATAATAGGCATTACTATGCTAAAGGTGGAATCTGAATAAATCACCCAAAGCTTTCACTGCAGTGAGTGGACAGAAGCAGGTAGAGARCAACAGATTACTATATGCAGAAACACTCAACAAAAAAAAATAGATTAAATATCACTTTGAGCTGTCCCTCATTTCCTCCAATGATGGAAAATGTAGCTAAGGATAACCAGCTCTGATTGAAGTCTCTAAATAAAGAACCTAAAGCTGGAGTAAATGAATGCTGCTTTGATTTCCCAGCTGTGCTTAAGGATGTACTATCAGTCTGTAACAGTTTTGGACATGATCAGAGACACAATTATAGACACCAAGTGAACATGTGAACCCAGCAGAGAAGAGCAGAGGAAGCTTTGGGGTCATCTAGTGGCTCTTTGTGCTTCACAGTTTTGAAGTTAGGACTTGTTTCTGTACATTTCCTCCTCTGTCTTCCTGGTTTTCATTGAACCTCATTTTCCTTTGTCTCTGGCTTTATGCCCTGTGGTCATTAAGAAGTGCTCTGCAAGGCAGTAAGGTATCAACCTTGAGCAGTTAAGTACTAAACTTATGTGGAATCCCATCGCTTACCCTTTTGAGGCAATTATCTGTTTATCTGACCTGGGACTTGAGCCAGCAAATGTATGGCATTGACAGGAGAACTCAACAACCTCAGCTCCCCTGGGCAAGGAATCAGGAGATAATGGCAAGAAAAAACACTTGAAAATTGTTAAAAAATAAAATCATTGAAGCTCAAAGTTAGTGATATGTCCAAAAATATGACAATTCTTAAGAACAGATTTACTCCTTTTGGTAGATGCTGTGTAAATGGCATGCAGCTTTACATCTCATGAAATCATCTAACAAAGCAAATTTTCTTGTTAAAAGGCTCGGTGCACTCCCATCATTTTAATGTGTCCCTATGCTCTAATTGTCTAATTGCAGTGTTAATGGTTTTGCTAGCGTGTGCTCTCTCACCTATGCTTTACTGAACCGACTTACATATATTAATTTCTCTCTAGCTATTGAACTCTTGTAGCTAAGATTTGGCTCTAGATCTAGCTGAGGTCAGAAAGAAGGAAAAGCACATTATCATCTGGCAACTTCTAGCTGTTTCATGTAAAGGAATTGTTAATTGTAGTCCAACAATTGTGTCAAGGCATCTCAAAATGTAAAACCCCCAAATATACCACCAACAAGCACAGGGAACTTGTCAAAATGCTATGTCATGAAAACTCTGGCTGATAATTTTAATTACAGCAGGGAAACATACAAAACAACCTCCTTCTATCAACTGTGTAAGTAAACAAAGGCTTTGGTTGTCACAGCCTCATCACCTTTAAAGGTCATCATCTTTAATAGGCACAACCCTCTCAGCTGCTTGCCAGTTGCAAAACCAAGCAGAACTGTGTTGTTCATCCCATTAGAAGGGCATCAAGTAATTGAGTCAATTCTTGAGGAAAACATAAGGTACTTCTTTGAACTTCTTGTTCTAGATTTATACTGTAATTTTATCTACAGTCACTGAAATCTCTGTATTTTATTAAAGTAAAATATTTGAATTTAAAATGTTTGAATATTTAAATTAATACTGCTATATGGGTATACACACATGCGGTACTCACACTTATATAGGCATACGTATGTTAAATTTCAAATTTTTTGCTATAATCTATAAAACGATCATATAATTTATTGAAGTGCAGAAGATCTATTTTCCCTTCCCTTCTTCTGACAGTTTCTCTCTCGCCCACATGGTTTATATGAATGATATTTATAACAGAGCTGTTTTGATCTGATAGAGCCTCAGTGAATTTACTGCTCTTTCTGTACCACTGTAACTGAACCTGACAAGAACCAGAAGAATCTGCAGTTTTATTTTGGGCTTTATAGGTTTCTCCTCACTCCCTTTTCTCATGCCTGAATGGGGTCGGCAGCTAAAGGCGACCTGCACATTCTGCAACAACAGACAGCTGTTAGGCTGCAGGAGCTGCAGGATGAGATGAATTGTTCCTTTGATCAAAACCAGGGTCAATTTGCCCTGGCTAATAATTGGTTTGTTAAGGGAGAAAAAAGGAATTTAAAAAAAAAAAACCAAACAAACAAACAAACAAAAAAACATGAAACAAAACAAAACAAAAAAAAGCTGAACAACTGTATTTTTTCTTTACAAAAAGAAATGCAGTATTTCCCTGCATGTAACTGATAGTTGTAGTGTTCACAAATAACATAAGCTGTGTTCAGACAATAGCCTTACTATTTTAAATGCACTGCTGTATTTTCCAAGAATTTATAGGATTTTGAAAATGGATGAGCATTTCCTCTTTGTTGAGACCAACATTTGTTTGTGGACCRCTTCAGATTTCCTCTCTAACACTGCATATAAAGATGAAACTTATCTAAGTGTTCTGGATGGTGCACAGGAAAGATAAATATGACCTAGATTTCATACTACTATGTGGGAAAGCTTTCAGGAACTCACTCATTAATTTAAGTTTTCTTTTAGGGTAAGCACTTGATAGTTACAATCAAATATAAAATTGTTTTTAATGGATGGTTTTGTTTTGGATTTCATCATTAKTGTTCTTACATAATAATACATTTTCACTGATCTCAAGCATAATTCTATTGCAAAAACAATTGCCATAGAATAATAAAAAAAAACCCTGAAGTCTGATGTCATGTTCTTTTTGTCAAATTTTAAAGTATTCCAAGCTCAGCTTCCCTGAAGTTCATGAATGAAACTTCAACAAACTGCACTCCCTGTAATTCMTACTAGAATCCAATACAAGCTTTTTTATTTCCAGAATGTATCCACATTTATTAGCAATCACCAGATGGGATCCCAGTGTAACCTCAGGCGAAAAAAACTAATGACTTTCCCATCAAGTCATATTTGGATATGATCCAGTCACTGTTAACATAYCCAAATTCATTAGGAATCACTGAATCTAAACCCTGTTTAATGCACAAAGATATTTGGGAAAGATCATTTTGGAAATTAAATAATTTCTTTCCACAGCAAAGCAATCTCTAAAAATATCAGGGTAGACCAGAAGCTGAATTCATTGGTTTATAATTTTGTCTTAGTGAAGTTTCTGACAGAATTAAGACTTTAAAATGTAGTGCCTGTGAAAGAAAGATACGTAAAAACTTTAAAAACATGTTTTTAATATATTTAGAAGTTTAATTAACATTTGAAAAGGCTTTGCAAAAACTTTTTTGCACATTTTATTTTCAATGAAAGCTGGAATTTCACCCCTGTTTTTTTGTTGATTTTGTTTTTTCARGCTTTAACCATTGTTTCCAGATTAATGAATGGCAAAATTCTCATTCACTGGAATTGGAAGGCTTAGTTACAACATGTTTTTTTTAAATAGATTTATACAAATTAAATCAATTTCTGACTTACTCCTT